>NC_084468.1:99520119-99832142 GCF_027409185.1 Cynocephalus volans | reverse complement strand
ATGAATATATAAAACAGCACTGAGCTGTGGGACAATTTCAAGGGCCTAATAATGTACGTGTAATTCAAGCCTCAAAAGGAAGGGGGATGATGGAAATAGAACAAAATTACCTAAAGAGGTAATGGCCTAAATTATTTGAAGTTAAATGAAAGCAATAAATCCATACATCCTGAAGAATGCAATAAATCTCAAACATAAAAACATGAAGAAAACTACACCAGGGTACGTCGAAATCAAATTGCTTAAAAACAGATATAAAAAGAAATCTTAAAAGCAGCCAGAGGGGAAAAAAAATACATGTGACTTATATTGGAACAAATAACCAAAGATTTTATGTCAGAACAGGGCAAACCAGAAAACAGTAGAGCAATATCTTTAAAGTACTGAAAGAAAAAAATATATATATATCATATAAATATATGATATATGTATATATATATATATATATATATATATACACATATATATCTCAACCAAAATTCTATACTCAATGGAAATCGTTTTCAAAAAGATGAAATAAAGAGTTTTCCAGATGTACAAAAGTTTAACAGTAGACCTGTGCACTGCAAAATTTTACACATCCATACTGTATATGAAGTCAGGGAAAAGGAAGATGACAACAATGAGAATCTGGATCTATGGAGAGCAATGAAGAGCACCAGAAATGGCAAAAATGTAGGTAAGTATAAAAGACTTTTAATCTATTTTTAATTTTTTAAAAAAGGTAATTGAATGTTCAAAGCAAAATAATAAGAATGTATTTAGAGGTTTACAACCATATGTAGAAGTAACACATTTCATATTACAAAATGGCAAAAAAAAAAGCCAGGTGCTGCCTTCTGGTCTGCATAATTTGATTCTAGAAATGTGCTGAAAGCAGTAGAATTCCGAGTCTTTAACAAATTTTCCCAGATATTAAGGCGGAGTGTGTTCCCCCCAACTGACCAAAGAATTATTTGAAATAGATTTCAGTAATTTCTACATTTTTCTTTTCCACGGAAATTTATTTTCTCACGGTTCTGGAGCCTGGAAGTCCAAGACTGAGGTGTGGGCAGGTTTGGTTTCTTCTGAGTCCTCTCTCCTTGGCTCAAAGACGGCTGCTGTCTTGCTGTGTCCTCACATGGTCTTTCTTCTGTGCTCATGCATCCTTGATTTCTCTTCTTAAAAAGACTCCAATCATATAGTATTAGGGCCTCACCCTAACAGCATCATAGTAACTTAAGTCTAAGATCAAGGTGATTTCCTTTTTTTTTTTTTTTTTTATTGGTTTTGAATGTTCATGGCATACAAAGCTGATTGTCCCCTCTCATGCCCAGGATGTGATGGCCAGATCCATACTGGCAGCATACCCATTACCAAAAACTGTGATTATACCGTGTGTCCCCCATACAGTTATCCCTGATCTCCCTCCCATCCTCCTTTCCCCCACCCCACTTTGTATCCCTAGGTCTGCTCTCTTCCTCTGCAAGTCCAACACACCACTGTGGTCTTTCTTTCCTTCCTTCTTTCTCTCTCAACTCCCACATATGAATGAGCACATGCAGTATTTATCCCTCTGTGCTTTGCTTATTTCACTGAACATAAGTTTCTCCAGGCTCATTTATGTTGCTGCCAATGGGAGAATTTCATTCTTTTTTATGGCAGAGTAGTATTCCATGGTGTATATATATACCACATTTTCCTTGTCCAGTTGTCCATCAATGGACATTTAGGTTGGTTCCATATATTGGCTCTTGTGAACAGAGCTGCGATGAGCATGAGAGTGCAGGTATCTTTTCAACATGATGATTTCCATTCCTTTGGGTATATACCCAGAAGTGGGACTGCTGGATCATATGGAAGATCTATCTGTAGTTGTTCGAGAAACTTCCATACTGATTTCTTCTGAGACTCTCTCTCCTTAGCGTGTATATGGCTGTCTTCACATTGTCTTTCTCCTGCGTGTGTTTGTGTCCTAATCTCATTGTTTTTTAAGGTCAACAGTCATACTGGATTAGGGCTCACCCTAATGACCTCATTTAACTTAACCACCTCTTTGAATACCTTATCTCCAAATACAGACACATTTTGAGGTACTAGATATCAGGGCTTCAAAATGTGAATTTTGGGGTAACACAATTCAGTTCATAACGGCAAGTGAGGTTGTTTTCTCCTTAAATTTCTGTATTGACTTTTCTATTTGGCCTGAGGCATTAATCCAGGTACAGCAAGATGTATTCGTGATTGTAGAATCTGTGTTGTCCTATAAGGATAATTATGTCATCTATAGCAATCCTGGCCAGAAAGGTGAGGCTAACATAAATGCTTTCCAGGGCTTCAGCTAAAGTCAGGGACACGTTTCTTACTATTTTTTCTAAATAGATGAGTCGCATCACAGAAATAACTGCCAACAGGGGACGTGCAAATAACGAGTCAGTGATCCCTCCAAGAAGCTCCCTGGAGGAAGCAACAGAAGCTTCATAATATTTAAAAAAAAGAAAATTAACATTGTTTATAGACATCTGTGAGGAAATGTGTGTTGTTTCAGCACATGCATATGCTGCGTGATGATTCACATAGAGTAGATAGCATAGTTTTGTACTCGTTCGTCCACCCCTTCTGATAGCTTCATTTTGCAGAGAACTCCACCGTCGTCTGAGGACTCCGTGATCTACTGATGGTATTTCCATAAACCCTAGAAGGTCTCTTATATTTACCTCAAAAGTACCAGTAGCTGTTAATTTCAGGAGAGGGGCAAATGAATGCTTAGATTCCACACAAGAAGTTCAGAGACACATGCGGTGATCCCAGAAAATAAATGCTATTTACAATTGTTGGGCTCTACATCAGTTGGGGAGCATGGGTTAATAGTGCCTCCAATGTGGCCTCAGACCCAGCCAATGGATCTTAGGCTACCCAGTCTGGTTTGAATAACTTAGTGTAGTCCTTTATTTTTTTGGACGGATTGAGTGAGGGCAGTCAGTCCAAGCAGTCCTTTGCCTTCCGTCACCAGCTGGGTGGAATTTGGTGCCCTGCAGAATGACTGAGCAATAGCTACAGGAGCAGAGCTGGGGAAGACATCTGAAGGTGACAGATGTTTTTCACTGAAAGTACAGGAGCTGGGGCCATCTTTCCAAAAAACTTCTTAGAAGATTAAGGGGAATGATGATCGAATTGCTGTCAAAGCTGTGTGGCAGATGATTGCAGACCCAGCAGTCTGCTAAATTTAATTGCAACAGTTTGGAAGAGGCACACCAAGTTGTTTCTGCCTCATGAGAAAGGAGGCTCCAGGGCCCATTCTAATGGAAAAAAAGATTATTAATACCCTTCCCTATCCTTATCTTCTGGGGTCTGAGTAATTTCTTTTTCAGGTGCCAAAGTTATTGTTCTACCTCCACTGCCACAAAATTGACATCTCCCATTCCAGTAGCTAAAACTTTAAACTTTTTTTCTATTCGTTCCCTCATCACACCTAGACTTTTCATCTACAAGAGTCCAGGGCAAGAGGGACAAGAGAATTTTTATAACACTTAGAGACTTACTATGTTCCTTCTTTGGTCCTCATGGGTCTCTGTAGGACAAAGCCTGCAGGTACAGTCAACCAAGTAGTCACTATTTTTATTATCGAGAACCATGACAATCCAACAGGAGAATTCAGAAGCTGAACCAACATTAAGTTTGAATATTCTAGGCCCCTTTTTGGCCAACTTGTACCTGGAAGATTTACCAATCAGGCCAACCTGAGGTTGCAATTAGGAGAAAGAAAGAAGCATCATACCCAGGAAATATCAGGTTAAAATTCCAAATTTTCAACACTGGTTTATAGAACTCTCCTATCCTTCACCCTGATCATTGCCCAGTGTATTTGTCTCCTAAGACTGCCATAGCAAATGATCACAAACTTGATGGTTTAAAATAGTAGAAATTTGTAACTTTTTAGTTCCAAAGTCTAGAAATACAAAATCAAGGTGCAGGCAGGACCATACTCTCTCTAAAGGATCTAGGGAAGAATCTTTTCTTTCCTTTCCTCTTCCAGCTTCTGGTGGCTCCTGGCCTTCCTTGTCTTGTGGTGACATAATTCCAATCTCTGTCTCCATCTTCATATGGCCTTCCTCATTGTTTCTCCTCACCCTCTCCTTTCTTTCATAAAAATATTGCTCATAGAATTTAGGGCCCACCCTAAATCCAGGATGATTTCATCCCAAGATCCATAACTAATTACATCTGCAAAGACCGTTTTTCCTAATAAAATCACATTTTCATGTTCTGGGTAGGCATGAATTTGGGGGTGTATTAGCCTATTTTCTGTTGCTTATAACAGAATACATGAAATTGGGTCATTTATAAATAAATAAAATTTATTTCATACAGTTTTGGAAGTCCAAGTTCCAGGGAGCACATTGGTGAGGGCCTTCTTCTTGGTGGGGGCTCTGTACAGAGTCCTGTGGCAATGCAGGGTATCACATGGAAAGAATGGCAAGAGCGCTTTCATGTCTACACCCATGATAACCTTTTAAACCATTAACCCTCCACTTCATGAATGGATTAACCCATTCATGAGGGCATAGTCCTAACAATCCAATCACCTCTTAAAGGCCCCACCTTTCAAATAACACAACCAGATTTTCTACCCTCTTAACACTGTTACGATGGGAATCAAATTTCCAACACAGGAACTGTTTGTGGGACACATTCAACTCATATTGGGAGGAAACATGATTCAACCCACTATACCCAAGAAGTGGGTCAGAGAACACCTTCCAAGAAACAGCCACATTCACTGACCAAACTGCCTTAAAAAGATCTGTGGACCAGAAGATTAGAAATTGAGTTGATTTTTGAGGAAGTCAGTTAAATACTCAATGAAGAGGTTAGGCTTAACCATTAGTGAGTGAGGCTCAGGCTTTCAGGGGAACCTCTGTGAATTTAGGGCCCCACTGAGCTGAGACTTTACTTCAGGAGTCTGAGTAAGAGATAAGGTTTCCCCCAAAGAGATAATTGTCACTTTTTAATGTGAAGCTGAGGAAATGCTGGAGCTATGCCAGCTTAGTTCTTTGCTACTCCATTTCCATTTGACAAGAGAGATACATTGGGCACTTCCTACCTTGTTAGAATCTAAGTTGACCCATCCCAAAGTGAGACTATCAGACCAAAAAGTGATGAGGAATTCAATTTCAATAAGATCCCAACAAACCAATAGCTGCTTTTCAAAAGGGGGTTACCTGATAGCAATGTCATGGAGGAGATAAATACAAATCATCAAGGGATGCCTCTGGGTGAAGGCTGCCTCCCACGAGTAAGGGCTGCAGTCCTCAAAACAGTTAGTCATGGAAACATGTAGCTTGTTGGGGCATTGAGGCCACACACCTCCTCCCGGGGCAGAGAACTAGCCACCACCTCGCCCACATAGGCGTACGTAATCTGTTGAAAATATTCTCCTGGACAGGAGAGATAAAGATGGTGCATGACGGAAGCCGCTGGGGAGTGGCCAAGGAAAGATATAGTTTAAAATTATTGGATAAAAGATATTTCACCGTGTGATTGCAATAGCAAAGCATTAGAGCAAGATGCATGCTCACATGACTTTTAAGATGATAGGTTGAAGTTAGGAAATCCCCTTGCCATACGCTTATAAAAGCAGGTGCTTCTGTGGAAATAAACGGAACTGCTTGACAGAATCCCTGCCACGTCTGAGTGTCTCTCTGTGGGCTGAATAGGCGGGAGGCAGGCTCACCTTCCTCCCGGGCTCTCCTGGCCACTAGGGTGGCAGGAGTAATCCTACTGGTTCCCTCTCTTGCTCATTCCGTGGTGGGTGGATAAAAGGGGCTACTGGGAGGTTCGGGGCCCACTGCCCCTGAGCCCCTGCAGTAGCTCTGAGGGATCACTAGGTTGCAGGCCCCAAAGGTATTAATCTTTCCCTATTTGTAGCTCTTCTTGATTGGGAGACTCCTCTCTACCACTCAGAAGACAGGGATATATAAGCATACAGCGCATTAATTCCTACTGCATAGTCAGATAGGAATCTACAGCAATAGCAAATTGAGATGACCCCAAAAATAAATCCTACAATTTTACATTAGCTACCTATCACTGCTGTGAAACTTGCTCAGACCGCAATAGTTGAATTTGGTTGATCCTCCCCACATATGATAGATTATGATGGAGACTTGACTGTCTGTCTCCAACTGATTCACACACATTTGAGTCCCTCCCATTTCTGAAGTTCCCCAGCATACTGAAACAGGTGCACATTGCCTCTGAAACTCTTTATGAACAAAGATACCTTGGTTCCACCTCTAATCATTTTGTCCTTAAAGTAGCCAACTGTTTTTAATGTTTTCATTCTACCCAAAGCCCTCTGTGAGGCAGTAATGTCATCATTAAAGATGCCATTTATTTCAACTTTGAGGTCTCCTTGACTGAGCAGCCACAGCTACATTGCCCTCCGGCTGGAGCTGCAGGTTTGTGCCCTTTGGCTGACTTGGGCTTGACTAAAACAGCAACTTTTAAAAGGAGAGCACCTTAAACTAGGGCTTTTGGTCCTATGTTGTCATGATAACATCTCTCAAGTTTTCACCCACTTTAACATAGGGGCTAGAGAAGGTTTATAGGCAGCTAGTCTGGCCACAAGAATTTATCTAGATCCTTTTGGGTCAGATTCTCATTTTCCAGTGTTTTCACTTTCATCAGCTTTATAAACCCAGTCCAGGGCAGTAAGATTCCAACTACTAGTCAACATCTTATTTATGATTTCCCATGGGAGTTTGGGAAATCTTGATAAGAATATTAGAGCTCTCTTATAGCATCCACACCCACTGCAAAAAATTCTGAGAACTTCTACTCTCATCTCTGAATAGATCTAAATTTATTACCATAGATTACACTGTGACACAGCCCAGCTCTGCCATTACTCCATGACAAACATTACATGCCTGCCCCAGATCTCTCATGTGAGTCACCCAATGTTACAATGACTCACCAGGCTTCTGACAATAGAAGTCACAAATTTCCCTCCTGTTGCATTCAGTATAGGTGTTTTTCTGCTAACTTGTTGAAAGGGGCTGGATTAGTCAGTGTTCTCTAGAGAAACAGAACCACTATGTGTACACAGAGACAAAGAGAGATTTATTTTAAGGAATTGACTCAAGTGATTGTAGGGGCTGGCAAGATCAGCAGAGCAGACTGGCAGGATACAGACCTAGGGAAGAGTTGATGTTGCAGTCTCAAGTTGGAAGGCAGTCTGGAGGCAGAAATTCTTCTTCCTCAGGTGACCTCAGTCTTTTCTCTTGACTCTAATGATTGGATGAGGTCTGCCACATTATAGAGGGCAATCTTCTTTGCTCAAATTATACTGATTTAAATGATAATCACAACACACCAACATCTAGACTGGTATTTAACCAAAACCTGGGTACCATGGCCCAGCCAAGTTAATACAAAAATTAATCATTGTGGGGCAGAACCTTCTACATACCCAGCAGCAATTTTTAAACTAGTTGTTACCATAGGGCAGAAATGAGACTGATTGCTAGTTTGATGCAAAAGTCTTCCAGTGCAGAGGAGAGTTAGCAACAACCAGGGTACCACCTGGCCTTCAACCATCTTACCCAATTCTTCCTCATTAAAAGCCATCAAGGTAAAGGATCATTTATTGCCCAGTTGACCATACAAATTGATCAAAACATTGGCTACTGATTCCTGTGGTTTCCTCTCAAATCTCATTAATTCGCTAACATGGACTTCCCCCTTTCTATTTCAGAAAGCTACGTTTCTACCAACATTCTATCTTCATCATCAAAACTGTCAAAAATTCTGAAGGGCATGAGATATTATCCTACCTGCAAGCCAACAAGTTCACTTGCCATGGTTTGAGGGAAAAAGGACTTGATTACTTATGGAACAGCAAGTAACCAGCATATTTGTGCAAATTTCTCGAGTTCCAGTTTTCACGGGGTGACTACAGTAGAGTCAGGTGACACCTGCATATGCAGTGGTTTGCATTATAGGAGAGAAATCTTCAGTTCAGAGAACCTGAGTCTTTTATAGTGAGCGGTAAACAAACCTGCCCTTCACTCCAGAAGGAAACACTATCTTCATCTTCTAAGGCTTCAAGATGTGCAGAAAATTTGAGAGACCCAAAGAGAATTGTCTTCTAACACCAGCAACCAACCTTTTTTTTTCCCCCCAAAGGTGAACTTTTCTTCTCCATGACTTTTTATTTTTAAAGTAGATGTATTTGTAAGTCTTCTTGGGAAAGAGCACTCACCATGGCAAAAATGACAGACTGTTTTCCAGTGTGTCTACACATTATGCAAAGGATGTATGTGGAGTATATTGGGACAAATTGGAAATGAATTATTTTTATTAGATAATATGAATAAAAAACAAGGGTCTCAAGTGCAGGGGAGGGAAGGAACATGTGAGACAGATTAGCAAAGAAACAATAGACATTATAATTTTATATGAGAGCAAAGATCTGGGCCCAAATGTGGCAGAAATTACTGAATTTAAGCCAAGATGCATAGGATAGGGAAAAACTCTAGTCACACATAAGGAAAAATAACCTGTGTTTATCATTAGTCATTTAAAGGAAAGAACAATTGTTTCTCCTAAAAGAAAAAAAAAATGAAGCTTGTTGTCTGTAGCTTAATGACTCAACCTCTGAATTTGGTTGCAATAAGATAGTTTATGAAATATTTCAGCAGCTCAGTCCTGGCTAGAGTTTAATACTACTATTTTAAAATCTAATAAATCTGCTAAAATAATAAATAAAAATGAGATATCAAAATATCCATCTTTGTTCCACTAAGATTCTCTAAAACACACATGCATATATACTCACATTTTAATATATAGGTTCTGGGTACAATTTACAATTATGAAAATATTAATAAAAATTAATATTTTATTAATATAAAATGTGAATTAAAATAGCATAAAATATTGACTAAATATTAATGAATGCTAATGGCACATTGGAAAAGAATCTATCATTTTTTGCCCTTCATCCTTCTATCTTATAAAGCAGAGTAAACACTGTTTTCCCAAGATAATGAAACTGAGATCTGGATATGCTAACTAGGTCTAATTTTATTGACAGTTAACCCAATATTCCAATCACTATATAACAACACTGGAAAATCAAGTTTATCATCTCATCACTTTCTGGGCATGAATTATTAAACATTAATATGCACATCAAATGACATCATTGATTTTATATATATATATATATATATATATATATATATATATATATATATGATTTTTCATTACTCCCATAACAGCTATGTCAAATGTACAATGACTGCTAAAAAATCTGCTTTGCATTAGTGCTTTATGGACCATAAAAATAAAAACACAAATATATTTTAAGAGTTGAATACTTTATAGCAATTTCACCAGATCACATATGAAACATTTTCTGTAGTTCAACATCTACTTTTATATTACATGAGCTAGTAGACATCTTTGCCATAAATTATGAAGTATAGTTTTCTCAAGAATTTCAAAATACATGTTTTCTCTATACTTTTGAGATTTTATAAAACATGCAAACGCTAAATCTGAGTTTATTTGATTTTTTTAACTCTATGCTTAAAATATTTACTTTTATTTGTTGTTTTGCTTACTACCCAAATATATCATAATTATTTTGTCACAACTCTTCTCCTTTGTGTGAAAATCTGAAGAAACAATTTTAAGTGTTCACGTAAGCTTCATTTGCCTTTTAACTTTTAAATTCAATACCCTATTGCCTTAGATGATCTCTCCTAAATTCATAACTGATACTGATGCAACCTTATTTTCTTTAAAGCATTATTTTGGACATCTCACTGCCCTGCTCTTAAACTTTGAATGGTTCGTTTGGACACACACACACACACACACACACACACACACACACACACACACACCATGTAAGCCAGGTAATAAGAGTCTTCACTGGCCAGGAACCAGCCATTACTTCTTACAAAGGAAACTGTTTATCTCCTAAATCTGCTTCACAGGCCTGTGTTCCTTGCATATGCCATTTTCTTGAAGTGCACTGGTATCACTTTCTCATTAGAATCGAGGCATTTGTAACCTCCACCAAATCTGCTCTTTTAAAGGTTGAAAGTGGCCTGTATGTTTCTAATTCCAATAGTCATTTCTCAATCCTCACCTTACTGAAGTCATCAGAAGCACTGTCCCAATTGATCACTCCTTCCCCCTTGACATACAATTCAGCAATCCCAGTGCTGGGTATATATACCCAAAGGAGTGGAAATCCTCAAGGGGAAGGGATACCTGCACTCTCATGTTTATCACACCTCTATTTACAGTGGCTAAGAGCTGGAACCAACCTAAAAAAGGAAAAAAAGAGGAAACAGGTAAGAAAAACATCATTGCATTAACAAAAGTTTATTAAGTAACTCCTCCGGGAAAAGCACTTTCCTAGACACGAAAGATAGACCAGAATGGTGCCTGCTTTCACAAAATTTATGGTCTTGTAAAGAAGACAAATGCTAAACAACAGGATTTGTCAATTGTTTTGATTTTGTAGGACAACAAAGAGAAGATTTCAAAATGAGATTTGAACTTGGGTGGTAGTTCATAAACATAGTTGTATATCAACTGAAATTTACGTAGGATTTCTACAAAAGTTATTAGGAACTTCTTATAGCAGAAAAGCTCTGCAACAATCCCACTGAGAGGGGTTCCTAATCAAACAGGTAATACAAGCAGTACACTCAGTTTACTTTATTTATTTATTTATTTATTCATTCATTCATTTATTTATTCATTTATTTATTGTTTATTCTTTCTTTTATCGGAAGATAATCGATTGTACGTATCTGTGGAGTACCGAGTTGAATATCGATATTTATGTTCAATATGTGATGCTCAAGTCAGGGTAATTAGGATATTCAGCATTATATGATGTATAATAAATATGATGTATAGCATTATATGATGTAAAGTCCTTTTTTGTGGCTTTTTAACAATTTCTCCCTTATCTCCCCTCCTCCTCCTCCTTTCCCACCTCTGGTAATCTCAGTCCTTTTCTGTCTTTGAAAGTTCAAGATATTTTGTGATTGTTGTATCTGTCTTTTTTAAAATTTATTTGTTTGTTTTTTTAGTTCCCACTTATGAGTGAAGACATGTAGTATTTCTCTTTTTATGCCTGGCTTATTTCACTTATAATTTTCTCTAAGTTCATCCATGTGCTGCGAATGGCATTATTTCATTTTTTTTTATGGCACAGTAGTATCCCATTGTGTAAATAAACCACATTTTCCTTATCCAATTGTCCAATAAAAGACTTTTAGGTTGGTTCCAACTCTTGGCTATTGTAGATAGAGCTGTGATAAATATGGGAGTACAGGTATCTCTTCAACATGATGATTTCCATTCCTTTGGGTGTATACCAAGCAGTGGAATTGCTGGATCATGTGGCAGTTCTATCTGAAGTTATTTGAGGAAACTCCATACCATTTTCCATAATGGCTGAACCAATTTACAGTCCCACCAGTGTTGTAGGAGAGTTCCCCTTTCTCTACATCTTCACCAGTATTTGTTATTCTCTGTCTTTTTGATAACAGCCAGTCTAACTGGGGTAAGATGATATCTCAATGTGGTTTTCATTTGCATTTCCCTGATGCCGAGTGATGTTGAGCATTTTTTCATGAGTCTGTTGGCCATTTTTATATCTTCTTTTGAGAAATGCCTATTTAGCTCCTTTGCCCATTTTTTAAACAGGTTACTTTTTTTTTTTTTTTTTTTTTTTTACTGTTGAGATGTTTGAGTTACTTGTATATTCTTGATATTGATCCCTTGTCAGATGTATCATTTGAAAATATTTTCTCCCACTCTGTAGGTTGCCTTTTCACTCTGTTAATTGTTTTTTTTTTTTTTCATGTGCAGAATGTTTTTAGTTTGATAAAATCCCATTTTTTTGTTGTTGTTGTTGCCTGTGATTTTGGGGTCTTATTCATAAAGTTGTTGCCCAATCTTGCTTCCTGAGATGTTTCCCTTATGTTTCCTTTTAAGATTTTTATATTTCCAGGTCTTATATTTAAGTCTTTAATCCATTTTGAGTTGATTTTCGTATATGGTGAGAGGTACAGGTCTAGTTTCATTCTTCTACATATGGATGTCCAGTTTTCCCAGCACCTTTTTTTGAAGAGACAGTTTTTTCCCCAACGTATGTTCTTCGTACCTTTGTCAAAGATCAGTTGGCTGTAAGTATGTGGGTTGATTTCTAGGTTCTCTATTCTGTTCCATTGGTCCAAGTGTCTGTTGTATGTCAGTACCATGCTGTTTGTGTTACTACAGCTTATTAGAATAATTTGAAGTCAGGTAGTGTTGTGCTTCCAGCCTTACTTTTATTTATTTATTTATTTTTGCTCAGGATTGCTTTGGCTATTCAGGGTCTTTCATTCCATATGAATGTTAGGATTGTTTTTTCTCTTTCTGTGAAGAGTGTCATTAGTATTTTGATGGATATTGCATTGAATCTGTAGATAGCTTTGAGTAGTATAGACATTTTCACAATGTTAATTCTTTCAATCCAAGAGCATGGAATGTCTTTTCATCTTTCTGTGTCCCATTTAGTTTCTTTCAACAGTGATTTGCCATTCTCATTGTAGAGTTCTTTCACCTTCTTGGCTAAATTTATTCCTAGGTTCTTTATTTTGGGGGTGACTATTGTATACAGGCTAGAGGAAGTAGAACATACTGGGAATGAAGACAGCTAGCAATGGGTTAAAATTCTATGTCTGCTACCCAATCTCTTTAAGCTTCAGTTTTTTCTTCTGATAGATGAGATAATTGTACCTCCATCACGAAGTTATTGTGAGGCTTTACATAAGGCATTTCACATAGTACCTGTTATAAACATTCTATTTTATGTAATAGTATGTGTTGAGAGCCTTGAACATCTTAAAGATTGCCTGAGAAAATATGCACCATATTTTGAGGGAGCTCTCAAAATATACCTCTTATCAAAAATTTCTGTAATAACCTAGTGAATCAATGTTTGCATAAGGCTCTGTTTCATTGTTAATGGAATGGAATAAAAAACAAACAATGGTGACCTTTATATTCATTTGCAAAATCTGATATTCTTCTTTTCATTTCATAAAAATAGAAAGGAGAGATTTTATTCTATAGTCTGGAATTTAGATAATCTAAGTGGAAGAAAGGTCAGTACTGAGAAACAGATTTGTGACAGCCAGCATTACCCATCACTGTGGCTATTCATAGCCTCTGCACTCAAAATTGCCAACAGCACTACAACATATTTAGTTTTATAGAAAGATATGTGGAATTCATCTTTGGGGTCTGTCTCTGATAGAGAACTATCATCATATTAAAAAATATTTACCAAGATGAAAACATCAAGACAGTGAGTACTGAGAGCTGTATCATGCGGTAAGCTAATCATCATCTTCTGAGAGCAAAAAAAAAAATGTATTCAGGCAGCTCAGTGACTTAAAATTACAAGAAGCAGGTAATAATACAGGTCTTGGCCAGATAGTCTTCACAGATCAACTTAAGTTAAATGCAGGTGTTTTGATTAAAGAGTTTAAATATTCTGAGTTGGGGGTCAAGACAATGAACTTTATTCCTCTTGAAAACACATTTTATGGCAGAAAATAAATTTTCAAAAAGGAAACAACCCATATCAGTGAAGAGGGTAGAAGATGAGTGGGGGAGTTGTCAAAAGATAAGATATATTAACCAATTTCTAAAATTCAGAAGGCAGACATAAACATGGGGAGGAAGCAATAGCCCAGAGGATTCTGTTCCGAGCTCCTGATAACAATTGTTGATTTGTCAAATTCTGGAATTTTTTACAGGAAATAAAATTATGATAAAGACATAGAGATAAATGTCATGTATTACCTTAACATATACTATCTTATTGAAAATATAGAAAATTTCTCCTCTCCTTTCAAGGTGTTACCTTCATATGAAAATATTTTTATTTTGCCATCATATTTGAATTTTTTGGCAAGATACAGAATTTCAGTTTTAAAGTAATTTCTCCTTAAAACTTTGAGTCTCTTTATATTATTCTTTCATTTATTTGTAGGTAACCTACATTTCCTTTCATTACTTTTAGAATTCCCCCTTTACTTTTGGAATTCTGAAACTTCAGCAGGATATTTTCGGTAAGCCAAAAGTAAGGCTTCTTTTCTATGGGTTTTTTTTTTTTTTTTTAATTTTTAAAATTTTTTAATGTTTCTCTTTTTATTTACTTTTTTAGAATTTCTTATTGAAACATATTGATTGTACATATTTATGGGGTACAGAGTTGAATTTTAATATACATATATAATGTGTGTTGATCTATTTAGGGTAATTAGCCTATTCATCATTGCAAAACTTAATCATTTCTTTGTGATATGCACATTTGATCTCCTCTCTTCTGGTCATTTGATTACATGCAGTAAAATATTATTGATTATAGGTTTCTGGGTCAACTGTACACTGATAGGGCTTATTTTTCCTATCTTGTTCTACTTTTGTGTCCAGTAATTAGCCTTTTGCTATCCCTCCTCCTCCCACATTTCCCGCCTCTAGTAACCATAGATCTTTGCTCTCCTTTAAACAATTCAACTTGTTATTATTTATTTGCTTTTCTTTGTTTTTTTTTCTCTTTTTAAATTTATTTTTTCTTACTTTTTTTTTTATTTTAGCAATTTCATTTATTTGGTGGCTGGCTGGTACAGGGATCCGAACCTGTGACTGGGTGTTACAAGGCTGTGCTCTAATCAACCGATCTAACCAACCAGCCCCTAAATTTATTTTTTAATTGACACCGATTACACATATTTATGGGGTACAATGTGTAATGATCAAATCAGGGTAATTAGATATTCATCATGGAAAAGACTGATCATTTCTTCATGATGAGAACATTTGAGCTCTTCTCTTCTAGCCATTTAAGAGCGTACAATAAATTACTGGTAATTATAGATTCCTAGGACTCCTGTACACCATTAGGACTTGTTTTTCTTATCGAGCTGTAATTTTGTAGCCATTAACCAACCTCTCCTTATCTTCCCTCTCCCCTCCACTTCTCAGCTTCTAGTAACCACTTTTTTTTTAGCTCCCACATACGAGTGAAACATGTAGTATTTATCTTTCTGTTTCACTTAACATAATGTCTTCTAGGCTCATCCATGTTGCCACGGATGACAGGATTTCATTCTTTCTCATGGCTGAATAGTATTCCACTGTGTATAAATACCACATTTTCTTTATCCATTCTTCTATTGATGGACACATAGGTTGATTGCATATCTTGGCTATTGTGAATAGTGCTGCAATAAACATGGGTACCCTGGATTGAGTGTCTCCCCAAAACTTGGCCCCCATCATGGCAGTGTTAAGAGTGTGGGAAATCCTATTTTGGTAATTGAAAAATGGAGCGTTGAAGAGGTGATTAGTTTCTGAGGATCATGCCTAGTGAATAGATTAAAAATGGTGGTCATGGGTGTGGTTCTGATGGATTTAAAAGGAGAGGGCATGAGGAGCTCTCTGCTCTCTCTGCTCCACTATTTTCTACCATGTGAGACACCTGTGCTGCTGTAAAGCCACCATCAAAGAAGGCCCTCACCATAAGTGTTCCCTGGACTTTGGACTTCCCAGCCTCTGAAACTGCAAGCAATAAGTTTCATTTTCTTACAAATTACCCAGTTTTGTGTATTTTTTTTATAAGCAACAGAAATGGACTAATACAAAGGGAGTGCAAATATCTCCTCAGTATGCAAATTTCCTTTCCTTTGATAAATATCCAACAGTGGTGTAAATGAAGAAAGCCCTCCATACTAATGTATATGCTATGTAAAACTATCTTTGTTTTCCCTCTATAACTAGCCCTTAATGATTAACTAAGACTGTACTGAAAGCAGACATCTTGTCTCTCCGGATACATCTCTCAAATCAGGAAGGAGCTGCCTCTCACAGGTAGAGACATCCTACACCCTGTATGGTCCCATAAATCACTCAAAGCATCTTGTCTGGCTCAATATATCTCTCAGAGCAGGAAGCAGCTATCCATCGCACTTGAAGATATCTTGTACCTATATAAACTTCAGCATTCAGTCAATCAGGGAGGCAGTTGCAACTTTACCCTCCTCTGTCTCCTGGTCAATATCCTCCAAAATAAAAAGTCTTTCCTTTAAATTCTGTCTGGTGGGTGTGATTGGTGATCTTATAGCAGCAAGCACTCAGACCCACATGGGTCAGGGATTCCCCTAACTAAGTTGGCTTCTCACATGTTGGCTGATGGTGAAGGGGAATCCTACAGGACTTGTTCACTACCAGTGGGATTTCTGGATTATATAGTAGTTCTAGTTTTCATTTTTTGAGGAAGCTTCATTCTGTTTTCCATAATGGCTATACTAATTTACATTCTCACCAACAGTGTATAAGAGTTCCCTCTTCTCTACATCCTTGCCAGAATCTGTTATTTTTTTGTCTTTTTGATAATAGCCTTTCTAACTGGGTTGAAATGATAGTTCACTGTGGTTTTGATTTGCATTTCCCTGATGATTAGTGATGTTTAGCATTTTTCCATATAGCTGTTGGCCATTTTTATGTCTTCTTTTGGGAAATGTCTATTCAGGTCATGTGCCTGGGGGTTTTTTTTGTTTGTTTTTGTTTGTTTGTTTGTTGTTTGTTTGTTTTTGGTGACCGGTAAGGGGATTGTAACCCTTGGCTTGGTGTCACCCACACCACCATGTGCCCATTTTTTAATTGGATTATATGTTTATGTTTTTTGGCTAAGTTCCTTGTATGTTCTGAATATTAATCCCTTGTCAGATGAATAGTTCATAAATATTTTCTTCCATTCTACTGGTTGTCCCTTCTCTCTGTTGTTTATTTTGCTGTGCAGAAGCTTTCTAGTTGGATGTAATCCCATATATCTAGTTTCACTTTTGTTACCTGTGTTTAGAAGCCTTCTCCTTACAATTTTTGCCCAGACCAATGTCTTGGAATGTTTCTCCCATGTTTTCTTCTAGAACTTTTATACTTTCAAGTCTTACATTTAAGACTTTAATCAATTTTGAGTTGATTTTGGTATATGGTGAGAGACAGGGATCTAGTTTCTTTACTTAGAGCAATAATTCTCAACTTAAAAATCCCAAGGTTCAAGCCATATTCAAACTATTAAATCAGTATTTGGGGAGGTAGGGTCTGAACTTTATTATTTTTTAAATCTCCAAGTTGATTCCAATTTGTGGGCAGATGTGAGAACCACTACATTAGAGCACTGTCTGCTTCTATAGTGCCACATGCGCTCTGGAAGCCCTCCTGCCAGAACTCTCCTTTCAGAGCACTGTTCTCAAGTCTGTTCCAGTGCAGCTGTCAGCCATCCTAAGAAGGGGAAATGGCTCTCCTGTTCCACCCTGTTTAGCTACTTTCCCCCAGATTCTACAGTCTCAGACCTTGGGATTATTTAAAATGTCTACTGTTTTTTGTTTGTTTGTTTGTTTGTTTGTTTTTTGCCTTCTTAGATGTGGATTCTTGGTTCTGTATGGTCTCAGCATCAATTGGTTACTATCAACGTTTTATTTTGCAGAAATTCTGCACTATTCTAACCTGCCAGTAATATCATGAGTTGCCGATGCTACTATGAATTCATGTTCTCCTCTTTCATTGTAATATGAGAGGAAGAAATCTCATTCTATTAGGATCTTGAAGGAGAACTTTTCAACTTTATGTATTTATTCTTTCTTTAAATAAAGAATATGCATTGAGTCTCTGCTGTATGTGCTAAGTTTAAAGCAGAGAACAAAAATACGGATCCTTCCTCATGCATTTTCTAGCATTGTAATGTATTTTTTATAGTAACAAGACCCTCAGCCCCTTCCCAAATCAGAAACAGTCTAAATATTTAATAATGTATTATTGGTTAGATGAGTTAAGATAACATACATGTATTGAAATACTATTCATCTTTTAAATACACTTAAAAATTATGACATGAAAATAGTCCTCACAATATGAGGTTATCTGGAAAAAGCAGGATGGAAAAGTACATATAGTAGAATCGATACATATAGTATAATTATACATATAGTGTAATCTCAGATAAGGACAATGAATGGTTTATGCCTCTGGGTTGGGGCACCCTGAATAATTAATGTATTCTTGTTTCTATTTTGCAATATTATCTAATAAGAATATATTGTTTTTATATAATATACAGTTTAAATAAAGTAAGTATCAGAAACAAATTGTTGTATCATATTCTATTTTGAAAGCAAAAGTGCAAATAGTAGCAGACAGGATCTAACTATCCCACTTTAAATTATCAGTCGGCACAGATCTAGAAAATAAAGCTTGCAACTCGGAAATCAAGTGAAACTTTAGAGTTCCCTTAAATTTTTACAATATAAACTTCTTGAAGGTAAATGATTAGCATAATCTGCTTTTGGTTTGGGTTTGGGTTTTGATTTTGGCATAGCACCCTGCTAACTCATGTTCCTTAAGGATTACTTCAGCAAAGACTGATGAGATGTTTTAGGTCAAAGGTCTGTCACTCTGATGTATTGACTTCCACACTGGGTCTCTTGCCTGTATGTAGAGGTATGCTTGAAGCCTGTTAACTGAAAATCTCCACTGATCCCACTCCATGATGTCAGTTTTATTCCAAGTGGGATAATACAGAATTTGGCACAGCCCCCCTCCCAACCCATTCTTAATAAAGGAAAAAAGGAAGTAGAAAGCGGAACAAGGAGTATGAAAAGGATGCCTGATATGTTGTTCGTATGTCTTAAAGGCTTTGAACCAAGGTAATATAAAAGAGTCTTCTTAAAAGCTCAAAGCTGATGGAAGACCTGAAGAACGAACCTCCCCCCGTTTTGTCAGCCAGTCTCACCCCTCTTGACTTTTTGTACTCTGGAGGTGCCTTGAGAAGCAAGCATTACCTTCCCAAACAAACACTGTCCCTGCTGCCCTTGGAGCCACTCCCCTCGAGGGTGGCGCACAGGCATGGCTAACCCAGACAAAGGAGAAAATAATCATCATATTCTGGAAGAGAGAAACCTGATCTGTAAAAAGCTCTAGGCAGGGCTGCAAATGTGGTACATCTACACAATGGAATACTACTCAGCTATAAAAACGAATGAAATACTGCCATTTGCAACAACATGGATGGACCTTGAGAGAATTATATTAAGTGAAACAAGTCAGGCACAGAAAGAGAAATACCACATGTTCTCACTTATTGGTGGGAGCTAAAAATTAATATATAAATTCACACACACACACACACACACACACACACACACACAAAAACGGGGGGGGGGAAGAAGATATAACAACCACAATTATTTGAAGTTGATACAACAAGCAAACAGAAAGGACATTGTTGGGGGGGAGGGGGGAGGGAAAAGGGAGGGAGGTCTTGGTGATGGGGAGCAATAATCAGCTACAATGTATATCGACAAAATAAAATTTAAAAAATAAATAAATAAAAATAAATAAATAAAAATAAAAAAACGCAGTTGCATTAACTTTAAAGAAGACAGTTAACTGTATTTTCCATCAAGTGCCATAGAAAACCCTGAAATTGAGTGAGCATTCCCTGTGGTGTATCATGAATGTAACGGGTCATATTAATTTAGCAGAGCATAAGTAATAACTGGTTGAATAAAAGACCAAATTTTGCACAACTTAATTATATCAAAGTACATCATATTTAATCTGTTAAAAATTGCATGTAGAAATTATTCTAACAAAAATCGTTTTATCTATTACCCCTATTCTTTGTGGTAATGTAGTTTTACTTTGTTTTGCTTCTTTTATGGTGTTATTGCCCAGACAATTTTGATCAAAGCTGATTTTTTTTTTCACAAGGTACTGCCAAATATTGTATATAGTTGTCCAAATATTTTTCTTAAAAATAATATATGGTAGATGTTTGGAGGGGCGCCAAGTTTATTATTCATTTTAATAACAAAAGCAACTCCTTGAAATTTAGTTTTAAACTATAAAAGAGGTGCTGAGCTCAGAATGTACAATAAATTCTAAATGTTAAAGTGTTTCTACCACTAAAGAGTAAATTATTCTACTGACTACATAATACCATGGATATTTTAATACTTGAAATAATAATTATTTTCTTCAAATGCAGTTTCCATGGAAACAGTATCCTTTACTTATTAAACAAAGACCAGAACTGACTCTACTAAGCTATGAAGTCCTTCTAACCTTTAATTTCACTGAATTTACATATATATTAAAATGCATTTCAAACATTTAATACATTTTGATAATACAAACCTTTATATTTTCTTGATAATATATTCAGAATATTTATAATATATTTAGTATATTTCATATACCTATTTGTTTATACATGCTTACACAAAAAAGAAACAAGTTAGAGACAGACATAGATGATAATGATACTCTTTCCAAGTCTTTAAGGTGCTGTCTAAAAATATGACACATTTAGAAATGCGTTAATGTAAAAATACAGCAGTTTTGTTCTGCATATTTGAAAAGCTGAGTTTTTAAGTAATCAAGATATTTTTAAATAATGTGCAGTCTAACATTATAGTATTTCAATGTACCAATTCTCAGCAGCATCAAAGGCATCAGCGCTAAATTGGTGAATGTAGAAATGACTAGTGAATATTTGTGACCTGAAAAAACAAAGGTAAGAGTGATATAAAGAAGTGGCATACAGTGTGATTTTCCTAAATTGTACTCTGAACACCATTTTTTTTCATGCTGTAATTCATCAGATGGTTACTTGATTATCTGCAAAGTCAGAATTAAACCACCTGCAAAAGTCAGAATGAAAAGTCAGAATGAAATCAAACTACCTGCAAAATCTAGAATATATAGTGTTTGTAAGTATCACATATAGTTATCTCCCTTCACTTATCAGTCCCTAGTAAAAGAAAAGCTAGATTATCAGTTTTCACAGGTAGGACCACCCTTCCTTTCTGACATACTATACCTGAATGAATAAGCATCTTTCCTGGGAAACAAAGCTGTAAAATAAACAAAATAGTGATGTAATTAGCCCTCTGTCCTCAACATCAGTATTTACATCAGTATTCCTCAACCTAGTATTTCCAAGTAAATTTAAAAATTTGATCTCGATATAAGTTTGAGTGAGAAAAGTGGGAGTATTTGATCAAACAAATACAAAGCCAAGTTTTTAAGTGTGACAATGTGTAACTTGTCAGTTCCCCTAAAGTTAGGGCAAACAGCAAAGTATTTAAGTTTACAGAAGAAAGAGTTCTGATTAGGCATTAGAGTAATGTCTTCATTTTTAAAGACTTTTGAAATGAAAATAAAGAAACAGAGGAAATTGTGGAAACTACTTTGTAAAATGATGCTATCCTGACCGGATCAGCCAAAGGCATGAGGGTGAATTAAGGAAGTCTATCTGTACACCATACTGTCTATCCTAGACCTTCACTTCCTGTCTCCAACCCACCTGTGTTTCTCAAGCTGCCCCACTCCTCCACAGACACTACAGAGCAATGTGCCACAGCCTACACTGATAGAATCTATGATCCTGATCCATGCATTGCCCTTCTCCACTCAAATTTAACACCTTGTGAGCCATCCCTAAGGTTACACTCTGATTAGAGTGGACTTAATCACAAAAACTATGCCAGAAATATATGCTAATTATTGCCAATTACTTCACATATTTTTTGAACTATTAAACTATGGAAAGGAAAAAAAAACAAATGAACTTTTTTTTTCTCTGGTAAGTGTTCAAGTCTTACTCTAGATACTTTGATTCCCAGAAAATCCTGCCACCTGGTTTACATTATTCCTAAACTGTGGAAGACTCAGTTTTGAATGAGATGTTGCTTATATGCTGGTATGGATTTCTAAAACAATAAACTGTATTAATAGTATGTTTTTTTAACCAATGAAAAAAAAGAAGCCTAAATTCAGCATTCTTTATGTATATTCAGGGCTTATAACAGGATTTGACATTTGATAAAATATACATGTTAAAGCAGGAAGAAATTAGCAAAATACTTGGTCAAATTTCAGGTTATTTTGCTTCATTGGGTGATATTGTACAAAAATGCTATAGTTTTCATTTGTGGAGTTAGAAAATGGCCAAAAGTTATCCAATTTTTATAATATTAGACAATTTGACTATGTAAGCCAGACCAAAGAGATTATTACCTAGTGAGCACTTTAATAGGAAAAATACAAAGAAAAAGTAATACATAAAAAGGTGGGATTTCTATAGAAACATAAAACTTTAGCTTATTTTTATTTTACTCCTCAAGGGATGTCAGTAGATAAAAGATTCTAGTACACTCGAATAAAAGTAGATTGTTACCTTCATGTTAGAGCTTCAGGCAAGTCCCATTGATTGGAAACCTAGATCCGCCCTAAAACAAAAGCCTCAGTGAAGATTCCAAGGGCACAGAGGCATTGGTTTCCACGCGTTCCCAAATTGCTAAGAAGTTGCACTACCACCTGATTTCTACGTAAAGAATTCATGCACAAAAAAGAGGCAATAATTGAAGTCCCAAATTCTTTTGGTTAGCCTTAAAAAAAAAAAAAAAAAAAAACAGTGTGGGAGGGAAAGCAAAATTGATCTCTAATCTTGATCTTAGCTTCTGCCTCTCTCCTCACTGTGCCTGGATGTGGATTCCCCTTTAGTGTTTGCCACCCACCTCAGCAGCTCTTCTTCACTTGCTGTCTCACAAACCTAGGTTTGGCTCCTAAGAAAAACCAGAAGAGGGCTCCAGTCCTGAGTGTCAGACTTCAGGGGATGTCTAGCTCATAGCTGTTTGACTTGAGGATTTGGCTGTACACTACCCACTCCAGATTGTCTCTCTGGGACAGGCTATAGATTCCAACTGCTGATGTTCCCACCTTTTTCTCTGGGATTAGACACTGTGCTTCTCAACCACTGCCCCAACCTCTGTTGCTTCTAATAGAGATGTTTCACCAGGGCTCGAGTTTCAATCTCAAGGTGGCCTCCTAGGCGAAACAGAGTGGTTCTTCTTACCATGCGTGGCCAAGGACACTAGAAAGAGAGTCGGAAGAGAGAGGAACCAATTTCTGGGGGTGACCTACTGCTTTCCAGGAATGGACCTATGCTCTTTACATGGCTTCCACTCAAAGCAACACTGTAAGTTATGATTATTACTCCCATGTTCCAGTTTAAGAAAACTGGAACTCAAAAGTAAAGTTTACATCCTTTATTCTGCTAACCTGTCAATCGAAAGATAGGGGTTCTACTTCTGGCTCTGCCACTAGGTGACCTTGGTCAACTCCCTCAACTTCTTTAGCCCTCAATAGCCACATCTATGAAATACTGTTATTGTATCAGGCTGACCTCTTTGAGACCTCATAGATCTCAAATTCTGTGAAATTATGATAGAAAAAAAGATTACTTCTATGATTGAGGTTGTTAAAGCTTGCTGATAGGTAATGGGATTTTATTACACTATTCTCTCTATTTTTTTGTACAATAAAATTTGCCATAACATAAAGTTGCTAACAACCCTCTAATATCTCAGGAACAACACACCAGTTGATTTTCTGTGAAACACATAAACAAATGGTAATTCGGAAATTATCTTTATTATCTTCATATTTATTTTTCACATGGAATAGATAGGCCAAAACTTCTACTAGTGGTAATTGAATTTTTCCATCTGTTCCACATTTTGTTAAAGCAAAATCCTTATGTAATAAAATCTAACAAGAATATTCCTCTCCACTTAAAAACAGCCCCAAATTTCATCTGGCCTTAATACTTGCAGTTTCCCCTGAGAGAATAAGCAAGCATTTAATTCCCGTGAGAGCCCACTCTGGTATAAGTAAGCCCTGTATTTTATTTACAGTTTTGTCAGGCCTTGTCTAAATTCCTTACTTTAAGGGGACTCTAACTGGATAAGAGCTCTAGGTTCCAACAGACACTTTCATCCTGTGTATGGTTGAGTAGAGAGTCTGAGTCACTGAGAGCTAGAAAATCTGCTCTAAACCACACCATTTCTGCTGGGGTATGCAGTGTTCACCAAAAATGAGCAAGTTAATTGAATGACAAACTACAATTTCCCACAGTTACTAGGGTTCTACAAACAATGTAATATTCTGTTTTGAAAGATCTAAGTTATGAACAGTAACAATTATTCCACATAAATATTATTCATTCAAATTGGGAAAGCTAGAATGCTTAAAATACAAAGAACTAGCAAAACGCAACCAGATGATTGTCATGGGTGATATTATTCTTTTTTCGTAGTACAAAGTCCCTAAACCAATGTAGGAGGAACTGAAAGCTCTGTTTTAAAATGTTTCCTTTATATTTTCATTTAGTTGTTAAACTCTTTCTTATAAAAATTCAGAAAAGAATAGGGATTTTTGCCAGTCTTAAGACTATCTTTCTTCCAGAATGGCAATTTCCCTTCACTCTTTGGAATTCATTGTGAGGCATACAACATTTGATTGGTGAGGGGATCTATCTGAAATGTAAAATTAAAGAGGCACTGCTTTATTGTGTCTTAAAATATTTGGAATCTCAAGCCAATGTATATTTACAGGTTATTTCAGATTGAGAAACAATTTCATATGAGAGTTCATTTATATTATTTATTTCAAAATCCCACCCAGAAAAATAAGATCGAATAAAGAGAACAAAATAACATGTCCATTGCACAGCCATTTGGTTGGCATAAGATTCCTCCAACATGTAAATGTAAAATGCACATTTTTGGACCTGAAAAAAAATTAATCAGAAGTACTCTATTGTAAATGCAAGTAAATGGTTTTAAGAACAGCTGTT
Source organism: Cynocephalus volans (assembly GCF_027409185.1). Lineage (NCBI taxonomy): Eukaryota > Metazoa > Chordata > Mammalia > Dermoptera > Cynocephalidae > Cynocephalus > Cynocephalus volans. The sequence continues at coordinate 99,807,373 of NC_084468.1, read as the reverse complement.
GCTGCTGCACGGAGGGCAGATAGTCAGATTGCATGTCAGAAAATAATAACAAGCAAAGATAGTTCTTCTAAGAAATAGCTGGGATGGGCATAAGATACTCCCAAGTAGCACCCCAAATATTTTCATCACACCGAAATAGAGAACAGAAACAATCCCTAGTCAATATTTGAGAGAAAAGTCATAGACACAATCAGGTTTTAATGGGGAAGAGTTTCAGTGCAATAGAGTTTACTCAGCCAATAAGATCTTGGAGATCAGAGAATTTTTATTATTTATTCCTTTTCTTTTTGCATGTTTAGGCCTACATGCTTTAAAAAGCAACCATTCTGTATGAAGGGGTTTCAATGACCAGCTCTAAATCCAGAGTTAGAAGGTTGGAAGTGGTGATCCCAACTATGAGAATTAAAAACTGGAGACATGAGTTCAACTTATTTTCAAGGTACACATTGTAAGAATAGAGTCAGTAAATATAGCCCAAGATTCGTGTTTGTGAGATGCTGTAAATGTCATAATATTACTGCTTTTGTTTATTTTCCTCTGAAGACGAGCAGCAATGTACTCACATTGTGAAAGACTTGTATTTTGGCTATTTTCATTAATCAGCCTCCCACTCCACCCACCATAATCCCCATCCTTCTTCATTTTGCTCCTGCTCCATCCAGGAGGCTCCTCTGTATGGCATGCACCAAGAGCTGCCGTACCCTCTAGCTTCTAGTTTGTTTGGCCAATGGGAAGCACAAGCAAGTATTGGGAGGGTAGAGAAGGATAAGTCCAAGGTATTTATATACTGTCTCAGATCTCGCCCTGCTGGATTCCTGGGAGTTGGGTCCATCTCCACTAACGGTCATGGCTTCCATCAGGTGGCCTTCCCCATGCAGCTATTCTCTGTGACATTAGTAAAACTAAAGCTTTAGTAAATCTTTCATACAGAATGGCTATTTTTTACAGCATGTAGGCCTGAATGTGTAAAAAGAAATAGAATAAGTAAAAATGCTCTGATCTCCAAGATCATATTGTCTGGGTAAACTTTATTCTTCTGAAACTCTTCCTCATTAAAAAACTGATCTATCTATGACTTTCCCCCTCACCCTCTGCAACATGTAGCAATCCAAAAGTGACACCACATACCTGGGTGAACTGAAGAACTTAGCTTCACAACAAAAGATTTTAAAAATGCAGGGGCAGTTGATTCCACACCACGTGTCCATATGAATAGCTTGATTAGCTGGTGCACAAGCTTGACAGGTCTTGGAGAATGACTGAGTCACCTCAAACCTAAACTGCAGTTCCAGTTGAGGAAAAATCACTACAGTCCTCAGCAGCTAGTATACAGCTATTGACTTAGCCAATTTGGAAAAAAAAAAAAATCTGACAAAGATAATCAGAAGCAGTTTGCTTCACTGAGACAAAGGTATATATTTACTATTTTCCTCAAAGCAAGGTCAATTCTTCTACCCTCTGTCATAATTTAGTCCTTTGTAGTCTTTATATGCCATAGAACATCATATTGCCTTGTTCATTACAGTGACGATGTTATACTAGATGCATCTAGTGGCCAGGAATTAAGAACCCTGGATACCTTAGTAAGAGCTATGATATCAGAGGACGGAAGCTAAATTCTGTGAAGTTTTAGAGGTTTGCCGCATTGGTGAAATTTCTAAGAATCCGGGGATCTAGAAAATGTCAAAATATTGCTTTAACAGTGAGAGAAGTTTGCTACATCTTTTATTACCTACCACAAAGAAAGAGGCACAATGCTTGGCAGACCTTTTTTGGATTTTGGAGCAGAATTTGCCAGGTATAGTTGTCAGTTTGGAGCGGATTCCACATCAAGAAAAGGCTTTGCAACAGGTCCAATCTGTGATACAAGCCCTCCAGACACTCGGACCTCATGATCCAGCAAAGCCTGAGGAGTTATTAGTTTGTGCCGTACATAGAGAAGCTGAGGTAGGAGATCTGGAAGGCTGGAGGACAGGGAGGTTCAGGTTTCTATTCCTTAGCTACTTCCTGCCTGAATTGGCTATCTCCACTGAAAGACTCCGCTGTTCTCTTCCCTCCCCATAGGGCCTGTCTCTAGCACTCTCACACCTGCTCCCTCCTGTGCCCTTTTAGGCCTAGGAGGGCAGTGGCTCCAGCTATTTCTAAGCCTGCAGCTCTGCACCATTATTTGATGATGTTCCCCTGCCAATTTATAAATAGTCTGTTTATTAATCTCTTCTGTTTGAATGTGCCATCTCTTCCCTATGCCTGCTTGTTTTCAGCAAAATATAGAGAATCTAGTGAAACAGAGGTCCACTCTAAAGCATTTACTAGAAGCTTTTAGATATTTAGTGGTAGTGCAATCACAGTAAGAAAATATAGAATTGCGAAGATAAATTGAGTTACTAAATGTGAAATGCATTGCTCAGTGCCTGGCACTCACTAGGTGTTCAATTTATGTCATTCCTTCTTCCTCAGCCTCTCCCCTCCCCCTACTCTATTACTTTCAGTTGCCACACAGCTCTTCTTCACTGGCACCTAGTCCTTGAATGAGGTACTTTATACAGCGTTAGTCATTCCCATAGCACTTCTGGTGAGGGCACTGTGCTTTTGTCACTAACCACACTGTCCTCTGCTGGTCTTTCTCTTTGATTCCTAAACTAATATTTCTTTCAAACCACCATATTAAAGCTGGCTAAAATTAGGGAATCCCTTCCAATGCACGTGACTATTGTAGCACTGTGTAATGTTCCAGGTCAGATCATATATGTATTTTTAGATTTATCCCATCTGTTTATGATTCATCAGCCTCTTTATAGGTAGGCTCATCCAAACATGGGATAATTCTTTCCTCACTGTGTGACAACTTCCTCCATCCCCCGTTTTCTACCACTATCTGAAATTTCTTGGAATTGAACTTATAAACTGTCTTTCTAAAAAGGGTGGCAAACTTGGAAAACTCTTATAAGTTCAGTATTTATTGAGTGCCTACTTGACACTAGAAATACAATAGTGAGTACTTTCCTGCCTTTAAGGAATTTGTAGTCTGGTTGGGAGCTCCCAGCTTATGCTCCCCAGAGCATAAATCCCTTTCCTAAAACATTGCATTCTATTGTCTAAAGGTGGGTAAAGTTCCTAACTCCCCACTATGCTAAGGAAAACTGTGTGTCATAACAACTCAGGCACAGGATCAAGAAGGACTGCACTGCATTCATACCCTGACTCTACCACTTACTAGCTAAGGAACTTTTTAGTGGATTACTTAAACTTTCCACCCAGGGTTGTTTTGACTATACATAGTTTATTTTTTGTTTTGATCGGTTTTTTCTTTTTTCTTTTTTTTGTGGTGGCTGGCCAATATGGGATCGAACCATGGACTTTGGTATTATCAGCATCACACTGTAACTGACTGAGCTAACCAGCAAGCCCTATTTTGAGATTTAAAAGTTATAATCTATGTAACTCAGCTAGTACAATACCTGGCACATAGTAACCATTCTTTAAATCATTGCTCAAAAAGAAGTCTCCTAAAGACATGCATTAGGGGTGGGGAGAGGATTGAGAACAGAGAAAGAAGCATGGTGAGTGATTCTCAAGCATAGGTTTTTCATAATTCAGCTTATCCAATGCCCTCAGTTCTGTATTTTAAGTGGATTTATCTGTGTGTTGCATTTTAAGACAACTTTCAAATGCCAGATGTTTAGCTTTCAGTTCACAAACATGAATTAGGCACCAGCCAAGAAATTAGTTGCCTGCCACCACACATGCAAAATCAAACTTTCCTAGTACAAATATTTTCATTTAATGTACAAGCTTCCAACCAATTCTCCTTCTCCTACAGCTTTCAGTCGAGATGGTTTATTCCACTCCTTTTGTTTTTTAATACCTTGTCTAATGAAGTTATGCTTAAATAAAGCACATGATAATTTTTTGCCAAATTGTTATCACCACTTATGTTACACAAGTTAATGTACATTTTCCCCTTTTTTTCCTACAATTCTTAGATAGTAAAAGGACATTCATTATGAGAAAAGATTCACCTATGTAAGAAGCACAGTTCACTATTTTTATTAGTAAGACAGGTACCACTCTTTATTTCTTGGTGAAACCAGCTATTACGTAAGTAGAGAATCACATCAAGATTGATATCATCCACTCGTGTTATCGCCTGTGTAATTCTTTCCAGTGATTCACACAAGGTACTGTTGAAGAAACACTATTTTGGCATCTATAGATATGATGTCTCTGCCATTGTCACTGGGTATACCTGTGACCTTGGGCAAGTCACTTCGCCTCACTTCACACATGTAGCATGAGGGTGGAAGGGACACATTCATAATGACTCTTCCCTTTCTAGAAACTTACATCATGTACCAGATCCTTCTTTTGTGTGTCTCTAGATAGGTGTGTAACATACCTATCCATGCTGGACATACCTACACACAGGTCACAGAGCATTGATTTAATTTATGTTGACCAAAGAAGACATAAGACTATTTCAAATATGAGAGAAATTAAGTAAGATAAATAAAACACTGCTCTTCAAATGCACTGAGTGACTAATTAAGAATTATTTTGTTTTGGTGACAATAGCCACAATGTAATAAACGCTAAGTGGAAAGCAAATAACATTTCCCAAGAGGCTGTTTTGAAAATGATTTTAGTACTGCCCATTAGATGTTTGCATATGACTTGGAACTCATTTTTCATCTTTGCCCAGAACCCAAATATACACCAGCCTAGAAAAGTAAGGCAATAAAGCAAGAGACCTTTGTATCGCAGTCCAGTGAAAGAAAACAACGTTATTCTCTAAAAAAAAAAAAAAAAAAGCTTCTAACAATGATTGCTTTGAATCCACTGCTATTAATGTTTCTACACAGGGTAGGCATCCACCTTTATACAAAACTGGCAGTGTTCAAAATGTCAGAAAACTCATTTAGCAGTATAAAAGCATCCCTGTTCTATGCATAAAATGCTTTGTCCCTGGCAAGGTTGAACTAATCACATAGTAAAGTGTACAGGGTTAGCAAAGAGACACCTGCATGGCCATTACATCCCAAAGGGGGAGAGGAAAGACAGTTTTTCACTATTGCTTATCTACAGCTGAGAAAAATGTAAATTTACCTGAGAATAGATCTTAATTTTATTGTATGGCCACATACAGCTAAAAGCCTTATTAGGGAAACTGATTCAGATGCAAGTGTTTCCATAAAATGTCCTAGTGTGATAAATAATGTTAATTAATGACTGATAAGATGTGATGCATTCAAGGTCAAAATGCCAAAAAAAAAAAAAAAATGCTAGTTTGGGGAATTACATTTATTTTTAGAGGAGAGTAGTATCAAAAACAGTAGCCTTTCTGCAATAGGATTAGAATCAGTTTCTTCGTCCCTGTCCCCTCTTTTACCACACAGACAGAATCTGAATCTTCAAGGGACAGTTTGGAATTCTCAGCTCTAAGTTAAAAGATGACTTTCAAAAATTCTTGCCTATGTGATTGCAGGGAATACTCTGATGAAGACAACCTTCCAGGAGTTACCAGATAAGAAGAAAATCAAAGTTTGTAGAGTAACATAAATGAATGTTCTTTTTAATTAAAATAATATATTAAAAATATTAGATAAATTGATTGTTTCTTAATAATATTATCGTGTACAATGAATATCCTGAGCATGTTTTTTCAGGTTTTCTCTTGAGTAATTTATATACAGATATATTTTAAAGTGCTTTTAATAGAATTAGGAAACACGAATTTTTGGCTAGATATAGAGAATTTTCCAAAAATTACTGTTGACTAGTACTGTAACAACTTCTTTTATGACGTACCCTCATGAGACTCCTCTAGAGTATATTTGATCAATATTGGGAATGGTATAGTGGATAAGAGATTAGACATAAAGTAACCTTAAAAAAAATTTCATTCTTTAAAGGACATTTCACAACACTTCACAGCAGCCAAAAGGTAGAAATAACCCAAGTGTCCACCAACAGAATAATAAACAAAATGTGGTATATACATATATACATACGGTGGCATATTATTTGACTGTAAAAAAGAATCAGGTATTAACACATGCTACAATTTGACTGAACCTTGAAAACAATATGCTAAGTGAAAGAAGCCAGAAACAAAAAGTCACATATTATATGATTACATTTATATGAAATATCCAGAATAGGAAAATCCATACAAACAGAAAGAAAATTAGTCATTGCTAGGTTCTGGGGAGAGGGGGGAATGGGAACTGACTGCTTAATGGGTATGAAGTTTTCTTCTGAATAATGAAAATGTTTTGGGTGTACTAAATACCACCGAATTGAACAGTAAAATTATTAATTTTATGTTATGTGAATTTCACATCAATTTTTAAAAAAGAAAAAAGTTTTAATGATTAGGACAGTTTGGCGTTACTGGAGAAGAAATATGTAGCCCAATGAAACAATAGAAAACCTAGAAAAAGTTATAAATATCAGGGAGATTCAAAAAGTTTGTGGAAAAATAGAATTTAAAAATAATATGAATCTTTTCATGAACTTTTTGAAGTACCCTTACATATATGAAAAATATTTCATAGCTATAATTCTATGTTACACTTGTAAATAAAAATAAAATTCTGCATTAAATTTAGTCACTGTTGTCATATGTCACTAAGAGAAGAAAGTAATTTATATATAAAATTACTCCATTGATTTGAAACAGAAGAATTCACATCTCCAAAGTTTTGACAAAGTACTGGTGAGGTAAACATAAGAATATAGTCCAATATGCCTTTCAAAAGAGAATTACATATTTATATAAATTTCTTAAATGTATCAAGGGTTAGAGAGGTGAGTTGATGAGCCAGTTAGCTGCCAATTATCTATGACAATAAAGTTACAGCACATGACCTGAGTTGATGATCCAAAAAAATTCACTCTTTGCTTTGGAAATTGTTATGATTATTTTTAGGATCTTTATCTCTGTGCTAAAATGTGTTTCTATTGCTTTACATGCGATGACTTGGATTCTAGCTTGGAAGCAATAGAAAAACAATTCAAAAAGGCAGCCTTTTCATTAAAGATGAAAGATATGCCTGTAATTATTTCATTTGTGTAGGCCATTCCCTTGCCATATCTCTTACTCTGCATGTGTCCTTCTAATTTTTGCACCAAATTTAAATGTTTCAATTAAACCTATAACCTGGAGATGCTTAATTCTCTCTTCATTTTTGTCTGCCTCAGAGTAAAGATTACCTCATCATTTTTACTCATATAGTAAATTATTATTGACTGCTAACTATGACATAGGCATTATTCTATATAACGGGTATGTAGCTCTGAAAAAAACAGATAAACTTCCTTGCCCTTATGGAATTTACTTCCCAGGGAAAGCATGCTCATCTCATCAATGACCTCTATTCATGAGAAAATTACATGTGGGAACCCTACACCTTATAGACTGGGGGTCTTCAGTTCCAGGGCAAGTTTATGGTACAGTGCAATGGGGTCCTGATCCATACACCAAGGACCTATGTTTAAATCCCAGCCCCATAATTATAAGTCATGAGATGGAAATTACCTATCCTGGCTGAGTCTCCATTCCTACTACAGAGTATTATCAACACTAAATTCAAGGGATTGTCCTGGGGATTAAATGAGATGATACACATGAAAAAAAATTATAAATTTTAAAATATAAATTTTACATATATATATAAAATCAGTTATAGAGGTAGGTATACAGAACTATAAGTTTTTAAAAAATTTTTTACAATTATCACAAATTCATTTATTTTGGTGTCCTTGTTGTTACCAGTAACTTCTTTTCTTTTTTAAAAAATTTTATTTTATAAAAAAAATAAATAAATAAAATAAAATAAAATAAAAAATTTTATTTTATCAATATACGGTGTAGTTGATTTTCGTGTCCCTTTACCAAATCTTCACTCCTGGTGACTTTCATTGTACCTGATAAATGGAAGATGCTCATTAAGGTTTGGGTGAATGAATGAATGAATTATTCACAAACAAGATTATGAACTATATAAAGGTTATCTTCAGTATATCCAGCATTACCTTTATTCACTGCATAGTCTCACAGTTGCCTGCCATTAATTTAAGAAAAAAAAAAAAAAAAAAAGCTTTTTACCTACCAGGAAATAGTTGTATTTACTTTTAAACAGGAGCAACCATAATTTTTTTTTAATTAAGAAGCCATTTATTATAGCACCAAAAAGTATTAAATACTTAGAATAAATGTACAAAATACATGCAGCATCCCTACACTGAAAATTGTATATCTTAATAGGAAGCAATTTCAAAAGAAATAAAATGTCGTGATTTTAAATTAGAGAAATCAACATTACAAAGATATTAATTACCCTCAAATTGATTTATAAAGTGAGTGCAACCCCAATCAGGATCTAAACAGGGTTTGCTTGTTTTTTGTTTTTGTTTTTGTTTTTGTTTTTATTTTTGTTTTTAGTGGAGCTAGACAAATTTATTCTAAAATTTGTATGGAAACACAAAGGGCCAAGCAGAGCCAACCCACTCTTCAAGGAAGATAAGGTGAGATTTCTTTTATAGAATATCACAACTTATTATAATGCTGCAATAATTCCAATAGTGTGGTATTGGTACCAGGATAGAAAAATAGACCAATGTCACAGAACAAAAAGACCATAAATATATCCACTTGATTTATGTCAAAGTGGCCCTACAACACAATGGGGAAAGGGTGGACTTTTCCATAAATGGTGATGGTTTTATTGGATATCCATGTGGCAAAAATTGAACTTAACCCCTACTTCTCACCGCACACACAAAACAATTCCAGGTGAAGTACAGATCTAAATGTGAAAAGCAAAGTAATACAGTTTTATAAGATAATACAAGATCATATATACATAACCTTAAGTTAGGTAGAGATTTCTTAAATATGAAGCAAAAAGTCCTACCAATAAGGGGGGAAATAATAAATTAAACCACTTTAATATGTAGAAATTGTGTTCATAAAAAGATGGCAGTAAGAAAGTTAAAAAACAAGTCACAGAATGTGGAATGAGTAAATATATTTGCTATACATATAACTGACACGGGGGTATGTGCAGGAAAAATAAAGCACAAGCACCAAAATCAATAAGGAAAAAACACACAACCCAAAAGAAAAATGGGCATGAGACCTATTAACCAACTGTCCATCAAATATATGAAAAAGTGTAGAACAGTACTGGTCATCAGGAAAATCAAATTAAAACTACAATGAAATAGTACTGCATACTTACTAGAATGGCTAAAATCAGAGGACTTTCAGTACCAAGAGATGGCAAGGATGTGGAGCAATTGGAATCTTCATCCATGCCTGATTAATGCTTAAATTGATACAAAGAATTTGGAGATCTATTTGGCAGTATCCACTAAAACTGAATATATACATACACAAAACATGACAATTCCAGTACTAGGATTATTTCCAACAGAAAGGCTTGCACGTGTCTCTCAAGAGGCATATAGAAGAATTTTCATAGCAGCAGTATCATAAGAGTCAAAAACTGGAAACAATCCCAATTTCCATCAACAGAGAAATAGATAAGTTGGAGAACCTTTGTCCAGTATAACAATAAATAGCAATGACAGAGAAAGAAATACTGCTACTCGTAACAACATGGATTAATCTTACAGGCATAATGTTGTAAGAAAGAAGCCAGGCACAGAAAATACGTATTTTATAATTCCATTTATATGACTTTTCAAACAGGCCAAACTAAACTGTAGTGGAAGAAGGAAAAGACAGAAATTGGGAGTGCATGAGAAGAAAGATCTTCTATAGTGCTAGTAATTTTCTGTTTCTTGATCTGAAAGGTGGATAATGCCTTGATCTCTACATTTACATTTTGTATACATTTTGATAAACAGGTCATATTTTAAATAAAAAATTCAAAAACATGGTAAGCAATATTTTTTTCTAGAAAAGCTTTAAAACAGCATAAGGACAACTTTCTAATTTTATTACTTTTAAGTTCAGGCACGCATTAAAGGTAGGATTACTAAACATTTAGATAAAATTCTTACTGAGGTGGAAAATAATCATGGTTTAGCAAAGAAAAAAAACTATGTCTGACTAGTCTAAGCCATTTAAATTTCCGAAAACCACTGAGAAGTTTCCACATCAAAAACTGAAAGAAAAAAAATGCTAACAAAATGACTACAGGTTGGGGGATCGTTTGTCATGGATAAGAAATTGGCTCAGAACAAGGGGAAAAAATAAAGGGAAAGAACAGATTGTACGCTCTCAATTAAAATGTATAAGAATATGAGTTCATATAAGAACACGCACAATTTGGCTTGTTGATAAATAATGTTTAGGGGTAAACAACAGACTCTTTATGTTTACTTTAGCTAAACTTTGATGAAGGGTAAAAGTCTGCTCTCATCTTTCCTCCCCTTCCCCTCAGAAAGTTTTTTTGTGTTGGTTTTTGTTTATCTACTTCACACAGATTGAGAGGGGATTATGGTGTACATTGTGCTGGGCACGGGAGCTTCTGTGATTATCAAGCCAGGAGATGACTTCACTGAATTTGTATTCTACTAGAGGATATAGACAATAATCATGCAAACAAATAAATAAGCAAAATAAGTGCAGACTGCAAAAACTGTAATGAAGGAAATTAAAATGATATGAGATTCCATTAAAATGTTATGAGATAGAGTGTAGTTTAACTAGGGTGGGAGCTACTTCAGAAACTGGTTAGAAAAGGCCCACTTTAGAAGGGGAAATTTCATCAAAGACCTTAGGGATAAAATGTATTCATTCACTTAATTCGGCAAATACATACAGAGCACTTACTATGTGACAGACACCATCCTAGATTCTAGAAAAGGTAGAAAATCAACAACAGACAAGAGAGACAAAGATGCAGGCTTCACAACATTGAAGTCACAAAAACAAACAAACCAACAAACAAATACACCTTTCCTGCTGTTGCAACAATGACTGCAAATAACCTGGATGGGAAAAGCCTTGATGGGTTCATTAAACTTCTAAAAGGCCAGAACATTAACATAGTGAACAATTGGGAGAGTGGCTTGTGATGATGCATTTGAAGAAGTTGGCAGAGACCAAACCACGTGTGATTCTGTGGGTCTTAGAAAGAAGTCTGATTTTTATAATTAGAAGCCACTGATGGGTTTTAAGCAGAAGAATGGTATAATTAGATTTAATTTTAAAACCACACTTGCTGCTTTGTGGAGAATGGCAGTTAACAGTAAACTTAAAGAAACAAGCTAATAAGCTATATTCCAAGCAAGAGAAGATAGTGATCTGAACTGAGATAGGAAAGTGGAGAGAAAAAGAAGTAGACAGATTTGGAGAATAATTTGGAAACACAACTAACAAAAATAACAGGTAAATGGGCACAGTAAGAAAAAGAAAAAAAAATAACAAATTACTCTTTTGTTTCCAGAAGAAACAACTAGATGGATTTTTATGCCAGTTACTGAGGTGGCAAAAGAAGAGAGGAGTTTGAAGAAGAGATTTAGGGTAGAAAATCATGAGCTTCTGCTTTTTGATGGATTATATTTGAGAGGCATATGAAACACCCAATTACGGTGTCAGATTAGCACTTTGATATGCAAGTCAAGAGTTCAGTGATGAATATAAACATTTGAGAGCCATCAAAATAAATATTAATTCACATCCATGTCAAAAAATGAGATCACCTTGGAAAAACATGTTGAAGAAGCAAAAAAGATCAAGGACCTAGAATTAAGGAGCCTAAGGCACATAAAGTAGAGGAGGGGTAACCAGCCAAGAAAATTAAGAAGACGCTGCCATTAAGTTAAAGAAAATCAGTAAGGTGGTGGAACAGAAGCCAAAGGAGAAAAGGGGGTGGGAAGAAAAAGAGTGATCGACACTCTTACATAATGGAGAGAGACAGCAAGAAGTACACTGTATTATGTTCATGTTGAGCTAGTTAAGAGGATCTCCAGTGAAATGCGGGCACGGAGTGGTGGCCACAGAAGCCTGATCACAGTGGGTTGACATGTAAATTGAAGAGGATGAAGTGAGACAGCACAGTGATGAGAGTGAATATAAAAGAGAAGTTATGGGAGGTTTGAAGAGAGAAGAGGCGGCATGAAATTTTCATCTTAGAAGTGGAAACATGACCCCATCAGAAGAAAATAGCAGAATCAATGAGTGGTATTGAGTGGAAGTTTGAGATTTGAGATGCAATCTTCCCCTAGCAAAGTTTCCTAACTCAAGTTCAATTATAAAAAAAAAAAAGGCAAATGGCAGGGTTTTGCAGGGTAACTAAAATGGAAGGGCAGGGGGCAAGGGATTGAAGGATATCTGCAGTGAAGTTTGCAGGAAGGAGAAGAATGAATAGCTAGGAACAGAAATGAAGGAGAACGCCAGTCCAACACTCGCAGACTTCATCTAATCTGTATGAGAAAGAACAAGCAGCTTTCTCTTGACAGGGACACAGTAGAGCTGACAGTATAAAGGGATAGACGGGTTTTGATAAGGTGATAATATAAGGGAATGTTCCTAGAAGAGATGGAACGTATGAGGTAATTTTCTAATGAAGAACAAGAGAAATAAGATGGGAGTGGGAGGATCAAGTTAAGATCTGGGCAGAACAGTATGGGGAATGAGAGTTTTTGTAGCATAACATGTAATGGCATTAATCCATCTCTAAGAGGAAGAAGGATATCCAGACTATTAATCGAGTACAAAAATAATATCCTTACTGGTGTGGAAGTTAATTAGAAAGGAGTTGCACAGGCTCGAACTAGTGTCCATGCATAGGCAACAGTGCCCAAGATTAGTGACACTGTGATAGCTCTCACAGTCTGGGAGCAGCTTCCAAGAACTTTGAACCATATAATGCCCCATCAGCTTCCAACCATTCTTCAAAACATTTCTCAGTTCCCACTTTTTGAAGTGAAATTTTTCTTACCTCTCCAGACTGCAGTGTTTGAATTCCTACGGTGCTTACCATCCGCATCATTCTTATTAACTACATATTAAATAGTTCTAGGAATTGTTTTATATATATTCAACTGGTTGTTGCAAGAATTTGGTAAGGTCATAAAATGCAGATACTTCATTTTATCTGTACATAAAGGGTATACGTCTCTCAAATCACAAATCCAGATCTTCAGATAACAAACTCAATTTTTCCACAGCTGAAATCAGTGTTTTCCCATTCCTCTTGATGAAAAAAACTTAACCTGATCCATTCCAGGTATATTCAGACATTTATGGGTTTCCTAAAAAATGTTTAAATGATATCTGTAAGGTATGTTCATTGGTCCTGGAATACTGAGCTAAGGAATTACACTTTGAAACTCAAAAATGTAAATTTAAAAGAAATTAATCATTACCTCATATGGCTAATAATGGAACATTTCTTCTAGAAGAATGCTCAAGCCAGTCATTTATTCAACAGATATTCAGTACCTGCTATTGATCCCAAAGCTCACATTAGACACAAGTGGAGACAAAAGTTGATATGACAGAGTTCCTTGTCTCAGAATACTTTTAGCATATTAATATAACTATAAAGTTTTTTCCAATAACTAGATGCTTTGTGTTGTATTTAGAACTATGATGGATCTATAAAATAATACTAATACTATTTAGAAGAAAAGGAATGAGGAAATAAGGAAGACAGGGAGGGAGAAAGGAATTTGAAGAAGGTCTTCAACTTTTGAGGATGATCTTAAGAAAGAAAAACCACCCTATTCCATATGACCACCTCAACCTCTGTCAATAGCTAAAGGCCAGATTCAGAATGAACAGATCGGGAGTGGCAGATCTTATATGTTTTTATATTCTAAAGGCAGGTATTTTCAGTAACAGTGAAATAATCTGTCTTCACATAGAATGTTGGCATGAGTCACAATGTGGGCCTGGACTGCCACTGAGGGGTTATAAAAACTTTTTCTCAACAAACCACTACTTTCATGATATTACAAATGAACTATTAATCAAAAAAAAGAATCTGCTGGTGAAAACATGTATAAATGGTAGGCCCCACGTATGACCCTTTAAAAATGATAAACCAAAACTTTAGGCTTTCTCTGAATGATATTGTTATATTCAAAATTAATATTGTTCATTTTTTCATCCAACAAACATTTCTACAGTTCTACTATGCATTAAATACCTAGAAGATCTTAAAATGTTTCTTTAATAAATTTCTACTTCCAAGTAGGCTTTTCCAATCTGAAAACAAAAATATTTCAATGGTTCTTTTGTTTCTTAACACAGAAAAAAAGTATTCTCCCACACAGCTGGATAAGCAATAGCATAATATTTTAATATAAGAAATATGCAACGGTAGAGAAAAAATAAGTTTAGTAAATGCTTGTCATAATTTATTTTTTAAATGCACAACAAAGACAACACGAAATTATAAAAATTTTAATACTAGAATATCCTATGAAACACAGTTATTCCTTGGTTTATTAATGTAATTTTGAGATTAGAAATGTGCTTTAATGAATACTTAAAAATCTACTAGACCATAGGGAAAAAAACCCAGAAGGGTCATGAAGAAACTAACAGAAACCAAACAAGCAAATTACAAAGTATGCCTTATTCAATTAAAGTTCAGATAAACTAGTGTACACGTCTTACAAATTTAAGCTGTCCCTAGGCATTCATAACTTGTACAGCCAAACCTTACGGCTGATTTTTGTTGGGAACTCTAGCATTACCACAGTTTGCAGTCAATATTGAACGAATCTTCTCAATTCTTGCTCTTTTCTCTGTTAGGTTAGTGAGCCAAGATATTAGTCAAATAACTGCCTAGCATAAATCTACAAAAGGGCATCATACTTTATCTTTAAAGGTAAAGATCAACGCTGAATGAAAAATGTAGATTGGTCCTTACAATTGTATATCCACAAGGGTACTTCAAAAAGTTCGTGGAAAATAGAATTAAAAGAAAATACAAATCTTTCCATGAACTTTTTGAAGTACCTTCATACGTGACCTCATTGAAAGAATTCTTGTTTTAACTTGGTAAGAGTTAATTATTACCTAATCTGTATCTATGTCCTAAGTTAAAAAGTATATGATAAAAACAGATGATAGATGATAAATAGAGAGGTAACATACAATATAGGTTATTTCTATTACATAGTTAAGAATGAACATATATACATGTATAACATATACACACACACACACAGAAATCTGGAACAACAGAAATTTTCAAGGCATTCTTACAGAATAATCATACTATTGCCCATTTATTTAACACCTCCCCATTTTTTACTTAGACTAAATTTGCATATTTTTCTTTTTATAATAAGTACATTCTAAGATGTTGTGGTGGGCAGGGGGAGGGGGTCAGGGGTGGGGCTACACCATAGCTGGGTCAGTCGCTGGCCTGGTTGCTTTGTTAGTGGAAGGAGCTGAGTCCCACGTAGGGGGAGGCCACCCCACCCCCCATCCCACCCCCACTGCCTCAGGACCCTGCAGGCTTCATAAATTTGCATTTTGAATTGTGATTCAGACTTTTTCCTGCTCACCAAGAAAAAAAATAGATATTCATGTTCACTAGAATAAAGAAATTTATATTAAAATGTGAGGAAGTAAAACCGATTCTACTTATTTAAAAAAAGAGCATAGAGTTGTAGATCTTCCATGTTTGTCCAATATAAAGGATGCCTTGAGAGAACACAGTTTGGATTTTCATTTACATTCACTCCACACTCAAAATATCACAATATTTGGAAGAAAAGTTTTCAAAGGGAGAAGAGTGAATAAAAATGTAATAAAATATCAAGATTTTACTTGATAGCTAAGTTATAATTCATCCATAACTAAATTGCATAACAAAGATAAAACTATGAAGGACTCTTTCAGTTACTGTCAGAGGTGGTCTCTGTTCTTGCAATAGTAATACAGATACAATAAATTGTCTCAGCTATAGCTGATCTATAGAGAAGTTAAAGCCAAAGGTAGAAGAATGTTCACTTCAGCATCCTCATCTACCCTCTATATTAATAGAGCAACTCTCCCAAGAAATAGTACTAATTATAAAAAATGTAGTAAACTCTTAATCTCTGTCGAGTTTTGTATTAGTTTGTTAGGGCTGTCATAACCAGACTGGGCTATTTGCGTTAAGGCCCACCCTAACATCCTCATTTTAACTTAATCACATCTTTAAAGGCTCTATTCTCCAAAACAGTCTCATTCTGAGGTCAGTGGGTCAGGGTTTCAACATATAAATTTGAGAGAATACAATCTAGCTCATAGCAATTATTACTAGTGTTATTATCATGATCACTGTATTAGTCCACTTTAAAACATTGTTTTCCTTAATCTTCATAGCCACCCTTAAAAGTAGGTCTTCTTATTTCCATTTAACAGACGGTCCTAAGACCTTAAGTGTCTTCATCAAGATTCTTCAACAAGAAATGGAGAAAGTAGAATGTCTTCTCTGAAATTAAGTTTCTTCTGGAAAGTACGTACCAAGAAAATTTCCATTGTTGACATACTTTCTGTACCGTCGCTCTTTCCAGCCTGCTCTTAGAAAAGCCCAGCTTACAGGGCATGCTTCCCTTAGTCAGTTACAGCACCCCCATGCAAATCATTACCATAATTTGTTGGTCCAGCAAAATTACTTCAATTCTTAGTCGCAAAATCTTTCTCCTCTGCTCAGAGAGATACAAAGCTTTGACCCTGGGGAGGTGATGAGCTCTTGTTCTTCATCATGGAGCGTCTTGCATCAGGGTTTGATCTTTATTGTTTGGGAAAGAAAAGGCACCATCTTGAAAATGGCCAAAAGAGCATCACTAAGTATCTGAGACTAAAACACTCGCACTTGCCTGGAAGTCGAGAGTGGTTTCCATGGCAACAGCTTTGGGGAAGGACAACGGGCAGCTACAGGGTTTTTTTTAGCTGTGGTTTTTAAATTTTCCTAACATGAACCAGATATTCAAATATATGATAAGCTATTCAACTAAGTTCAACACATACTCTGAGACCCTGCTCTGCAGCCTCTGCATTTGGGAAGGTCTTTATTTTACTTGGTCTATGGTTTTTTTAGGAGTTCCAATACTTCCTCATGTTTGTAGAGATCTCTCTACAGGCCTCCATATCATGTTATTCTATCAGACCACACAGATGTCTTTATTCTTGTTTCTCTTTACAATCCTTATTTCATTCCTTTCTCTTCTCCAAGTAATAAAGCAACTGAACAAAAAATGCTTTCCTACAAAGCTTAGGCAAAAATCTAAGTTATTTTGTTCCTATTTAGAAGCATTTAGATGTAACAAAAATTTGTTAGGGGAATATATTTAAAGCTATGACTAAAATGATACATTTCATCCTGTATAATTTTCATTTGTTTGTGTTTCATTGTTAGAAATAAAGATATGCTGTAAGAATTTCTAATGATTTAAGCTGGCAGGGTATGTTTTCTTGTATGTCACATGTTTTTGCAAATACAAAACTATTAAATGATTTTATTGTTCTCTTGCTCCTAAATGCCATATAACAGAATAGCATTTTGAATTAATCCCTCTTACTAGTCCATACAGATGACATCTATAATAAATTTTTTATATTTTCCCAAATGGGTGAAATTATAGCAGATAGTATTGCATTTTAAAACAACATAATACTAACAACAGAAAGCTCATCACAGAAAAACAAATTCAATTTCAATAAGAAAAAAAGAAAATTAGTTCCACTATATAATAATAATTTAGAACATTTATGCCTTTTTTACTCACTCAATTCTTCCACCATTTTTAAATTATCTTTTTTATTCAACTATAAAAAGAGGGAATTATTGTAGCCTTCATTGACTTTCTGAATCTGTCCTGAATCACCGAAATGAGTGGTTCCCCTGGACTTTTCACAATAGACTTCCTGTGAACTATTTTGTTTTTGCACCTCCACCCAAGTTAAGGCAGTTCTCAGGCTCAAATATGGCACACCGCCCATCAACACCAATTTATTTTAAACATTCTATTTGCCAGTTGAAAAGGAAAAGTAAATGAGATATATATGGGTTGGGGTTTATTAGATTTGCGAGATAAATTTTCTTTATCCTAGAAAATACTTAGCAAAGGAACCAGTTAATTCATAACTATTTTAATGGCAAGTCTGAAATGGCAGATGTTCATTTCTGCTGATATATTAAGTTCAGTACTGGCATTAAATTCAATAACATGCAAAGATGTAAACTTTGAGAAGGTTAGTTTTAATATAAAAATCTATATGCTGACCTTTTAAGATTTTCTGTTGGTCAGAACTTAGAAAGTCAGCAGTAAATTTTTAAATATGGCACAGTCAATGTATTGGTAATGTGTGCTCATGATTTCTGCCAGCTGGCACCAACAGAGGAACTTCACCCACAATGCTAAGCAGAAGTTTAGTAAATGTATTTCTTAAAAAATGAGGCATAGGAATTGAAGGTATAATTAACTTATAAACTCTTACTAAGTAGAAGTCACTGGACTTATCTTGAGAATAAAACAATGCCTAAGATCAAAGGCAGTGCCTTCAAGAAGTTTACAAGATCCTTTAGGAAAGAAGACATAAATAAGAAATATGCCAACCCAAGGAACTAATTGCCTAATTCCTATTCTTTTGAGAAATGAAATATTTCATGGATCAACAAACATTCTCTCATACTCTTTTTTTTTTTTTTTTTTTTTTTTGTCTTTTTCGTGACCTGCACTCAGCCAGTGAATGCACCGGCCATTCCTATATAGGATCCGAACCTGCAGCGGGAGCGTCGCTGAGCTCCCAGCGCCGCACTCTCCCGACCGCCACGGGCTCGGCCCTCTCTCATACTCTTTTATGATGAGTCGTAAGACATGTTTTTTCTAAAAACTGATCTTAAATCTATAAAATAATATTTGCTCCCAGGCCAATTGTTTTCTCATAAATCTTTAAAAGCACTGCATTCCTCAATTGCCAGATTTTCAAGACTCTAAAGAATTTATTGGCTCAAAAATATAAAATAAAATTATTGATTGAAATTATCATTAACTGATTAATAGAATGTATACAAAATAGTACATTATACAACTATTCAACTACATTTAAATGCAATTTAACTGCTTATAAATAGTGTTTAATGTGGGATATGGGAGCACCTTAATATATTTTATATAATAGAGAGTCAGACCTCTAAAAGCACACAGATTCTACCAAAGTATTCACATGACATTGCTAAACATTTCGAGTAAACAATATTCAAACAAGAAATTAATCTTTAGTTATATCAAATGACATTGCTAATCATTTCAGGTAAATGACATTTAAACCAGAAATGAATCTCTAGTTCAGTCAAGTACTTACACAATTAGATAGTAGGATTAAAACCATATGCACAATTTCATGAAACTCAAAGGAAATAGAATGTCCTTACCAAAATAAAACAAGAAAGAAGAAAGAATTGAAAAGCTTTGGGGTTTTAACTTGTAATAGTACTATGATTTGAACTAGGCAGTAAATTTTCAGTAAATGTAACATCTGAATCACTGTAGTGACATTTTAATTGTTCTGTTTTCAGCCATTACCAACACTTCCAATCTACTGATAACTCTATTGGTAGACTAATAATTTTCTCTCTGAAATGACAGCATCATTCTTGCCTACAAGTTTCAGTGTATGCTTTCCTCACAGGGGAAGTCTTTGCCTTTCTATCTCCAGATCCAAAGCCATGCATCTACTTCAAACTTTGCATTGAAAGAAAAATCTTCTATGTGAATTAACGAAGATGTGATGTCATATTTTTATTTGTCATGAAAGACGTATCTATTTCTTCACATTGTTTTCAAATTTGAGAAGAATTTCACCTACCTTAGCCTTTTGACCAGTTTTTTTGTTTTTTTTGTTTGTTTGTTTGTTTGTTTGTTTGTTTTTAATCCACAGAATGAGAACTAAAAGGAAAGAACTGTAATATTATCTCAGACACCATGGTCCAGAACTACCTGTGCTCAGCCATGATCCAAAATTATGTGCTCCTCCTTTCTGCTCTTATCCCCTAAATCTAGGAGGGCTGCCCCAACAGGAACCTAGTGCAGGACTACATACACTTTTGCTGGTGCCTAATCTTCCTTCCCCGGATTCTGGTCTCTGCTGCCCAGAATCTCTGCCCTGGTTCTTGTTCTTTCTATGCCTCTGACCTTCACTATTCATGGTTGCCCACTTTAACGCCTTCCCCATCACACGGAATTGCTCATTCACGTCCTCATCCACCATTTTCCTTTTTTATTATATTATTTCTTAGCCCTCAGCTTCTGAACTCTTCTCTACTTGCACTTGACAAATAATGTTTTCCTGGTTGAAGTCATTTATCTTGCATTACAACATTTATTATTGATTTTTCTAAAAAATCTGTATATATTTTTCCCCAGCTTTATTAAGATATAATCAACAACAAAAAAATTGTATACATTTACAGTGCATAACCTGATGTTTTGATATATGTATACACTGTGAGGTGATTAAATCAAGATAACTGATTTTTAAGATAGTGGTTACCCTCTGAGTAACAATTTTGTGATAGGTGTTTTACATATGATTTGCTCTAATTTTGCAGCACTCTTCAAAGTAGGTATTATTTCCCCCGTTTAATAATGAGAAAAGTGAGACTCAGCAAAATTAGATTTTGGTCTTTCTGACTCAGGTCTACTCTCTGGCCATTACAATGGTGATTTTCATACTGCAGAGTGTTTAACGATAGGGTTTTGGGGACATATCCTAGAACTTCTGATTCTAGAGTTTGCAGGGGCCACCTCAAGTGACTCTAACAGTTAGCCAGGTTTGGGAATGTACTGCACATGTTGCTACTACCCTATTGTAATATCTATTATGTGGCACCCCACACCTGAAATAAAACTGGAATCGTTTTTAAAACTGGCAGTGTATTCTTACAGATTCATGAGATGCATTTTTCTCAGGGGTGTTCAATGTACCTAGTCTGCTTATATGAAGAATGTGTGACCCATTCTAGATTATGTACTATCCTCATTCTTTCTTCTGCTGTCTTCTTATCCAGACCTCAAATTTGAATAGCAGTTGGTTCATACCAGTAGTTCAGTTTAAGTCTCAAAACAGGAATTTTTCTCTATAGGTCTAGCAGACCTACCTAAGGATCAAAACCAGGACCATGAGGTCATAATCATATAGACATCTCCAAGTTGCCATTGTGTATTGGGAAGAAATAAGAATGAGGTGCCAGCCTGTTCTTCTAATTAGCATAAAAAAGAAGTTTACAGAATTGTATCATTCATATAGAGAGATTAACTTTTAACCTAAGTATTCTAAATAAATATTTCTACCAGAAAATAACCATAAATACTTTTCATGACTTGAAGCTGTACTTTATTGTATCACTGTTCTCCAACTAAAAACAAGAGGCAAAAAATCATAATTTCTTTCCTTTCAGAGCTTCCAGGTGCTTTGCAGCTTGAAGTCAAGTATTAATTTAAAAGAATGCAAACTGAGGTATATGGAATAGTTACAATGTTTTGTTGCTACTCTTGCTCTTTACATAAAATGTATATAAAAACACTCAGAAATTTTACAATAGTGAGTAAATCTTCACACTGTTGGGTTAAAAAAGTAAGATCAAAGCATCTAGATTGCTGTTTTAGCAAACATAGTAATGATCATAATCTTTTCCACATTTATACAAGAATAAAAATTAGCAATGGAGATATCCAGTAATCCTCTGAATCAAGTAGGACTTACTGGAAGATACAGAGAGAAAACCCCAGATGTATGACTAAAGACTGTCTGTTGGACTCAATAATGACTCATGATGCTGACATTAGTGTTCCTATAACGCTTTCCCATTGTTACAGAATCCTCTTAGTAACACTATCAATTGTGTTTTTTCTATATCAACAAAATAATTTAAAAACTGATCTTTAAAATACAAATTTAGGAAGACTAAAGGAGGTATGTCGATTCTGCCTAGTTGTTTCATCTGTGGTAGAGCTAAAAGTTAATGGATCTGAGCTTTGGTTGGTCAAGACTTCACATAAAAGGTCTGAGTTGAATAGGGTTGATTTTGGAGTAAGTCCAAAGAAGGAAGAGTGGTCTACTTCTGAGATGGCAGACCAAGAAGGCATTATGCCAGGAAACAGTTTAAAAAGCCAGGAAATGAATCAGGATGGTTGTGAACGGAGAGAGTCAAACACATCACTAACTCAGGAGGGCCAAGCAGATGGGAAACCAGAAAATGTACCCAGCTTTGCAAAGTACCCATTACAAATGAAATTCAGGCTAGATGAGCTCATGGTTCCTGGTTTATTCATCCCATTGTTTTTTTTAACCATAACATATTGGGCAGGGTAATTGTCATAAAGCAGGACATATCTCTTCTCTTTAGGTTGCTGTGTTCCTTGAATAAACAAACCATGTTTTCTAAATTCTGATCTGTTTTCTGGTATTGTGCCTTTTGTGAAATCCAAAAACAGACTAAGACTTAGAGGAAGATCTCAAGATTTAATATAAATGGAATCTTTTTTCAAGGATGAAAAGTTGGCATGTAAGCTAGTGTTGAATTTTTGACAACTATCTATTAACATATTTGACTAATGTATTTTTTGCTCTAGATGAGGCAGAATGGTGCTAGGAGCTAGAGACTAAACATTACAAAACAATCAAAGTCATGAGATTTAGTAATGTGAATTTAAAAGGAATTTAAAAGGAACAAGAAGTTCTCCCGTTCTTCACTTATATTAATATTGCTCAAAGTAAGCTATTGGATATAAATCTGAGAATAAAAGAAAGACCACTTAGCTAATTTATTTATGCCTTGGACAGCTAACCAAAATGAGACTGCTTCTAATTTGTTTCATTTAAATAAACTCCATGGGCTTTATACCTTGTCAAAAAATAGCCCTTTTGCACAACTACTTGGTAGATGGTTTTATAAATTTTACATTTTTAATTTGAAAATTTGACAAGGCATTTCTAAGGGTTATTTTAGGATTTTATCTACCAGGTTAGCTATCAGTTATTTTATAGACAATAAAAGTATAATTAGTGACTTGCTTAAGGTTTGTCTGCAAATCTGTAGTTAGGATCAAAGCCTTGCTTTACTTAAACAATACTATTTCTCAACACCATAAAAATTTTCCAGTGATAAAAAGCACATTTACTATTTTATCTGTTGTGTTTTCTGTACTACAGACTACCGAATTTGCAACTTTTGTTGGTGCTGAGGGAGTGGAGACACAGGATGTCCAAGCTGTGCTTCATAAAGTATTAGAAAAGGGGGTCTGTAGATGGAAAAAATGGCTGATTGAGATAACTGTGAAACCAAAATCAAATTAAGCCCTGGAATTGGGAGGTTTATTATTGTTTCTTTTTTATTAATGTATAGCCATTGATAAAGTAATACTTCTAAAATGGAGTATTTTGAAAGCCAAAAATGTGTTTACTTCTCTAACATAAAGATGAGGAAATCTGGAAAGTGAGTTTCTTTATATGTTTATGTGTATGTTTGAGGTGTGTTTAATTTCCTGCTTCTTTAGCTCTCATTTATAGTTTAATTTTGCTACTTACTAAGTTAAAGTGCTTAGAATAGGTATGCATACGTATTCTTTAAATATGTATATAGTCTTTAGTCCTCATAATAACCCTATGAGATAGTGAATTATCCATATTTTGAGGAGTAAGAAACTGAATAACAAAAATATGTAAATAACTTGCCATAAATGTTATTTACTTATATATCTATAATGTCACTGACATTTGCTGTTCAAATATAACATAACCTACTCCTTGAAGAATTTTCACATAATATAAAACTATAGCAAATGGAAATCCTCTCCCCAATTACTGATTTTTTTAAAGTTAAAACATAATTCCCAATTTGATCTATTCTACTTCCTTGAGGTTGCACAACCAGATACAATGTGCATACAAGTTTAGGATCAGATCCAAGCTAGGAATTTTCATTAGAGATTAACACATACGAACATAAGTCATTATTTGAAATTTTTTCCCTGCCATATATAAATAGCAAAGATTTTTGCGTGAAGTAATAAAGATACAGGTAAGTGTCTTTCTTTTTCTTTTCTCTTTTTTCTCTAGACACTGATTTTCTTCCCAAATATATTTTTAAAATTATATTCATTGACTTTACTTCTATATTGAATCCAAAAATTATTGAATTGGTACCCGTATAAGGGCAATTTCTTGTTATTACAGTGATCATCAATAAGCATTACACAGTCAGATATGGTGTCAGCAAGTCTTTCATTTATTAGGCTTAAAAGAACGTAGTCATATGGAGGATGTGAGGATGTCAGTAAGCTCTTACACCTCTACCCAAGTGTAGGATGTGAAACTGAACATTTCCTGAGAAAGGGCTTAGAGACCATCTTCTCCAGATGCGTCAGTATTTTTTGGCAGTCTTTTTTATTTGCTTCTTCCACAGGAAAAAGCAGGATTCCCATGCATCTCACTCATAACTTTCAAGGTAGACTTTCTCATCGTTAGCAAAAAGAAAAAAAAAGTTATTTTAAAAAGCTGCTGCCAAGAGTTTTAGAATATTTACTCAAAGCCGAGTGTGAATCACATGGAAGCCTTTTGTGGCCAAAGCCTGACTTGAATGATCTAAATGGGTCGGTAGGTCACTGAAATTCTTTTCTCTTGCTTTAACAAAAAATTTGGGGGGAAAAAACATTGCTATAACAAAATATCAGCAGGATCAGTTTTTCTATAGTTTTTAAGGAATAGTTAGAGAACAGTGACAGGTCTGTGAGTTACATTCTAGAACATAAAAAGAAGCCACGGTTTACCCATCTCTCGTCAGGTATGCTTCCAATAGCAGCTGACTTAAGTGTTCTTTTTCTGCCCCTGTCTCCTCCTAACTGGCTCACTTCACTAGACCGACTTACAATATAGATAAACATATAGTCTACACTTTTATTTTATCATAATAATGGTGGAAATTCCTTAATTTTTCCCCTTGGTGCTTTTATGTCCTCCTGTATTTTTAAGCAGACTTGTAGGTGCTTAGCTTTTCTAAACAGAAAAGCACAATTCCATTTTGAACAATTGACCTTATTTTTTCATTTTGATTATTATTCTCCTTTCATTTAAAAAATGTGAAGTTGAAATTCTTATGCTTCTTTCATTTTCAATTAAAAGACCGAAGTGTTTATTTAACAAGAGAGGAAAAGGCAGCAAAATGTGGCACAAGTCACACTGGACCAGAGGGTAAAAGATCTGAGTCTAAAACCCATTTCATTCATTCAGAAATTCCACAATAAGAGTTTCTATATCTCGCAGTGTTTCTGTATTTCAGTCAGATACTGAAATAATATGGCTCACAAAACATTCATTGTTCCTGCTCTCATGATTCTACTAGTCTGGTGTGGATGGCAAGAGGTGATCAAATAATTACACAAATAAAAATGTAATTGCAAAATATGTGCCTTAGAATGTAGAGGAACTTGACTGTTCTACAAAGGTTACAGAATGCTTCCTGGAGAAAGAGATATCTGACCTGAGATATGACATACAGGGTGCGGATAGGGAGCAGGGAAGACTGGTCCAGGCGGAGGGAAGACTTTAAGGCAGAATCATCTAAATTAAGGAACTATAGGCCACTTGGTAAGGGGAAGAGAGGTTCCAGATGTGACAGAAGAGGCCAGATCTTACAGGACCTAGTAGGGACTTGTTAGTGATTTTGGTCTCAATGCCAACAGCAATCGGCAGGAATTGAATTGATGTGATCAGGTTTTCATTTTAAAAGAATTCCTGTGCCTACTTCGTGGAGAATGGATTGGAAGGGTGTGTGAGCAGAAGCAGGGGAGAGACCTTGAAGGAATCCAGAATATAGATTGTGGTCATTTGGATCAGAGAGGTGGCAGTTGGAAGAGGACAGTACATGGATTCATTTCAGAAGTGCATGAGGACTTTCAGAAGTCAGTAGGACTTTGTGATGGACTGGATGTACTGGATGACACTTGTCTATCGCCATTCACTGGAAGAGAGAACAGAAATGCGAGGAATAACATGAGTTTGGTTTTAGACTATTAACGTATGAAATATCTTTGAACCATAGCTTTGAAACTGAGGCTTTCAAGGACTCACCTCTGTATCTTTAAAATCAACTCTAAGATATCCCTTTCTGCTGTCTATTTTGATTTTATTCTGTCTCCTTTAAATCTTATCCATAGGAGACACTGGGAAATTGAATGCCCTTGTTCTAATAAGTTGCCTGTTTATAATAAAAAAATTTTAGGATTGGGAAGAAGGGACTTTACCTGAGTCATGACCTGAAGGAAGTGCTTTTTACAAGGGTATAGGGAAAGTACAGCCAAGAGGGCAGGTCTGAGATATCTGCAGTTATGCACCTGGGCCCCAGCCCGGAGCCAAGGGCGGATAGTTCCCAGAAATAGACAAGTCAGTTAAAGTTTCAAGAGTGCCCCTCAGCTGTTTCAAGGACTCCCACTTGACCGAAGTTCACCCCTGGCTTGATTTAAACTAACCAATTTTGCTTCTCGCTTCTGTACCCGCGCTTATTTGAACTGACCAATTAAACTTGCTTCTCGCTTCTGTACCCGCGCTTTTTGCTATAAAAAGGACCCAGGAGCTCTACTCGGCGCGCCAGTCTTTCGAAAGACTGAGTCGCCCGGGTACCTGTGTGTTCAATAAACCTCTTGTTTTTGCATCCGAAGCCGTGGTCTCGCTGTTCCTTGGGAGGGTCTCCCTGAACTGACTGACTACCCACTGCGGGAGTCTTTCATTTGGGGGCTCGTCCGGGATCGGAGACCCCCACCCAGGGACCACCGACCCACCAACGGGAGGTAAGCTGGCCAGCAGTCGTTCTGTGTCTCGTTTCTGTGTCTCGTTTCTGTGTCTCGTCTCTGTGTCTGACTCAGTGATTTCGACTGTCCCTCAGGGTGCGCACATTTTGGTTTCGGGTTTGTTCCGGGTTGATGTGTGAGTAGCGAACAGACGTGTTCGGGGGCTCACCACCCGGCAATCCTGGGAGACGTCCCAGGATCAGGGGAGGACCAGGGACGCCTGGTGGACCCCTTGGCAGAGGATTATTGTGTTTTGGTCTCACCGCGTCTCGGGAGGCGCGCTCTGCCATCGGACTCTTTCTTCTATTTCTACGGCACTCGGTCTCGTCGCCGTTTCTGGTTTCTTTTTGTCTTAGTTGTGATAGGTCTTTGCGTCGTCGTTCCCCTATTGGAAATTTTCGAGATGGGGCAAGGTGCCCTTACGCCTCTCTCCCTTACTCTAGATCATTGGAAAGATGTCAAAACCAGGGCTCACAATCTGTCCGTGGAGATCAAAAAAGGAAAATGGCGGACTTTCTGTTCGTCTGAGTGGCCCACATTCGGCGTAGGTTGGCCGCCAGAGGGAACCTTTGATCTTACTGTCATTTTTGCAGTTAAAAAGATTGTTTTTCAGGAGACCGGAGGACACCCGGACCAGGTTGCCTATGTCGTGGTATGGCAAGACCTCGCCCAGAATCCCCCTCCCTGGGTGCCACCCTCCAGCAAAGTCGCTGTTGTTTCGGGATCAGAAAATACTCAAAGGCCACCTACAAGGAAGCCTTCCGCCCCTCCCCAACCCCCCGTCCTCCCGACACCAGATGACCTATTTTCTCTCTCTGAAACCCCACCTTACCCGGCGGCTCCGCTGCCCCCTCTGGCCCCTCAACCAAACAGATCGGCACCAGGACGAGCACCCAGTGACCCCAACCCTGAAGGACCGGCTGCAGGGACTAGGAGCCGCCAACCTCGCAGTCCGAAAGGCGACTCGGGTCCTGACTCCACCGTAGCTTTGCCCCTCCGAGCCATAGGGCCCCCAGCCGAGCCAAGTGGCTTGGTCCCTTTGCAGTATTGGCCTTTTTCCTCAGCAGATCTTTATAATTGGAAATCTAACCATCCTTCTTTTTCTGAAAATCCAGCAGGACTCACGGGACTCCTTGAGTCTCTTATGTTTTCTCATCAGCCCACTTGGGACGATTGCCAACAGCTCCTACAGATTCTTTTCACCACTGAGGAGCGAGAAAGGATTCTCCTAGAGGCCCGCAAAAATGTCCTTGGGGACAACGGGGCCCCCACTCAACTCGAGAACCTCATTAATGACGCCTTTCCCCTCAACCGACCTCAGTGGGATTACAACACAGCTGCAGGCTCTAGAAGTTGTGAAGACCCAGATTTGGGACCAGATCAAAGAGGCATATCAGCCCGGTACCATAGCTGTCCCCCACCCGTTCCAGGTCGGAGACCGAGTGCTGGTCAGACGCCATCGACCCAGCAACCTTGAGCCTCGGTGGAAAGGCCCGTATCTGGTATTGCTGACCACCCCGACCGCAGTAAAAGTTGATGGCATCGCTGCCTGGGTCCATGCTTCCCATCTCAAGCCTGCACCACCCCCGGCACCAAACGAGACCTGGGAGCTGGAAAGGACTGATCATCCTCTTAAGCTGCGTATTCGGCGGCGGAAAAATGAGTCCACCGGGTAAGAACCCTCACCGGCCTGTGACCCTCACCTGGAAGGTACTGTCCCAAACTGGAGACGTTGTCTGGGTCAAACAGGCTGCCCAGCCTCCTTGGACTTGGTGGCCCGATCTTAAACCTGATGTATGTGCCCTGGCGGCGGGTATTGAAACCTGGGATATCCCGGGATCCAGTGTATCGGCCTCCAAGGCCCAGATCAGACCCCCTGACTCAGACTATACAAAAGCTTATAATCAGATCACCTGGGGGGTCCCAGGGTGCAGCTATCCCCGAGCTAGAAACAGGCTTGCCGCTTCCCCCTTCTACGTGTGCCCCCGGGATGGCCGGACCCTTTCAGAAGCTAGAAGGTGCGGAGGGCTGGAATCCCTATATTGCAAAGAATGGGGTTGTGAAACCACGGGGACAGTCTACTGGGGACCTAGTTCCTCATGGGACCTCATAACTGTAGAACGTAACGGTAGCAGTAAAAGCTGTGACAACTCCGGCTGGTGTAACCCCCTTAAAATAAAATTCACAGAGAAAGGAAAAAATTCCAGAGATTGGGCACAAGGAAGAACCTGGGGACTAAGGTTCTATTTGACGGGAAACGATCCAGGTGTACTGTTCACCATTCGCCTAGATATCACCAATATGCCAACTGTGGCAGTGGGCCCCGACCCCGTCCTTGCAGAACAGGGACCTCCTAGCAACAAGCTGTTCCCAATGACTAGCAGGCAACCCCCCGCGGCACAAAGGAGCACTGCTACACAGAGCCTCCTATCACCAGGCACTCTACCCCCCACCACGGGTGACAGGCTCTTTGGTCTTGTACAGGGGGCCTTCCTAGCTCTAAATGCCACCAACCCGAACGCCACAGAGCATTGCTGGCTCTGTCTGGCCATAAGCCCCCCCTACTATGAAGGAATAGCCTTTTTGGGAGAGGCCAATTATACCAGCGCCGAGAGTTGCCGTTGGGGGACCCAGGGAAAGCTTACTCTCACAGAGGTCACAGGACAAGGGTTATGTATAGGAACAATACCTTCTACCCATCAACATCTTTGCAACCAGACCCTATCCATCAATTCCTCCGGGGACCATCAGTACCTTCTCCCCTCCAACCATAGCTGGTGGGCTTGCAGCACCGGTCTCACCCCTTGCGTTTCCCTCTCAGTTTTTAATCAGTCTAAGAATTTCTGTGTCCAGGTTCAGCTGATTCCTCGCATCTATTACCATCCTGAAGAAACTTTGTTGCAGGCCTATGACAACCCTCATCCCAGGTTTAAGAGAGAACCTCTCACACTTACCCTAGCTGTCCTACTGGGAATTGTGGCAGGTATAGGTACCGGCTCGGCTGCTCTGATTAAAGGACCTATAGACCTCCAGCGGGGCCTAACCGAGCTCCAGACTGCCATGGACACTGACCTCCGGGCCCTCCAGGATTCAGTCAGCAAGTTAGAGGACTCATTGACTTCTCTATCTGAGGTAGTACTGAAGGAAGTGTTTTTTCTTTTCAAGCTAGCCGCAGTATAGGGAAAATACAGCCAAAAAGTCAAGTTAAGAAACAAGGGGAACAGAGTCAAACAGGATATCTGTGGTTATGCACCTGGGCCCCGGCCCGAGGCAAAGGGCGGATAGTTCCCAGAAATAGACAAGTCAGTTAAAGTTTCAAGGGTGCCCCTCAGCTGTTTCAAGGACTCCCAACAGTTTCCAGGGTGCCCCTCAGCTGTTTCAAGGACTCCCAACAGTTTCCAGGGTGCCCCTCAGCTGTTTCAAGGACTCCCACCAGTTTCCAGGGTGCCCCTCAGCTGTTTCAAGGACTCCCAACAGTTTCCAGGGTGCCCCCCAGCTGTTTCAAGGACTCCCAACAGTTTCCAGGGTGCCCCTCAGCTGTTTCAAGGACTCCCACCAGTTTCCAGGGTGCCCCTCAGCTGTTTCAAGGACTCCCACATAACCGAAGCTCACCCGCGCTTATTTGAACTGACCAATTAAACTCGCTTCTCGCTTCTGTACCCGCGCTTTTTGCTATAAAAAGGACCCAGGAGCTCTACTCGGCGCGCCAGTCTTCCAAAAGACTGAGTCGCCCGGGTACCCGTGTGATCAATAAACCTCTTGCTGTTTGCATCCGTCCTCGTGGTCTCGCTGTTCCTTGGGAGGGTCTCCAAACCAATTGACCGCCTGCTCCTAGGGGTCTTTCATTTGGGGGCTCGTCCGGGATTTGAGACCCCCACCCAGGGACCACCGACCCACCAACGGGAGGTAAGCTGGCCAGCAGTCGTTCTGTGTCTCGTTTCTGTGTCTCGTTTCTGTGTCTAATCCTGTGACTCTGACTGTCTTTCTGAGTGCGCGCATTTTGGTTTCAGTTTGTTCTGGGTTAGTCGCTCTGGGAGCGAAGTGCGGGTAGCGAACAGACGTGTTCGGGGGCTCGCCACCCGGCAATCCTGGGAGACGTCCCAGGATCAGGGGAGGACCAGGGACGCCTGGTGGACCCCTTGGCAGAGGATTATTGTGTTTTGGTCTCACCGCGTCTCGGGAGGCGCGCTCTGCCATCGGACTCTTTCTTCTATTTCTACGGCACTCGGTCTCGTCGCCGTTTCTGGTTTCTTTTTGTCTTAGTTGTGATAGGTCTTTGCGTCGTCGTTCCCCTATTGGAAATTTTCGAGATGGGGCAAGGTGCCCTTACGCCTCTCTCCCTTACTCTAGATCATTGGAAAGATGTCAAAGCCAGGGCTCACAATCTGTCCATGGAGATCAAAAAAGGAAAATGGCAGACTTTCTGTTCGTCTGAGTGGCCCACATTCGGCGTAGGTTGGCCGCCAGAGGGAACCTTTGACCTTTCTGTCATTTTTGCAGTTAAAAAGATTGTTTTCCAGGAGATCGGAGGACACCCGGACCAGGTTGCATATGTCGTGGTATGGCAAGACCTCGCCCAGAATCCCCCTCCCTGGGTGCCACCCTCCAGCAAAGTCGCTGTTGTTTCGGGATCAGAAAATACTCAAAGGCCACCTACAAGGAAGCCTTCCGCCCCTCCCCAACCCCCCGTCCTCCCGACACCAGATGACCTATTTTCCCTCTCTGAACCCCCACCTTACCCGGCGGCTCCGCTGCCCCCTCTGGCCCCTCAACCAAACAGATCGGCACCAGGACGAGCACCCAGTGACCCCAACCCTGAGGGACCGGCTGCGGGGACTAGGAGCCGCCAACCTCGCAGTCCGAGAGGCGACTCGGGTCCTGACTCCACCGTAGCTTTGCCCCTCCGAGCCATAGGGCCCCCAGCCGAGCCAAATGGCTTGGTCCCTTTGCAGTATTGGCCTTTTTCCTCAGCAGATCTTTACAATTGGAAGTCTAACCATCCTTCTTTTTCTGAAAAACCAGCAGGTCTCACGGGACTTCTTGAGTCCCTTATGTTCTCTCACCAGCCCACTTGGGACGATTGCCAACAGCTACTCCAGATCCTCTTCACCACTGAAGAGCGAGAAAGGATTCTTCTGGAGGCCCGCAAGAACGTTCTCGGGGATAACGGGGCCCCTACACAACTCGAGAACCTCATTAATGAGGCTTTCCCCCTCAATCGACCTCAATGGGATTACAACACGGCCGAAGGTAGGGAGCGTCTTCTGGTCTACCGCCGGACTCTAGTGGCAGGTCTCAAAGGGGCAGCCCGGCGCCCCACCAATTTGGCTAAGGTAAGAGAGGTCTTGCAGGGACCAGTAGAACCCCCCTCGGTTTTCTTGGAACGCCTAATGGAGGCATATAGGAGATACACTCCGTTTGACCCCTCTTCTGAGGGACAGCAGGCGGCAGTTGCCATGGCCTTTATCGGCCAGTCAGCCCCAGACATTAAAAAAAGGTTACAAAGACTAGAGGGGCTCCAAGACTTTTCCTTACAAGACTTAGTAAAGGAGGCAGAAAAGGTGTACCACAAGAGAGAAACAGAAGAAGAAAGACAGGAAAGAGAAAAAAAAGAGACAGAAGAGAGAGAGAGACGGCGTGATAAACGCCAAGAAAAAAATTTAACTAGGATTTTGGCCACAGTAGTAAGTGATAAAAGGTTTACAGATAAGCAGAAAGGGACCCTGAGCAACCGGGCAAGACCGACACCTAGGGACAAAAGGCCTCCCCTCGACAGGGACCAGTGCGCCTACTGCAAAGAGAAAGGCCACTGGGCAAGGGAATGCCCCCGAAAAAAAAAAAAAAAAAAACGACAAAAAAGCCAGGGTTCTATCCCTAGACGACTAGGGGAGTCAAGGTTCGGACCCCCTCCCCGAACCTAGGGTAACATTGACAGTGGAGGGGACCCCCATCGAGTTTCTGGTCGATACCGGGGCTGAACATTCGGTACTGACCCAACCCATGGGGAAGGTAGGGTCCAGGCGGACAGTCGTAGTAGGAGCGACCGGCAGCAAAGTCTACCCCTGGACCACTCAGAGACTTTTAAGGGTCGGACATAGGCAAGTGACCCATTCCTTTTTGGTCATACCTGAGTGCCCTGCTCCTCTGTTGGGCCGGGACATCCTGACCAAACTAAAGGCTCAAATCCAGTTTTCCACAGAGGGCCCACAAGTAACATGGGGAGATCACTCTACCATGTGCCTGGTCCTAAACCTAGAAGAAGAATACCGGCTGTATGAAAAGCCGGCCTCTCCCTCCATCGACCCATCCTGGCTCCAACTTTTTCCCACCGTATGGGCAGAAAAGACAGGTATGGGACTGGCCAATAACGTCCCACCAGTAGTAGTAGAGCTGAAATCAGGTGCCTCACCGGTGGCCGTCCGACAGTATCCAATGACTAAAGAAGCCCGGGAAGGCATCAGACCCCACATCCAAAGGTTCTTAGACCTAGGGGTCTTAGTGCCCTGCCAATCGCCCTGGAACACCCCTCTGCTACCAGTAAAAAAGCCAGGGACCAATGACTATCGGCCAGTCCAAGACTTGAGAGAAATTAACAAAAGGGTGCAAGACATTCATCCCACGGTCCCAAATCCATACAGCCTCCTGAGTTCCCTTCCGCCTAGTCACACTTGGTACTCAGTCCTGGATCTCAAGGATGCCTTTTTTTTGCCTCAGACTACACCCCAACAGCCAGCCACTGTTCGCGTTCGAGTGGAGAGACCCAGAAAAAGGTAACACAGGTCAGCTGACCTGGACACGGCTGCCACAGGGGTCTTTCATTTGGGGGCTCGTCCTGGGTCCATGCTTCCCATCTCAAGCCTGCACCACCCCCGGCACCAAACGAGACCTGGGAGCTGGAAAGGACTGATAATCCTCTTAAGTTGCGCATTCGGCGGCGGCAGAGCAAGCCTACCAAGTAATAACCCTAACCAGCCCAACACCCTCACCTGGCAGGTACTGTCCCAAACTGGAAAGGTTGTCTGGTTCAAGACAGAAGTCCACCCCCTTTGGACTTGGTGGCCCTCCCTTACCCCTGATATATGTGCCCTGGCGGCGGGTCTCGAGGCTTGGGATATTCCAGAAATTGATGCACCGGCCTCTAAAAGAGTCAGGCCTCCTGACTCAAACTATGAAAATGCTTATAACCAGATCAAATAACTCCCCTTGGTTGACCACCCTACTATCAACCATCGCCGGGCCCCTAGTACTCCTTCTTCTGTTGCTCATTCTGGGGCCCTGTGTCATCAACAGGTTAGTCCAATTCATCAATGATAGGGTAAGTGCAGTTAAAATTCTGGTCCTTAGACAAAAATACCAAACCTTAGATGACGAAGATAACCTTTAATTCCGCTCTAAGATTAGAGCGATCCACAAGAAAAAATGGGGGAATGAAGGAAGTGTTTTTTCTTTTCAAGCTAGCCGCAGTATAGGGAAAATACAGCCAAAAAGTCAAGTTAAGAAACAAGGGGAACAGAGTCAAACAGGATATCTGTGGTTATGCACCTGGGCCCCGGCCCGAGGCAAAGGGCGGATAGTTCCCAGAAATAGACAAGTCAGTTAAAGTTTCAAGGGTGCCCCTCAGCTGTTTCAAGGACTCCCAACAGTTTCCAGGGTGCCCCTCAGCTGTTTCAAGGACTCCCAACAGTTTCCAGGGTGCCCCTCAGCTGTTTCAAGGACTCCCACCAGTTTCCAGGGTGCCCCTCAGCTGTTTCAAGGACTCCCAACAGTTTCCAGGGTGCCCCCCAGCTGTTTCAAGGACTCCCAACAGTTTCCAGGGTGCCCCTCAGCTGTTTCAAGGACTCCCACCAGTTTCCAGGGTGCCCCTCAGCTGTTTCAAGGACTCCCACATAACCGAAGCTCACCCGCGCTTATTTGAACTGACCAATTAAACTCGCTTCTCGCTTCTGTACCCGCGCTTTTTGCTATAAAAAGGACCCAGGAGCTCTACTCGGCGCGCCAGTCTTCCAAAAGACTGAGTCGCCCGGGTACCCGTGTGATCAATAAACCTCTTGCTGTTTGCATCCGTCCTCGTGGTCTCGCTGTTCCTTGGGAGGGTCTCCAAACCAATTGACCGCCTGCTCCTAGGGGTCTTTCAGTACTCCAAAATAGGCGAGGCCTTGACTTACTGTTTTTAAGAGAGGGAGGCCTCTGCGCGGCCCTCAGAGAGGAGTGCTGTTTTTATGTAGACCATTCAGGTGTGATACGAGACACCATGGCCAAACTCAAACAAAGACTAGATAAAAGACAGTTAGAGCGCCAAAAAGATCAAAACTGGTTTGAAGGTTGGTTCAATAGCTCCCCTTGGTTCACTACCCTACTATCAACCATCGCCGGGCCCCTAGTACTCCTTCTTCTGTTGCTCATTCTGGGGCCCTGTGTCATCAACAGGTTAGTCCAATTCAT
Source organism: Cynocephalus volans (assembly GCF_027409185.1). Taxonomy (NCBI): domain Eukaryota; kingdom Metazoa; phylum Chordata; class Mammalia; order Dermoptera; family Cynocephalidae; genus Cynocephalus; species Cynocephalus volans. The sequence continues at coordinate 99,772,159 of NC_084468.1, read as the reverse complement.
CAATGATAGAATAAGTACAATTAAAGTCCTGGTTCTTAGACAAAAATATCAGACTATAGATAATGAAAATAACTTTTAACTCCGCTCTAAGATTAGAGCGATCCACAAGAGAAATGGGGGAATGAAGGAAGTGCTTTTTACAAGGGTATAGGGAAAGTACAGCCAAGAGGGCAGGTCTGAGATATCTGCAGTTATGCACCTGGGCCCCAGCCCGGAGCCAAGGGCGGATAGTTCCCAGAAATAGACAAGTCAGTTAAAGTTTCAAGAGTGCCCCTCAGCTGTTTCAAGGACTCCCACTTGACCGAAGTTCACCCCTGGCTTGATTTAAACTAACCAATTTTGCTTCTCGCTTCTGTACCCGCGCTTATTTGAACTGACCAATTAAACTTGCTTCTCGCTTCTGTACCCGCGCTTTTTGCTATAAAAAGGACCCAGGAGCTCTACTCGGCGCGCCAGTCTTTCGAAAGACTGAGTCGCCCGGGTACCTGTGTGTTCAATAAACCTCTTGTTTTTGCATCCGAAGCCGTGGTCTCGCTGTTCCTTGGGAGGGTCTCCCTGAACTGACTGACTACCCACTGCGGGAGTCTTTCAGACCAAGTGTATATTCAAAGTTAGAGGAAGAGATGTTACTGTTCTTGGCTCTAAACTGAATACAGCATTGCATTTGCTATCTGATTTTTTTATCAGTGGTTCTCAAACATTTTTACAGGTCTCTTTTCCAAGGCAGATGGTGGAGAACCCCAGTGATAGCAAGAATTGTTAAAAACAAAATGTTGTTACAAATAGTAAAAAGGTAGTAATATGCAAAAATAAAGGTCAGTAAATAAATTTTATGGTCAAATTTACAAATGTATTAAATAGTGCTTATGGATGAGAGTACTTCAAAAAGTTCATGGAAGAATAGAACTGAAAGATAATATAAATCTTTTCATGAACTTTTTGAAGTACCCTCACATCTCAGCAAGTGCAAATCACAAGGCAACACTGCATTTGCAGTGATAACACAGAATCCTTCCTGTAAATTGTAATACAGTAATTCCAGCTCTCTACATGGGCATGTTAGAAATAGGAATTCAGCTGGTGTGGTAGGAAGCCTCTAAGTTGGCTCCTAGTGATTCCCACTGCCTGTCATTCACACCCTCCAGCAGGGGCTGCATTTATTAACTCTCTTTTATTGTTTTTGAATTCTCTGGAAAATTTGGATTGCCCTTTCAAAGGATGGCCCTCTTCAAATGATGTGTCTCCAATGGTACGGAATAGTTTTTCTTCTGTATCTTCTGTCAATTTCTTTGTCTCACTGCTGTTGCCGCGTTTGTATCCCTTTCATAGTATTGAAGATTTCACATTCCTTTGTCTTTTGGTTTTACTTCCTTCATTAACTCTAGCAACTCTTCAATCTCTAGAAGCTGAAGAGTGTGTGAAATGGTCCTTTAGCCCTTTCCTTTTTCAGTCATGCTCTCTGGTCTGTTTATGATGCTGGTGTTCATGTTCAGCTGAAAGGAACTCTTCCACCAGCCACCCAAACAGCCTTGAGTCTTCCATTCCCATCGTTAGCAGTGACACTCCTAATGGAAAACTTGTCTTTTGGGGCACAGCCCTTAGCAGCTTCCTTAGCAAAGTGTGCAACAGAAAACAAATACATGCATTGTCTTCCATTGAAGCCAACTTGAGCAGGACTTCATTTTAAGGGGGTAGAGAGGTGGGTGTGGAGGGTTTTGTTTTGTATTGTTTTTCAGTTTGGGCTCTATGTTCCTAAGGACTTAGTTGGGGAAATCCCTGACACATGTGGATCCAGTGCTCGCTGCTATAGGCTCTCCATTCACACCTGCCAGACAGAACCTAAAGGAAAAGCTTTTTATTTAGGAAGACATCAACTGGGAGACAGAGGGTAAAGTCCCAGCTGCCTCCCCGATCAACTGAGGGCTGGGGTTTATATAGGAAATATATTGGGGAGACAGGATGTGGAGTCTTGAAGCATGATGGACAGCTGCTTCCTTCTCTGAGAGCTGTATTGGGTGAGACATGATGTAGGCTCTTCAAGCGTGATGGACAGCTGCTTTTGATAAGATCTTAGTTAATCATTAAGGGCTAACTATAAAAGGAAAATGAAGTTTGTTCTATAGTGTATACATGAGTGTAGGGAGTTTTCTATGTTTATGGGGGGTTGCTCAATGAGGTATTTTTAGAAGCAAAGAAGCAATATGAAACATCCCAGGACTTTCTGAAGATAGTCATATGCAGGAAGGACTCTGTTCCCTGCAGTATCAATTTCTAAGGTCTCTTTTCATTCAGCTAATATTTATTAAGCATTTGCTATTGAACAGGTGCTGTATTAGGCCCTGAGACATGAATAGTGAACAAAAATTGACCTAGTCCCTACTCCAATGTGTATGTGTAGGGGGTGGGAATTAATCAAATACTCACACCAACTTTGTAAACTGAAATAAACCTTCAAAAGCAAAGCAACATGGAGTAAAAAATGAAGGGCAGAACTGACACCTGATCAGATAGGATTTTTTTTAATGTAATTTCTGAGTGTAGAAAATAAGTTAAAGGAAAGCCAAATAATTACTCAGTAAGTAGTAAAATGTTTTGATGTCACCTTGCAAGGGAACTGACTTTTTATATTAGGTTAATAAAAGTGTACATAGAACAAACCTCGTTTTATGTGTACTCATTTGGAACTTTGTAAAACAAAATTTGTATTCTATATGGTCAAAAACATGTAAACTGGGCAATGTTCAACAAAGTTTTTGTGTGGGTAGTACTTTTGATGTGTTATTGTGTATTCTTTTCATGCATGTTTTAACTGGAGTAGGGTCTGAGTGGGTGGCAAGCAAGTACCCTTTGTTAAAACTTGCTCTAACCATTTGCTTCAAAATACAGTTGCCAGTGGACCAGATTCAACTAGTTGCTTGTTATTTCTGAATCAAAGTATTAGGTCAACAACATGGATCCTTAAAAGAAATCACAACACAAAAAGTGCCTCTTCATAATAGATTCCTCTGGTTATTTCCAGAAAATAACATTGGCTTAAGAAATTCAGCTAATAGACCTGATAACAGAAATGTTAAAATTTGAATAGTACGGCAAATGGTACACTTTTATTAAAAGTTATTTAAACGAAATATATTTCAAAATGTATAATGAAACAACTCTCCCATTTTTATATTTTCATTGATATATGTATATTTGTATATATATAGTTTCTAAAACTTCCCTTATTCCTTCAATATTCTTCTCTTATCTTTTCCTATTTATTTTTTTTTTAATTTTATTATGTCGATATACATTGTAGCTGATTATTGCTCCCCATCACCAAAACCTCCCTCCCTTCTCCCTCCCCCTCCCCCCAACAATGTCCTTTCTGTTTGCTTGTTGTATCAACTTCAAATAATTGTGGTTGTTATATCTTCTCCCCCCCCCCGTTTGTGTGTGTGTGTGTGTATGTGTGTGTGTGAATTTATATATTAATTTTTAGCTCCCTCCAATAAGTGAGAACATGTGGTATTTCTCTTTCTGTGCCTGACTTGTTTCACTTAATATAATTCTCTCAAGGTCCATCCATGTTGTTGCAAATGGCAGTATTTCATTCGTTTTTATAGCTGAGTAGTATTCCATTGTGTAGATGTACCACATTTTCCGTATCCACTCATCTGATGATGGGCATTTGGGCTGGTTCCAACTCTTGGCTATTGTAAAGAGTGCTGCGATGAACATTGGGGATCAGGTATACCTTCGACTTGATGATTTCCATTCCTCTGGGTATATTCCCAACAGTGGGATGGCTGGGTCGTATGGTAGATCTATTTGCAATTGTTTAAGGAACCTCCATACCATTTTCCATAGAGGCTGCACCATTTTGCAGTCCCACCAACAATGTATGAGAGTTCCTTTTTCTCCGCAGCCTCGCCAGCATTTATCGTTCATAGTCTTTTGGATTTTAGCCATCCTAACTGGGGTTAGATGGTATCTCAATGTGGTTTTGATTTGCATTTCCCGGATGCTGAGTGATGTTGAGCATTTTTTCATATGTCTGTTGGCCATTTGGATATCTTCCTTAGAGAAATGCCTACTTAGCTCTTTTGCCCATTTTTTAATTGGGTTGCTTGTTTTCTTCTTGTAAAGTTGTTTGAGTTCCTTATATATTCTGGATATTAATCCTTTGTCAGATGTATATTTTGCAAATATTTTCTCCCACTCTGTTGGTTGTCTTTTAACTCTTTTAATTGTTTCTTTTGCTGTGCAGAAGCTTTTTAGTTTGATATAATCCCATTTGTTTATTTTTCCTTTGGTTGCCCGTGCTTTTGGGGTCGTATTCATGAAGTCTGTGCCCAGTCCTATTTCCTGAAGTGTTTCTCCTATGTTTTCTTTAAGAAGTTTTATTGTTTCAGGGTGTATATTTAAATCCTTAATCCATTTTGAGTTGATTTTAGTATACGGTGAGAGGTATGGATCTAGTTTCATTCTCCTGCATATCGATATCCAGTTATCCCAGCACCACTTGCTGAAGAGGCAGTCCCTTCCCCAGTGAATAGGCTTGGTGCCTTTGTCAAAGATCAGATGGCAGTAAGTGTGTGGGTTGATTTCTGGATTCTCTATTCTATTCCATTGGTCAGTGTGTCTGTTTTTATGCCAGTACCATACTGTTTTGGTTATTATAGCTTTGTAGTATAGCTTAAAGTCAGGTAGTGTTATGCCTCCAGCTTTATTTTTTTTGCTGAGCATTGCTTTGGCTATTCGTGGTCTTTTATTGTTCCATATAAATGTCTGAATAGTTTTTTCCATTTCTGAGAAAAATGTCTTTGGAATTTTGATGGGGATTGCATTGAATTCAAGTGGGATTCATCCCAGGGATGCAAGGTTGGTTCAACATACGCAAATCAATAAATGTGATACACCATATTAATAAACTCAAACACAAGGACCATATGATCATCTCTATAGATGCTGAAAAAGCATTTGATAAAGTTCAGCACTCATTCATGACAAAGACCCTCTATAAGTTAGGTATAGAGGGAAAGTATCTCAACATAATTAAAGCCATATATGACAAACCCACTGCCAATATCATCCTGAATGGGGAAAAGCTGAAAGCTTTTCCTTTAAGAACAGGCACTAAACAAGGATGCCCACTCTCACCACTCCTATTCAACATAGTGTTGGAAGTACTAGCCAGAGCAATCAGAGAAGAGAAGGAAATAAAGGGCATCCAGATTGGAAAAGATGAAGTCAAACTGTCCCTGTTTGCAGATGACATGATCCTATATATCGAACAGCCTAAAACCTCTACAAAAAAACTCTTGGAATAGATAAATGGTTTCAGCACAGTAGCAGGATACAAAATCAACACAAAAAATCAGTAGCATTTCTTTTCTCCAATAGTGAACATGCAGAAGGAGAAATCAAGAAAGCCTGCCCATTTACAATAGCCACCAAAAAAATAAAATACTTAGGAATAGAGTTAACCAAGGAGGTGAAAAATCTCTATAATGAGAACTACAAACCACTGCTGAGAGAAATTAGAGAGGATACAAGAAGATGGAAAGATATTCCATGCTCTTGGATTGGAAGAATCAACATAGTGAAAATGTCCATACTACCCAAAGTGATATCTTTTCCTATTTAACCTTGAATAATTTTAAACACTGCTATTTGCTTATTCCCTATCCAGTCTTAAATTCAGAAGTGTCAGGCAGGATCACAGACCCCCCTGCCCCATCCTTTGTAGGTCCTGAGTCAGGTAAGCAAAAGAAAACTGAGCAGCCTCCAGCAAAGTGGACATGCTATATTCTTCAGACGTGAGCTCTGCCAACCAGTGGTTGCGAGCTGCTGCCTTCATACAGAACAGTTCACAATAGCAGCAATGAGCCCAGCGGTACACAGGTGCGCATGCGCACTAACTCTACGCCTACGTAACTTGTATACAAAGGATGTGCTGAATCATACCCAGCCAGATATGAGGCAATAGGGCCTGACTAAAATAACTCCACTTTCCTCACACACCACGCCTTCAGGGTCCCTTGCCATATAATCTGCATGTTCGGAATCTTCCTCAGTGTTCCCTTAGCGAGGATGGCTGATCCTTGCATCCATATAACCTCCGTACTTGTACATTCGATACATCGTGAGGCTTGTCCCCATAGCTCTATCCTTTCAACTATTAGCCATGAAACCCCACCCATACACATGTCTGGTTAGTAGTCATCATTGGGGTGATCTTTCACAGGAATCCTGCAGCCACACTGGTAGGAAACTTGGAGCATATTCGGCAAGCCGACACATTGACCACATAAATGTATGTATGTGTCCAGTCGGCTCTGGTGCCTGCAGCCACAATGTTATAGGTGAAAAGACAAAAAGGTTACTGGCACCAATAGAGGGAGTTCTCGCCCTCTGGCAGAGAACCTGCCAGCTTACTAGCCTGGAAAGAATGGTTGCAGGAACGGGTGCTGTGGCTGTATGCAGCAGAGCCTCCACCAGAGAGGGCTTGCCTCCATGGGGTCTCTCATTTAAGATCCTGACTGTTGGTCATAACCTCCATGTCTACCCCTTCAGGGATGGGAGTTGGCCAAATAGCTTTAGTCCTTTCTTCAGAAGACCACTGTAGTGTTCAATCATTCCCACTGCCTAGGGATGATATGGCACATCTATACCCAAGATGTATTTGGATACAGGAGATACATACACAGTATATACACAAGAGGGCAATCGTTCAATGCTCAGTAGCAAAAACACAGCTCTGACTGCAATAGAATGTTCTCCATAACCATCAACATTCACTGTGGTCTCTGGAAACTTATCAGGGTTACTGTGCCTCATGTTTCGTTCTGTGCCAGCGTCCACCAATGCTAACACACCCTGTACATTTATCATCTACCCCTAGGTCTCACAACCATAGGAGCCAAACAGCTAGGGGTTCATTTTCTGATGCACAGCAGGTCATGCAAAGAAACACACAAGTTCCCCCAACTCACCCTCAGGGTTGTCATCATCCTCAGCTTCAGGAACAGTGTTGACCTGTCCCTGTACTTCATTTTCCGGCATGTCTGCCTTTTGCCGTGCTGCCTCATGGAGTGCCTGGTCCATACTGGCTCGCAGTACAGCAAACCATAACCAGCCCATCCAGCCAGCCATTCTCCAGGACTCCTCATCTTTCACCATGGAGCTCAATACCCTGAGAGCTTCCTCTATGCTCTCAGGGGACCCATCCACTTGGTCCCATGTTTCCCATGGAGCCCAAGTCCACAGGAATGCTGCCACCAGGTACCACATGCTTGAGGGCAGCCACATCTCCTCCCCCTCCCGAGGGGCTCGGGGTTCCTTTACCTGCACATCCTTCTGACTATGCCAATTGTCAGGCTGGATCACAGACCCCTCTGCCCCATCCTGTGCAGGTCCTGAGTCAGGTAAGTGAATGAAACACTGAGCAGCCACTGGCAAAGGCGACATGCTTTATTCTTCAGAAGCAAGCTTGGCCAACCAGCGGTTCAGAGTCGCTGCCTGAAAAGTACACAATAGCGGCAACAAGCTCAGGGGTACACGGGTGCACATGCACACTAACTTTACTCCTACATAACTTTTCTACAAAGATGTGCTGAATCATACCCAGCTGGATATGAGGCAAGACAGCCTGACTAAACTAACTCCATTTTTCTCACAAGAAGCTTTCTAGAATTATAAAGAATTTACTTCCTTTCCTTGCACTTTGACCTTTTCTACTTCACAAGGTGAGTACGAGCAAGAAATTCTTTCATTTCGTATGTCATCAAAGTTTACAGCAATGGTGGAAAGAATAATTAACCAAAATAAAAATTATTTACACTTAATATTTATGAATTTAGAAAGCTCCCATCACACTAGCTGTATACATATAATTATTGGTTACTTTATGTTGAATTCAAATACATGTAAGTTAATTGTATGGTTCCACAAAGAGATACTATATGATTAAATGTACATTTGCATTTAAATTTTTTGCTAAAATTATTAGATATCATTATAAAGGAAGTACAGTTTTTAAAAATTATTTCAACAAAAGGAAATTTTTGAATGTTACAAAACTAGTTTCCATGTAACATTAAACTAGAAGAAACAAAATAAATACATTTAATTTATTTCCAAGAGTTTTTAAGGGTGGATACTTTTGATTAAACTTAAATCAGACTTTATGGCTCAAAGCACTCAATATGCTAATAGAAACATCTGCAGAAAATCTGTTTTCTTATTTATTGTGGCAAGAAAACACAAGATAATCACAAGGGGAAACATTCCCATAAAATCTTATTTTTATGAGCTACATATTTGATATCAACCAAAGAATTATACTAATTACAGTAATGTTTAAATCAATGAAGTGCCTGACATATTTCTCATGGTATTATTTTAAAATGAAAACCTGACAAATAACATTTTAAAATATGAAATGCTGTTTTTAAAAGTGTTTTTAAAAATCTTATCAGCAAAATTAACATTCCCTATTTTGGGCAAGAAATATTCCAAAACATCTGCTTTTGTTTTAGTGTTGCCAAACGACTGTTTTATTGCTTTAGTTGACCCAGTGACTTAAAATCAAATGCTTCCTAAGAGGCTGGGGTGAGAGGCTGAACAGGGAAGAGAAGGAGGGGTACTCCTCCAAACTTTCACCGTAATACAAAAGCACATTTGCTGCCAATTCAACATATTATTTGAAAATTAAATTTCTTCTGAACTAAGTATAACTGATCTCATTAATAATTTACCTATAGAGTGTTTTTAAAATTTTTTCTAAATTAAAATCTTCTAGTGTTTAAAGAACGAGAAGAAAGACACATAATTTATAAAAAATAATAAAGAGGAATGATGTAATGAAAAAAAGCACGGAAGCAGAGGCAAGAGGCCTGTGCTTTTATTGCTACTTAGACACTAATTTGCTTTGTGACCTTGAGAAAGTTAAATAAGGACTCATTGCCTGCCTGTACTTATCAGTGATGCAGATACATAGTATCTGCTGTTTAAATAACATTTAATGTTATTAAAACTGAAAACAGTTCCCAGCTATTTTCAGGTTTAATCAGACTGGGTGGGGTCTTCCCATGTTACATAAATACACTCCAGCTAGGCTTGGCTGAGCCTGTATTTTGCCAAAAGGGATAGGCTCTATCATGAAAGAGCACGTGGCCCAGCCAGATCTCACCCAGGATGGCGCCAGGCAGCTCAGATGAAAGCTGCAGAGAATGAGGCTGGGCACACGGGGAGACAGGCCTTCTTCCAGTCACTGCAGAACCAGGAGTAGAGAGTGCAGAAATGAGACGGGGATAAAACAAAAAGGGAGGAGCACAATGGTAGCACATTTTGAGCACCTGCTGTAAAATGTGGATAACAATAGTACCTAAGAAAAATTATGATAATTTAATGACTTCACTATACTTGAAAACTCCTTAGCAAAATTACTGAAATAAGAAGTGCTAAAAATATAAATAAATAAAAATAAAGGTTATGACAGAGACCAAGGTACTATATCATGCCATCTATGTTATGCTGTATTTTGCTGTAATAAAATGTAAACACCAAAAAAAAGAAGTACTAAAAAAGTATTTGTTTTTTAGGGGTGGCCTGGGAGCCAGACCGACTGGGTTCAAATCCCCCTTCCAATGTATTAGCTGTGTAAGTAACTACTTAACTTCCCGCTGGCTCAGATTTCTTAATTAGAAAATGGAAGTAAAGATACTCCTTACTCAGAGGGCCGATGTAGGAATTAGATAATTTGATACACAGCTCAAAGAACAGTGCCTGGCACCAACAAGACATTCAATAAGTGTTCGAGGTACAATGAGCATGTCACATCTTGCAGGTACTGTGCATGATGCTTTCACAACATCATCTCATCCTCCAAGCCCAATTAATGTTTTCTTGTGGGGGGGGAGCTATATGGTAATTTGAACTCTATTGAAGCAAGATATCACAAAGATGGAAGAATGTTTATAACCCAAATAAATCTGGTATAAAATAACTTGAAAAATTGGCAGTATTGAACAATATGCCATTACTAATCTTCAAATATCCTAATGGAAAAATGTCTATTGAATTCACTTCTTTTCCACAAATATTTACTGATTACTCACCACGTGCCAGATGAGCTGTACAGATATACTAAAGGAATCTCTTTCAAAAAGGACCTTTTTATTGTGAGACAAAGGTTAACATTGGAATAAACTTTCTACATGGTTCATTATGTTCATAACTTCTATTCACAGGAGGCTTTTCTCTGGATGTGATTTTCATGTCTTAAAATCTCCCTTTCATGGCTCCCTTCTAAGGAGTTTTGCATCTCCTTTTAAAGAGGCCATCCCACTCCATTTTCTCCTCATTTCGGCCCCTGGGATCAGTTCTTGCTGGTCTCTCCATTTTCACATCAGTCTGCTCCTTCAGGAAGAGCCTCCGTCAGTGCTGAGTCCTTGTTGGCAGGCCTGGCCTCATGACCTGGGAAAAGGCAGAGCCACATTTTCCACTTGGCAGGAGGACTAATGCTGCATAGCAAGCCACACTCAAACTGAGCAGCATAGAACAAGCACCACTTGATTAAATGTTCATGGTTCTGTGAGTAAACTAGGCGATTCCCCTGGCCTGGGCCTACTTGACAGGTCTCTGTGGTCAGCTGGGGCCAGTGGGCTAGGATGGCCTCATTCACAGACGTTAGCTGGATGGTTAGGGGTAGTGGGCCTCATCTCTGCCTCATGCATCTCTCATCCTCCAGTAGACTAGACTGGGTTTCTACCCATAGTGGTCTCAGGACTCCAAAAACCAGAAAGAGAAAGCCAAATCCCTATGGACGTGTACTTTTTAAGCCTCTACTTGCAAGTTTACTTGTGTCCCATTGGCCAAAGTTAGTCACATGATCAAGACCAGATTCAAGGATGGGAAAACAGGCTCCACCTTAATGGGAGGAGCTTTGCAAAAGGGCTATGTATGTTTGGAAGAATTCATGACCAGTTTGCACAAGAGGCTAAACCAAAATTAAAAAACAAAAAGAGCAAGACAAGACATTATGAATAGCAGGGGGAGAAAGGAAATTTTTGATACTTCAAAAAAGCATTAAAGTTGTTTTAATGAAAAAATCAGTAATAAATTGGTTTTTCTTACACTTATGATGGCATAGTATCGTGATGTTTTAAATTACATATAGAACGAAGATGGGCACCAACTTCTTTTAATCATTTATGAACTGTTCTTTCAGTCTTCCTCCTCCGCCTCCTCTTCCTCTCTTCCTCTTCTTCTCTCTTGGTATCCATAATTGATACAGTTTTAAAAGCAGCAGTTTCAGAGGCAAACCTAAAATTTAACAGCTCATCTTAGTTTTATGGAATCAACAATGCTAACATAGATGCAAGATACATTCTTAGCATTTTAGGTTCAGAAGCTCTAGCTTTATTGTATTATTTCATCCAAGTGTGAGCAGGTAAACAATTCAATTGTAAGCAAATTACAATAAATAAAACTATAAGAAAGTGGCAAAAACAATCAGAATGTCAGTTTATTATTTTGAAATGGATATCCTTCTTTAGTAGCCAGTCAGGTTGCATTTGCTATTGAAGGTAACTGCTTTCTGTTTTCCTTTGAAATATGAATACTGATAAAAGGTCAAGTGGGGAGAAAGAAATCAGGCAAATATATGTGATGATTCTTGTGAAATATTTCATCAGGCATAGATCGAACCTGAGAGTATTAAAGCTCCAATACAAAGTGAAAAACTTAGGTCTGGTTCTCTGTATTAAATTTGGCTGCATCCTTCTGGAATAAAATTACTGCATGCACGTGACAATTAATTGCATCAAAGCCAATTTTACACTGATTGCATTTTAGCCCTCCTTTAGTCCCTCCAAAAGATACGGGAGAGGACCTTCAAAATCAATACATAGCAAGGAAGACCCAGCTGTGATTGAACAGCATGAAACCAAGCAATACTCAGCAGCATAGAAGCCAAAATAAAGAAAATAAATATTTACCTAAAGTTGGGATGTGATAGCTCCCACTCTGGGTTAGGACCCTGTTTTAGATTCTCGTAGAACTATGTACATCACCTGCCTAACAGTTGTCACAATTGTAACTAATCAATCACCCAATATCAATTCTCCCACTAAATTATAATCTCCATAGAGGCATGAACCTGTCTGATGCTCCGTTGTATGTCTCTCCAATGCCTGACCCATAGTGAACCTTAAATAGGGAATAATGGAATGGACGGCAAGGCGGAAGGAAGAAAAGAACCAAGTAGTAAAGACAAGAGCATATCTTAGAAATTGATTCAGAAGGCTTGGAAAGGGTGTGGCTGAGTTGGGAACGCGAATAGTAGAGGGGCTGCCCTATGCAAATTAATAAAGGAAATACTCACCTATGGGAGGATGATAGTGAATAAGGGTATGTTTGGTGGGAATGAAAATAGAGGAAGGGCATGAGCAAATATTTTCTGTTTTGAGGGATTAGGAGGCCCAAGGTGAAACTTAGCCTCAGGGTGGCCCAAGTGGAACTGAGTAGGAAGTTGGGTAACTGAAGAGGTTTATAAATTAAGAATCTAGGAACAGTACTTTACACCTGGGCACTTGCCCTGTGTCCCACCCTATAGAGCAGCTATTCTCTGTCCCTCCTCTAGTCCTGTTCCTCCCCAGAGAGCAAGGATCCCACTCAGAATAAACATACCCTCTTCTAGATCACATTTTTAATATCTGGGTCCCCAATATTTCATGCATAGATCCCTCCTCCAGGCCAGTGAACCCTCCTCCTGAGAGTGAACCATACAGTTATTGTATGCTCCCTGGATGAAGGGGAGAACTAGAGGAGACTGTCTGAGGGGACTATGGACAGTTTGAACATGTGGTACCTTGGGGTACAGGAGGAGCAGGGACAAAAGAGAAAAGAGTGAGTGTGGGTTGGGGACAAACCAACTAAGGACATGGAACTCTGGCAAGTTTAGGAATTCTAATCTTGAACCAGGCTTCCAGATCATTTTAAAGGTAAATATACCTTTTCACTCTTAAATTATACTGTTTCCCATGTATATTCTTTTTCTCGTCCTTTAATAAAAGGGAATGCAAGATTTCTAAAGTAGAGACTAACTGAACACCAGCGAAATTTATGAAGTCAGAGAGATTTCAAGGAGAAGCTAACTGGAGGAATGTATTGTAGTAGAAGGATAGAACCTATTTTATTTAACAATTCATTAGCTTGATTTGAAACTATGAACTATTTACATGGTATATAGGCCTCCATTTTTTAAACTGGCACCAGCCCTGCAATGTTTGGGGTAGTCCTAGCCAGGATGTTTCCCTTGTACTAGAAAGCTGTGAATTGGAAATGATCTTTTACTATAGGTGACCTTGGCTGGTTATTTTTCTATGGAAAGTTAACTAGACTATTTCATAACCACTGTTTTTTAGGTTTAAGAGTTCCACCCACCGTTTTTAGGTGGATACTAAGTCATTCATTTTCTCAGGAGTGCCATAGACAAAGAGTTTTCTGAAGTCACAGAAATGGAGATAATTACAGAAAGATTAGGAATGTACAGGGAATGCTTGAAGGTTACAGAACATTTTCATGTATATGGTCTCAACTTGATTCTGAGAACAGCCCTGGAAAAGTAAGTAGGAAAGATATTCTTTACCTTCTTGACAGCTGAGAAAATTAAAATTCAAAGAGCTTCCACCTTGATCAATAGAAATAGAACTTGAACCTAGTCTCTAATAATCTTATTTTTCAAGTAAGGAAAAAAGCAACATATTTGTAAAATTTGACGGTTTAAAAAAAAAACAAACAAGATATGTAAATCTACAGCGAATATATATATGTGATTTCACCATGAAAAGATGGTGTAATAATCTTTGACAAGACCCAAATTTCTCTAGTTGGCTTCTGTTTGAAATCTCTGATTTCATCAATGTAGCTGGTGTCCAACTGGCTTCTGCCCTAGAAATCCTGCACTTTCTTTCACTAAGGAGAGAGAAAAGGAATATAAAAAGGGAAAAAGGATATAAATTTAGAGCTGAAACTCATCTTAACTCCTCATAGTTACTTGAGATCATAGAGGCTGAAAAAAGTTATGTGAATTTCCTTAAATCACAAAGAGATAGGAGGAAGATCCAGGTCATGACACCACATCAGATATGGAACTCTGAGGCTTCCCTGGTCCCTGTCGTGTGAAACAGTCTTCATTCCCTCCAGTTAATTTTGTGCTTTCTTCTTTGTGTTCGTATCATCTTCTATTCCACTTAACCCAGTCTCTATCCAGTTATTCAAAATTACCAGTTTGAAACTACATACATCTTATGTAGAAATAAGTATATATAGTTAACAGATATATTTTATATATAGTTTAGTATATACATTTCTTTCTCTTTTCCCTATGCGTTACAATATAAGCACATTTTATGTTTCTTTATTATATTCAAAATTATCATTTCTAATGGTCATAACTTCACATCAAGTTGAAGCTCCATAATTTAACCCATTTTCCCATTATTTAATATTAAGAGGAAGCACAGTTCCAGTCAAGATGGTGGAATAGACAGTCCCCAGAATTACTCTCTCCCCCAGATCAATCAATTTGCAACTATTAAAAGGCAATGACAGCCAAGCTGGGGCCACTAGAGCTCAAGAGAAGAGGAGGAGAGACCTACAGAGTTCATGAAGGCATGATGAGAGAAAGAGAGGACTGCTCCCACCATTTCAAGCCCCAGCAGTTTCAAGGCTGGCCCTGCTGAGTGCACAGAGCAAGAGCTGGCAAAAGCCACAGCTGTGCCCTTCATGTGAAGTTGCTTGGAGGTGGCAGGGGAGAAGAGGGCCTTGGTGGCCCCCAGGCCAGCAAGACCACTAAAAAGGTTCCAATGGACCCACATAGGAGTGAGGAGCCACAGCAACTGAAGAAAAGGAGCCACTCAGGGGCTGGTCAGTCATCACAAGGGACCAGAGCATGGCCTGTCCCATGGGAAGTGTTTGAAGTGTGGTGGTGGGGGGGAGATGGACACACCAGGGAAACACAGGGGCACAGCAAGGACATCTGACCTGCCCCCCAATCGGCACAGGACTACTCAGTGGAGACTGGTCAGGAATATAGAACTGCAGGGGGTGCAGTTTGCTGAAAAGTGTCAGACCCAGACCAGAGTTTCCACACAGCACAGGAGTACCTGATCTCACAAGACCTGGGAGTACACACAAGGTCAACCATTAAAACCTGTGATGCACAAATGCCTTCCCCAGGGAATCAGCAGCAATGAAGCAATTTAGCTCAACTATAGGGCTCAAGTGCTGGTCCCCACAGGAAGTTCCTCCATTTTAGAAGCAAGCAAAGGACAACAAATTAGTTCCAGTGCAGAGTATAAGTGGTGGGAACAGTGAATAATCCAACAAAGAACTGAAAGAATAAACAAAATACCCGCAGATCAGAGATGAAGTTTGATATTAACTCGTAAAGGTCTAACATCACCAAAGAACACCTATTAAACCTAGAAGGACTGGAAGCCCCCTGGGCTCATAAGCCAGTGAGCGGGGAGTGGGGAGAGGGCCTCGGGCCTCAGCCACACCCCCCTGATGACCACACCCAGCCCAGCAACAACCACTGAGCAGCCACAGCAAGCACCCTGGGCTCTTGAGCTGGGGTGGTGGGGTGGGGCCAACGGCTCCAGCCACACACACCCCTGACAGCTGCATCCAGCCCAGCAACCATGGAGCTGCCGCTGGAAGCACCCTGGTGGCCCCTGCAGGAATGAGGGGGGTGCCACGGCCTCAACCATGCCCCTCCTCCTTCCTCCTCCCACCCTATTACTTTCACCCTTCTCCTCTCCCCTTTCCCCCAAACTGCTCCACAACATCTTAGAATATAAAAAAATAATATTAATACATAAATTAATTATAAATAAATAAATAAAGTGGAAGGATATTCTTCAAAACAATATATTGAGGTTATTTCCGTGTTTTCAATTACAGATGGTGCTATCATGACCATTTCATGAACATACCTTTTTTATTCTGCTGAATTATTTTCTTAGGGTACATATCAATGAATGATATTAAAGCACTAGTGTGTAGAAATGGTTGTATTACTTATGATCATTGCCATGTTATTTTTAAAAGGCATGTATCAAATCAATGCTCTCAGAAGCTTATCAGTTTCACTTCAATCTTATCAATATTACATATCATATACTGTTATTTTTACTAAATTAATAGGTGTAAATATGTATCATAACCTTGCTTATTTTATATTTCTTTTGTTACTAAGATAAATATTTTTAGTTTCCTTCAATCCATCTCTATTTGCATTAATTTCTAAACTACGTACTTATTATTGGTGGTCAAGATTTTTTTTTATACATTTGAATGAACTCTTTTCATGAAATACATATTAAGTCCTTGCTTGCTATATTACTGAAAATATTTTCCCAGTTTATTTTCCTTTTTTGGGTTTAGTTTTGTAATTAATTTTTATACAATCAAACATTTTATATCTAGCTGCTACATTGAACTAGTTACATACAACTAGTGAATCAAGCAATTTTGTTTTTATTTCTCAATGTCCTGTTAAATTCTGTGAGTCTAACTCTTCTTTCCTCTGAGATATCTGGAGTTACTCTAAACTAACAAGTAGTCCTGTGGATGCTATATCACAAACCTGGTTCAATTCAGAATTAGGTTTTTCCCAATAATATATGATTATGAAAAGCCCAAACTTCATTTAAAGCAAACCTTTTGTCCTTTCCCCAAATTAATACTGCTTCAGTGTGGAAACCTAGAGTATTTCTGTATTTTCCTTCCTAGTAGTTCTAATCTGCCACCCCTAGCTTGTTAATCTCAACGTCTACTCCTCCAGGATCAATGTGCAGGGAGGAAGAAAAGGGGAAAGGAGTCAAGTAAGTGCTTAAAAGACCAGTATGATGCACTCTGAGCCTTGTAGGTGTTGAAAGGTGAATTTTTCTTTTACAGCCTCCCCACCAACCTCTGAGGATCTCTTATCTGCAGTTCCCTTGAATTGGGCACAGGCATCTCTAGACACATTTTAGAGAGTCAGCCCTCAGAGTGGGATAGCTACCCCTCAATTCTCTTTAGGGAGGTCTGTTTGAGCCTGCACCCTCCTGCACAGGAGCCAAGACAACCACAGGCCACCTTGCTTTCACAGGTGGCCCACACCTGGTTCCCAGGAAACACCCAAACATCCTTTGCTTAGACAAACTCATGGACAGCCAGTCAGTTACTATAATGTCCTCTCTTCCTCCAGTTCATCAGCAGTCAGTCCTGAGGCTTTCTCAGGTAGAAGCCAGACACCAGACTACATGAATTTCAGGAGGTCAGCACCTCCCACCTGGGGCCACGTAGGCAGATGTCAGTGTACTCAGGGTACACCAATAACTCTTTAAAAATGTCTCTTCACAAATCCTCTCCAATCTCCACACACTCTGACCATTTTATTACCGTGCTATGGATATGAATTTTAAGAGTTGTCTAACTGGTTTTTAATAATCTCCTTTGAAAATTGGCATTTTGTTCTGACAAACCACTTTGGAAAATCACAGTTTTAGATCTTTGTGCCTCAGTTAAAACTTCTGATTTAATAGTTTGTTAAATGTATTTCATAATTAATCATTTGCCATTGAAATTTCTGTATTATTTAAAAGCTGAAACAGAGTAGTTCTCCCAAGTATCTGCCAATTAAATTTTCTGTTGGAGTTTCTTTAACTTAATCTTCTTTTCATTTAGCTCTCCAATTTGAACTAGACTTTTTTTTTATTTAGCATGTGTAATAAGATGTGGATTAATTTTTTTTAGTGTGGTTACATAATTATCCAAATATTATGTTCCTCATTTAGAATGCTTTATCCTCTCTATCATTTTTAAAACTTTGTTTTCATATGTTGTTTTCTTATAACATTAGATCTATTTTGACTTCTCTTTTATTTCACTAACCAGCACTTATTGTTGTATAATATTATGTTTTACTATACAGTAAGGTTGGAGCCTTCTTGTTACTTTTCTTTCAGAGATTACCATATGTTCAGTTCTAAATCATCGTCGGATTGAGGTTTTGATTGGAATGACATTAAACTATAAATTAATTTAGGAAGAATTATAATAGGAAAAAATTAAAATAAATGTTAATATTGCTTACAATGGATCCTGCACTGTTCTACGTGCTTTTCAATACTGGCTCATTTCATTCTCGAAGCAACCGTGGTAGATTTAATTATCAACCCCAATTCTTCACCTTTTCCTGCATTTATAGCTTTGTTATGGCCTCATCCTGGGAGGAACGTGTTTCCCACCTTTTGACTGTGGGCTTGGCCATATGATTTGTGTTGGCCAGTGGGACTTAAGAAGATAAACTGAGTCTTGATACGTGCCTCCTTGGTTGGGCTTGCTCTCTCAGGCTTCAGCCATTACCACAAGGAGAAGTTGTTTCTATCTAGCTGATCCCAGAGGGACATAGGAAACACTTGGAGCACAGCTGGACCAATGTTCAGGTTTGTAAAACTAAATTATTGTTGCTTTATGCCATTGAGTATTGCGGTGATTTGCTAAGCAGCACTGTTTGGCAATAGCTAACTAATATGCCACACTATGACGTCGATACTATTATTATTCTTATTTTAGGGATGAGAAAAGTGAGGCAAAGAAGGGTTAAGTAATTTATTAGCTAGAGTCTGTGCTCTTAATCATCTTTACAATACTTAGTCCTTAGTTTTGAAATGAAGTTTATTTAAACTCATTTATTCAACTTTTTTCATCTTCCAGTATAACCATATACTTTCCTTTATAAAGACTCTAGACATCTCTCATCTAGTTTATTCTAACCTTTATGTTATTTGGCACTTATTGGTACTTTTTATAGATTTTGAGCTAAAACCCTGTTTTCTTTTCAAGCCTACTTTGTTCATCAGTACCTCAATACTTTAGAGCTCTTTCTTTTTCAAAGTTGGTGAACCCACAGATAAGAAAAAAGCATTAGTGAACTATTCATAGAGACCTTATCCTAATAAACTAATACCTGTTATGCGCCTTATGTCAATGGTCCTCTTTACCACTCTTGACTCTGTCAACCTCTCTCACTTCCAGGTGTGCTGGTTTTCTGGCCCTTGGCTATTTGATATCCTGTTCTCTTATGATATTCCTTTTCTTGCTTCCCATCCCCTTTTTCAACCACTCAGTATAACTCAGCCTTAGTTTCCTTGCATGTACCTACCTACATAGAGTGGTTGTGAAGAGCACTTAGCATCTTTGCATCTTTGATAGGTTGTAAAAACACTTAACTTAGTCCTGGCACCACACCACTATTGAGTAATGTTCAGTAAATGTTGCTATCTTTGCAGTTATATTTTTCTATCTACTCCTTCTTAATCTCCTTGTGGACCCCATTTCTTCTTCCCTATCCTTAAAGACCCTTTATCCTCCTGGACCCCTTCTCACTCCTCATTCTCCACCATTTTCTTGGAAATTTAACTGACCCCATCTAGATGCTGATGAAATTTCCCGTCTGCCCTTTTCCCTGAGGTTCAGACCCATATATCCCTATACCTTCTGCACTTCCCCATTGGGATACTTCACAGATATCAAATTCAACAGCACCAAACCTGCTGGCCCTTTCATAACTTCTACCATTATAAATGGCACCACAATTCAGTCAGTTATCCCAAAGAAAACTAAGTATAATTATTTATTCTTCCCTCATTCTTCTTCTCCAATCACCAACCTCTATTGATTTTACTACTGAAAATCTTATAAGTTCATATGGGATGTCACATCAGGCCCTTACTCTCACAGATTAATCTTGGCCCTGGGTTCCACATCTGTCCAGTCCCACTGAGACTAGACACTAGCCCACTTCAATTTCATTCATGACATCAGTGCCTCCCACCTCTGGCCCATGCCACATGGAGAATACCAGGAATCTTGCCCAAACACATCACTATGGAGGAGCTGGATCCAGAAGTTAGCTTTTCTCCCTGATCTTTTGTTTGAATGTATCTGAATCCAGCAATGCCTACACAGACTGTTACCTCTGGCATTCAGTCATTTAGGCTTTATTGTCTCTCCCTTCTTTTCTTGATAACTTGGCCATATCTCAACATTGCTTCTTCCTACCATCTTACAGATATTAGGTGCTCAGCCTTCAGATTTCTGACTCTGGATTTATTCATTTGTTTTCCAGTTGTGTTTCCCCTATTGTATTTGGTAAATGGCAACAACCTCACCCATTAAGTGACCACATTAAAGCTTTTTGATGCCTTAAATTCTAAATTAGTATTTTTAAAAGCTCGATACACACAGAATGACCTGGAGAGCTTTCTGTAACATAGATGTTCCTAGACTATGAGTATCTTGACTTAAATCTTGGTTGCAGCTGGAAATTTTCCTTAAAAAAAAAAAAATCTATATCTATATCTAATAATGGGCAGACAGGTTCAAGAATTGATATTCTAAACAGAAAATTTTTATGCAAATCATAGATAATTTTATTTACAATTTAAGCAATAGGAACAAGTTTTAAAATTACAGAAATTATTAGATTTCCCATTGTAAACATTTTGTTTAAAAGTCTGCTTTCAGGTAAAGATGTTTGTCGAATGAAAGAAAGATTTCTTCTTTGACAGTTCAGATTTTCTGAGTTTCTAATGTCATAAACTTTGCTACTTTGGGGTAACTGCATTTATGCATGGTTGAAATTTTAGTGTCTCCTACATCATTCATGGTTTCTTTACAAATGAAACAGCTTTGGGAAACAGCTTGTATTCCCCCAAAAGAGGAAGTGACTCAACTTGACAATTGCTAGATCAGCTAGTTACCCATCCTACTTGGTTTTATTCAGAGCTCATGTTGCTGGTGATGGTTTAATGTCTCAAAGCAGCCTTAGACTTATAGCCTAATAAAGAGTTAATAAAGCTTAATAAGAAGTTTATTCATGTCAAGATGACTATATTAGGACAAACATCTGTTTTAGACTTATGTGTGCATTAATTTAAACTTGATGACATTCCTTCATTTTTAAGTATTCAATGTACTTATAAACCCAAGCAAGCAGCAATTGAGTTTTAAATCTTTTTTTAATAGTCTGTAAATACCTGGATTGACTGTTACCACAATTTTTTTAAACCTACATTTGAAAATTAGCTATGTCTGTTAGGTATCTGAGTACATGTTTAGTTGAAAATAAAATATCTACAGAAAAAGTGGGAATAGTGTGGCAGTCATGCTGTCTTACTAGGTCTTCCTTCAAAGAAATTTTTAGGTATATCCAATTTGTAAGATAAAACAATTCTGTTCACTTACTGGGGGGCTATGGGAAATGTCATTTTTATGGTGAGATTTAACATGGATCTTTCAAGGTACTGTTCAACCACCCATTTTACTGCTTGTCTGTGATTTTCTTAGTTTCTCTATTCACTGATAGGCTCTTCATACCCAATCCTTCACCCCACTCCTGGGCATCCTCAAGGTCTGTCCCTCAAGGAGCTCTGGGCCACCCTGTGGTGCCTTATTCAGACCGTCCAGTTCTGGTAATGAGCATGCTCACAATTTACCCTACTCTCTCCTTTCTTTTTCCATTATCCAGTCAAACAAAGTCCTCTCTTAGGTCACTTATTCCTTTGTCCCTTTTTTCCTCTTAGCTGATTAATTTTAAGCTTTTAATGAATGCCCCTCTTCCATCGGATAACATAACCAAAGCATAGTTCTTTAACCTAAGGAATATATTGCTGTACAGATTTTATGCACTGAGGCAGTTGTGTGATTCTAGTCTTTACTCCGTCAAATCTCTCACTGAAAATGCCCTGGGACTTATTTTCCTATATTTTCATCATGTCTTGCTGTAGTAAGAAAAAAAGTATGAAAAAAGTATCCTCAGAGTAAAATTCCAACCCTTAAAACTCTGAGGTACTGAAGCAACTCATTTATAACTTCTATCCCTATTTTAGATCCATCCCAGAAATGACCTCACTAAAATATTTTATAATGTTATGACCTATCCCAAGGACTTCATTGCTCCTAAAGCCCTCAGAATCATGTTCCAGCTCTTCATATTTTCGAAGCCCGTCAACAATTGGTGTTGCCTGAACTTCCTAACATTGTTTCCCATACTCTTCCAACACGAACATGTCTTCAGCCAGTTGATCCTCTCTTTTCTTTTGCCTAAAATGCCCTTTCTTTAACTTCTTCTCTTCTTTCCCAAATTTTTATCATACTTTAGGGCATAGATGCAGTCCCACCTTCTGATTACACCTCACCCGAAGACTTGGTTCACAATAATTTCATCTTTAAGTAATTCTGTTTTTCTCATTTTTTAAAATTGAATCAAATAGTACCTTTGATTTTCATATAACCATTCAAAAACTAGAGGAGTTTTTAATGTGAGCATAACCAAGCAAATAAACCTAAATGGGATTCCGTAAGGTCGGCTGATGCCTGAACACCAAAATGATGATTTTAAATTGAGGGAAGAACTACTAAGTTATACAGGACCTTTAACTTGGGCCTTCATGAGGACGCTAAATCTCTTGCTTGGAGTGCATGAAATCCAATCCTCTTATTAGGAGAAATGCAAAGTTTATGTATGTATAATACCAGTGTACGTACAAGGAAGCACTGGGCATTTAACAGCCTCTGATTTCATTCTCCATGTCTTTGTCAGAGATGTTGAAATAATCCTTACCGGTAGACCACCCTGCTGACTTTAGATTTCCTCTTTGAATCACATCTCATTTGGTTTACTTTGGCATGACCATTCTCATTTCTTGGCTCTTATTACTAATTGCAAATAGCTATTAGTTTTCCTCACTGTTAGTCCTGTTTACTCCGGAAATGACTTTTTAAGGCCAGAGTCCTGCCCTTCTCTTCTGAGTGTGGATTGTCTGCATGCCTTGTGTGGGGATTAGAATTCTGACTCTGGCAGCTGTGCTCTCTCTGTGCCATGTGGCTGGCAAAGATTTTAAAGCCCATTTGTAGAAAAAGTATCTTTTGAAAAGCATGAGCTTTGAAGTCAGATAGATTTCCAAGTCTAGATTTTCTGCAAAAAGGGGATACAAACAAAATACATCTCTTCAGTTTAAAGGTCACTCTCCTGAACCACCTCACTCACTAGCTGCATCCAGTCTAAGTCAGGTTTCTTTGCTTTAAAATTTCTTTGCATTGTGTTCCTATTCTTCCAAAAACTTATCTCATGAGTAACTACTAGAGTTCTGGGGTGATTAGTTGATCAGTATATTTCTTCCTTACCACAATATAGATTCCACCAGAGCAGAGACTGTGTCTGATTTAGTTCACATTACATTCCCAGACTCTAACATTAGCTCAGCTCCTCAAATATTTGTTCAATGGAAGAACTTCTCATAAGGTTAATGGTGAAGGGAAAGAGAAAAGTATATAAAGCACTGTATAAATACTAAAAAGGGTGTGTGTATGTATGTGCACACATGTGTGTATTGAGTACTATGGTCAGCACATGATAAGTATTCCATAAATGTTGACATTTTTTCTAAATTGAAAATGTCCCTTTTTCTTACACAGCAACATGGACACATCTTTTGCTGCGTCACAAGAAGGCATTGAGTATACACCAACTAAAAGTAGCTGGATTGATCTGAATGTTTGTTCACATCTTTTCCACTCGAGCACCTTGTTAAGCCCACAAAGCCTGGAGCTGTACCTCTCAGAGCTTCTCAATCCCCCAATACTCTTATTACATATCTGGGGTAACTCTCAGATTTTCTAAACTTATATTTCCGAACATGTCTGCTAACACTGACCATTTCTCTCCAGACCAACCAGAATGGCAGCAGGGAAGAGCATAGACTGGTAGAAGGCTACACATGTTAGTAAAATTAACTGCCCTCAGCACCATTGCAAGTTTCAAAGTTGTTAAGTTTCCATTTTACAGTTGTTCTGAGTAGGAACTCAACAGGAACTAATTTGTAGTAACAGGAGAGAATTAAAAATACATGGCGAAATGAAACCTAGATTTATGCTTTAGTTAATTGAGAGAATCTGACATGTTATGTGCCAGCCCACAGTAGGTATTCAGTAAATAACTGTTGAATAAATTTGAGGGAATAAAAATACATCTCAGTGGTTCTCGGCATTGATTTTCGCTTCTATAAAGGGATATTATAAATCCCTTTCCTGCCTCTGAACAGTGCTTTAAAACGCTCTGATTCTGGTAAAAGCAGGCCTATCTTCACAATCAAGACAAGCTTTTACAGTGGTTTTACTCCCCATGGGGGGGGGGGGAAGCAAAGAAAGAAAAAAAGAATGATGAAGCTCCTCGAATTACTGGATTGGAAACGGTGGGTAGGTGGTCTCCTTACTACAGGAATGCAGACTGGCTTCGGTTCTTGAGAGTGAAATGTGTAACTCCTCTCCACTTTCTTGGCTGGAGACGCCCTGAGGGTAAGTCAGGGGAGAGGTAAGAAGGGGGGGGCAATTTCATTATCTCCACGAAGGGAGAAGCTAATGGGGAAGGCAGGCTGTAAAGGCCAGCTATTGGGGGCAGAAATTCAACTTAAAAAGTTGTAGTTGTGGCTGTTAAAAAGAAAAAAAAAAGAAAGAAAGAAAGAAAAAGAAAAGAAAGAAGGGAGGCGGGGAGAAAAGTAGGGAAATGGGAGGGGTAGGAAAAAGGGAGTAATAAAGGAAAACCAAAAGAGGAAGGAGGAAAGAGCGTGCTACGCAGTTTGTTTCTCTCGCTCTTCCTCTCGCACTCCCTGCAGAAGCTAGGAAAAGTTTGCAAGCGCGGCTTTCGGGATGGGCGACGGGGCTCTTCACCTACAGACCCACGAAGAGAAGCGGCCGCTTCACCCTTGCCCGTTCGCGCCGCGGTCCTTCCCCCGTCGCCGGGTGATGGAAAGCAGCGGGCGACGCTCTTGGGAAGCGGCAGCCCCGGCGGATCCCCCTGGATCCCGTACGGTTCGGGCGGCGCGCAGCTCTCCCTCTGGCAAAGCCTCTCCTCCCTCGTCCATCCTGCTCCCGGAAAAGAAAAAGGAAAGATGGAGCCTGTAAACCGGCCGTACCCCCTCCCCCTCCTCCTGGGGGAGCGAAGGCAGCGAGGACCGTTCTGTGATTCACTGGAGAGGGAAGAGGGAGGAGGCAGAAGAACTCCGAGTGCCAAAACTAAGTAAGTTAGCCGAGAAATCGCACGCAGCTCGCAGCGTCTCCACCGGGACCGAGTGGACTCGGTGTGGACCGGCCACGGGGCCAGGGACCCCTCTTTGGTCCCCACGCGCTCCAGCGTCCCGGAGACGGAATCGCTGCCCGAAGATCCTGGAGAGAAGGGAATGGTTCACGGTGGAATGAGATCAGGAAATGGCTTTTTCTCACTTCGCCGCCTGGTGAGTGTCGGGGGGGTTGGCAAACGCCTAGGAGAGGACTGGGAAAAACAGAGCCCTGGAAATGCGGAGAAGGTGATCGGCGAGCCCGTCGTCTCCGGCAGCTGGTCATCTGCTCTTTCCAGGTGTGGGCACCGCTGGACTGACCGCCCTCTCCGTGTGCGCGCCCAGGACAGTCTCGCTCCCCAGCGTCAAGGGCGCTCTGGCCACGAAAAGTCCTTGTCCTGTGTGATTCCCAATTCATTACTTGACGTTTTTTTCCCGCGAACTTTTGAGTGGAGATATTAACTTTTTTGTGGAAGCTGCTCTGGGAAGTGAGGAGGAGGAGGAGAAAATTAACTTTGGTGCAAAAGAACGACTTTCTTGTTTCTCCGTTGTCCCATCCGTTAAGCCATCCCTCATAGAAGATTAAAGTTATCGGACGTGGTGACAGCCGAGGGGAGCGCAGGATTTCTTTCCAGGTGGACAGCCTCCACCTTCTGCTGACTCTACCCCTCCTGCGTGCATGTGTGCGCAGGCGGCGCGCGGTGCGAGGTTCTGCACGTGGAGTCGCAGCTGGGACCCGAGTGCATGGCCCCCTGGGGCTGCGCGGGACCTCTGCCTGCGCCGTCCGTGCGGGCCTGGGTCTGGCCTGGAAAGATGCTAGCTATGGGAGCGCTGGCAGGCTTCTGGGTCCTCAGCCTCCTCACCTACGGTTACCTGTCCTGGGGCCAGAGCTTAGAGGAGGAGGAGGAAGGGGCCTTTCGAGCTCAAACTGGAGAGAGACCCGAGCCCAGCACAACGGCCACCTCCCAGCCCCATCTCATTTTCATCTTAGCAGATGATCAGGGATTTAGAGATGTGGGTTATCACGGATCTGAGATAAAGACGCCAACCCTTGATAAACTCGCTGCCGAAGGAGTTAAACTGGAGAACTACTATGTCCAGCCTATTTGCACACCTTCCAGGAGTCAGTTTATTACTGGCAAGTAAGTGTTACTACTTCTTATATTTATTCCTTAGAAAAATCTCGAGCATTAATTAAGATCCAGCCCCTAATTTAAGGGCATATCAGAAAATATGGAGGACATCTGAATGAATGAATAAATGAATGAATGGGTTTATGATGAGTATTAAAATGGATGCCGTGTTAATGATGATCTTGACAGCGTGGTCGCTAGTTCCTTACTCTAAGAGCAAGCTCTGAGTTTTTAAATGAGGTCAGAACGTGCAAACACTTCCGCACCAACCAGAGATCTTCGGAAGAGGTCTCCTATTCCAAAGCTACTCTGACTCTTGCGCATGCTCAGATTTTGTTTCTGGTGCCAATAGAATTCACAGTCACCATCACTCATGAGAGAGACCTACCAAAATTTTTCGTTGTTCCTAAATCTGGAATTGAATTATCAAAGCCACAGGTCATTACAGAGAAGGGGGTCAAAGAAACAGATGGAAGGTAATATAAAATATGACCAGTGTCCACATGACTCTGCTTGAGTCTTTGCTAGGTAATTTTCTCTTATGGGATCACTAATGAAGGCTATATTTAACTACCAAGGTAGTTCTCAAAATGCAAGGAAATTTAACGGTAAATGCTCAACAGGAATCTAACTTCATCTGAAGTTTTCTGGTGCTCCTCACATGTTTGCAAATTTTCTGATTAACTAACAAAAAGTCGGATTATTTAGATATTTAAGTGTTTTTAATATTATGGCTGCTTTGCCAAATAGCTAAATCTGCTGCTTAAGGTGTTCACACATTTTGATACTTTTACCCTATTCTCAGCATATAGACTACTGTAATTGATTTGGATGTCCAAATACAGCCTGTGGAAATGAGATAAACTAGGAGGGCCAGGGGTCAAGCTACCATTGGACAGAAGTAGAAGAGAATTCTTAGTAGTTTTCAATCCATGCGTCTTGTGATTTCACTTGCAGTTGCTTCAGTGAAGTTGTTTTTGGAATCGGATCCTATAAGAGTAGCCAGTATCTGTTGGAAAAATAAAGACTGTCTTGTAGGAATCTCTGTCTTGCAGAGACTTTTGCTTATAGCACCATTTCCACTGCTTAGCAAACTGTCAGAACTTAGCATCTCTGCCAGAAAAGGAAAAAAAACAAAAAACCATCCTTCCCTCTCTTGAGAGAGAGAGGGGCAAAAAATGTCTCACTGTACTTTAGAGTCATTTTAAAGGTTAATTGAGGCAATCAGAAAGTCAAGAGTATTTGATATTTATAAAGAAGCAGATTGTTGGTTGGAAAATAAGAAGTCCGTCTGGTGGCCTGGAGGTCAAGTTCTTCATGTTTATCTGAACCACCCTTACATTTGGCTCATGAAATGAATGTGTCATAAAGCCTCACTATACCTCTTCAACTAATTTATAGAATTTAGGTATACACAGGTGGTACCAGAAGTTGAAAAATATGTAACTGAATTATATGAATTTGACTGTCACAGTAAAGCATATGTTCAAGGCTTTTCACCTAAGAAGAAAATTTTGTTCTTAAATATTTGTTTTTAAAAACCTGATAAAGGGCTGAGCCCGTGGCGCACTTGGGAGAGTGCGGCACTGGGAGCGCAGCGACGCTCCCGCCGCAGGTTCGGATCCTATATAGGAATGGCTGGTGCACTCACTGGCTGAGTGCCGGTCACGAAAAAGACAAAAAAAAAAAAAAAAAAAAAAAAAAAACCTGATAAAATATCTAGGTTTTATCTTTCAATTTTACATTTACTAAATGAGATGAAACAGAAAGTAAGCTGGAAATAATTTCTAATTTTTGTCTTTGATCAAGGGTTGACTTTTCTGTACTTTGAATGCAATCAAACATCTAATTAGATTTCTTTTCGTATTAAAATGTTCTATTCAGTGCAGCAAGTTGCATAATTGTTTTACAGACAGAAAGTTCATATACCTACTGTGATTTGATTTGAATTTCTATCTGAATTAAAAAGTTGAAGATGTTTTCACTTGCAGTTCCTTTAAACAAATTGCTGGAACTTTCCTTTAAATGAACTCAGATGTAAGAAAGAAAGTGGTTATGGAAGCCTAGTTCCAGATTTAGTATTAATAACGCAAGACCCAGAGAATATGGTCATTTGGCCTCTCTATGAGCACGTCTATGCTTTTCGCATCCTCTAAATTAGAAAAGGAAGCAGTAAAATCCTAAATGAATTGAATTATTTTAAGGCAAAAAATAGTTCATGTGAAATGTGAGAGGATTCAATTATCTTCACATTGACAAAGAAAGAGTTAAAATGATTGAAACTGAAGTTATTTTTGATAGTAAATAAAACAACTCTCCCTTTATATTTTGCTGGAGTCAAAATGCACAAATCTATTTCCTTCTACCACACGGGTCTATAACAAATTCCAGATTCCTTTAATAATTTACATCATAGCAGTCTGACAATATTGAATATCAGTCAGCCCATCACTAAACATTCATTGTGTGCAGATCCCCGGATTGGAGTTGTGAGGAACAAAGAAGAAGTAAGCCCTAACCTCTGGATAGCAGTTCTCAAATTCGAGTGTGCAAAAAGAATCACCCAAAA
This sequence comes from Cynocephalus volans, assembly GCF_027409185.1. Taxonomy (NCBI): domain Eukaryota; kingdom Metazoa; phylum Chordata; class Mammalia; order Dermoptera; family Cynocephalidae; genus Cynocephalus; species Cynocephalus volans. Next base: position 99,743,303 of record NC_084468.1, on the reverse strand, counting down.
TTTCCTAGTTAAACTGCAGATTTCTGGGCCCAACTAGCAATTCAGCTTCAGTAGGTCTGGGGTTGAGCCCAGAAATCAATAGTGATTAATGAGCACATCAGGTTATTCTGATGATAACACTATTAACAATAAATTAAGAGTGTTAGTGTTAAATGCTAGCATCTACTGAGTCATCACTGTGTTTTGGGATAATGCATTTCACATGCATTATCTTATTTAATCCTCACAACAGCTTTATAAGGTAGTTGCTATTGCTATCCCTATTTTATATAGATGTGGCAACAGATCCCAAGAGGGGTACTGAGGCAGCGGTTCTGGACTTTGTATACTTGACTTTGAGAAGCAGCACTTTAGGTGTTCAAAGTTAGCTTGGTGAGATGAAAGTTTGATTGGGAAAGTGGCTGCCTGTGTTTGATTTATTTCAAAGTAATTTTCTCACTTTTTTTCCTTGAAGTTTTGCAAATAAAGACATGGAGAAATGACACCATATTTTATTAAAAGATAATATAGTGAAGGCTTCAGAAAGAGAATTATAAGTTTTACAAAATTTAGATAGGTGTTTTATGTTGACATTAGAGTAGGAAATATTGGTAACCCAAACAAAATTCATATCTTCGACAATAATTTTGTGTTTTTACCATTTTGTTATTTATTTATCCCATTCCAAATACCATGATGATCATTTTTAACAAATGCAAAGGTAACTCAAATAATATGTATTTATAATATAAATTATCAAATTTATAATTTGATAAATTCATTTTGCTTAAAACAACCCTCTACCCAACTGCTGCCCCTCACTCTCCCTGCTTCTGTGGCCTTAAATTAATTTTGCCTGTTTTTCAACTTTGTGTAAATAGAATTACAGAGATGTATTCATTTGTCTGGCTTCTAACATTATGTTTGTGAATTATTTTTATGTTGCCTGTAGATATAATTTGTTCGTTCTCGTTACTGAATAGTGTTCTTTGTATAAATATATTACAGTTTACTTATGCATTTTACTGGTGGTGGACATTTGGGTTGTTTCTAGTGTTAAGCTATTATGAATGGGGCTTACATAAAAATTTTTGTATATATCTTTTGTGAATGTATGTATGCATTTCCCTTGGATATTTATCAAGAAGTGAAATTGCTGGGTTATAGGAATGTATATGTTCGGTTTTTGTAGATATGGCCCAATAGTTTCCCAAAGTGATTTTACCAGTTTACACTCTCATTGCCAATTATAAGGAACATTTCATTTACTTCATATCTTTGTCAACATCTGGTATTGTCTTTTTTTCATTTTAGTTACTTTGATCGTTTTGCACAAGTACAGCATTATGGTTTAAATTTGCATTTCCCTGATGACTAATTAAATTGACCATCTTTTTATATTATTATGGACCATTTGGATATCCCCTTTTAAGAAGTATTTATTCAAGTCTTTTGCTTATTTTCTCCTTAGCTGATTGATTTTTCCTTATTGATTTGTGGTAGTTATTTATATATCTATTCCTTTGTCAGATATTTGTATTACAAATATCTTTTCCCACTCTGTGGCTTATTTTTCACTCTCTTAAAAGTATATATATATATATATATATATATATGGTTTGTTTGTTTGTTTTTGATGAACAGAAGGTTTAATTTTATTGTAATACAATTTATAATCTTTTCCTTTTTATGCCCTGTTTGAGATGTTCTTGTCTACCCCAAGATCATGACAATGGTCTTTTTTTCTAAATGTTTTATTGCTTTATTTTTATATTTAGATCTACAATTCATCTTGAATTAACTTTTTAGTATGGTATATTAGAGTTCAAGCTTTTGTGTGTGTGTGTATATGACCCACACTACTTATTTAAAAAGACCATACTTTCTCCACTGCAATGCAGCATGATCTTTTTTGTAAATCAGATTAGTGTACATGTTTGGTCTGTTTCTGAACTCTGTTATGTTCCATTATTCTGTCTTTGTGCCAACGCTACATTCTCTTAACTACTATAGCTTTATAATAAACATTGATATCTAGAATATAAGTCTTCCTGTTTGTTCTTCAAAATTGCCTTGGCTATTCTTTATTTTTAGTTCACTCATTTTAATAGGAAAGAAGAGAGAATATGGATGTACAGAAGCAAATACATTGGAAGATTTGGTTTGGGGAATTTAAGGTAGTCCTTTTCTGAATTATCCTGGTTTCGAAGGGAAATAATAAATGAGTCATTAGCTGAAAATGAAGATCTGAAGGTTTAAAGAAAGAGATAGATATAAAATATTCCTCTAGGAGAATGAGAAAGTAAATTGAGTAGGGAAATGCAGTAAAAATACTGAGTAGTAATGAGAGGCCACTTGATATTTGTGGTCATAAATTTTAATAGAGCCCAGTCATTGTTTGTTTTTCTCCTGCCATGATCAGGTGCATGTGTGCAGAAGCAGCACAGTTGAATAGGTGGATTTAACTAGATTTGGGGCTTTGCCAAATGGACTGGTGGACTGTAGACTCTACACTTGTCATGGCAAAGGGGAAGTCTATAGGGGGTTCATGTTCTCTAAAAATATGCCAAAGTCAATGGATTGACAGGATTAGGTCAAAGTGAGAACACTATAGTAAACTTGGAAAGCTGAGAAGATAGATAGCAGTGTTTGAGAAAGTATATTCTTGGGATCAAAATTTTCTAAGTAGTACAATTTTTGAAAATGATAAGGGAATGAGTGTTAGGGTGAGATGGAGGAAAACACATTTAGAAGTGAGGAAGACAAGATATTAGAAGGATAGGGTATTGGATGGATCATTCCTGTGGATATTGAAATCATTGGGAACAATGAGAGAAGTAACAGTAAAGGAGACAGTAAGCCAGTACTGGGTTGATCTGTGAATGAAGCATGGGGTGAAGGGAGTGGTTAAAGGACTCTGACAGGAAAGATAGTGAGTCTATAGTCTGTTGCTTTGCTTTTCAAAGGAGTTGAGCTTTTAAAGGGAAATAGGAGCCAAGATTGTCTAGAAGTACCAGGGAGGAACTAAAAGGACACCCACCCCTGTTCCAGGCTCTCTGATAATTGGAGGAGGGTAAAAGACCAACCCTAAGTTGAGAGTATGGCAGGGACAGCCAGCAATCAGTTGGAGCAAAGGAGAGAATGTCCAGGAAAGAGATGACATCAAAGAGGATTTTGCTAAATAACAGACTTTCAGTAACAGGGGGCTTATTAGAAAGAGTTAGAGAGTTAAGATGGGGGAGGGATTGAATAAGAGTAGAGGATGTACAGAGACATATGGTGATTAGAATGTGAGTGATAGCAGAGATGTTGGGGAGATTAGAGTAATGGTGAAGATTTAAATAATAGGGCCAAAAGGCATGGTGGGATTTTTTTCCCAGATTCTCTCTTAGGAAGTGGTTAAGTATTCGATTTTAATTATAGCCACTTTCTGGAGATTGATTGAGCTGGGCCTCCCTACCAACTACCACAGCCACACTGTGTACAGTCAGGCATGCAGTCAGGAGTTTTGGGGGCCCAGTTTGGCCCAGGAAGGTAAAATCCAGGTAGGCCTCCTCTATGGACTGTAGTGGGCTGTCAAGGCAGGGGAAGGTGTCTTCCAGAGTTTACAAAGTATTGCTTTTAGATATTAAATTCTCAATTTACAATTGTCCTGGTGTTGGAAACCCTGAAAAGGTAACTGAATTCTTTCAGCCACTCCCTCAGGAGAAAAACTCAAGGAAGACTAGGGGAGTAGGATTTGTCTATTTCATTTCGCAGGCATGTGTGTACACGTATGCCTATTTCCCCTCAGTTTACATTGTAAACATCAATATCATGTATGCTTCCTCTTCCAACCACTTCTTTTATTCAAGGCGTAGTTTTAAGTGTTCTATACCCAGAGTCAAGAATTCACTCATTACCTTCATTAATATTTTGTTAACACTTAAACATTTAGAAAAATTTAAATATCTATGGTTAGAAGTTTAGGAGAAACAGTAGTTTCCTTCAAGCTTTACTTGACTTTGGAAAATGAATGTAACAAGTGGAGAGAGTGGCTTTAAAACCTCACACATCCAATTCAAAGAGAATGACTTACTAGTCAACAGCATTCGACAATTAGCTGCCTATTCCTCTTTAACCATATGGATTTTCAGATAGTAGAATCATGGTCAAGTAAGCTGTTGGCACACCCTTATGATCGAAGTCCCTAATCTTAAATAAGTCTTTTTAAAAAGGCACCCTTTGAAGTGAATCCCTATTAGGTAATTCTGTTGACTTTCCTGAATGGCTGGTCTGAAAAGTGGAAATGTATCCAGGTGCAGAGTAGAATAAAAGCTTCTTTTATTTCAAAGTTTGTTTTCATTCAGCTTTTTCCTATGGCAATATTCTAGAATTAATTTTGATTTAATCTTTTTCCATAAGCATTTTACTTGGGTATAATTAGAGTTTGTTGCAGTGTTCTTTTATCATTCAAAGTGTTAAATATTCCCAGTAGTGTTATCTCATTGAGGCATTTATTTCTCTTGTGTGCTCAATTGCAAGAAGACTTTCTGCCTCTAATCTTTTACTTCCTCTTTCACCCAGTACATTTGCTTTACTAAAACATGACTCTTATTACATCACCACCCCCAGCAATCACTCTCCTTGGTTCCCCGCTGACCAACAAAGAACCACAGAACCTTCTTGTGCCAGCTGCTTTTCAGACATCCTGTCATTTGATCTTCATAGCCACCCTGGAGGCAAAATATTTTTATTATTTTGAAAAATATTTATAAAATATTTAACACATGTCCTCATTTTATGGATGATATGTGAAAGTTTTAGGGAAATTGTGTAAGTTGGTCATGGTCATACAGCTTCTAAGCTGCACAGCATATATTTGAACCTAAACTTGTGAGACTTCAACAAAACCCTTATTGTTTTTGTCACCCCATTCTGCTTCCTCTGAAAACTGTAAGCAACTAGACCAGTCTTCAAACACATTTTTTAGCCTCATCTTCCCCTCTCTACTTCAGACTCTCTACTTCAGAGAAATGGATGACTCACAGTTTCTTGAGCACATCTTGACTTTCTTTCTTCTTTTGGTCATCCTACTTGGACTTTTTGGAATTCACAACCTATCTCTCGTTGCACATTTGTTGCCTACTCATTATGAGTGAGCTAAAATGCCATCTTCCCCTTACAGCTTTCCATGAAATAATTTATCTCAGTGAAGACCTTTCATAATTCTTTCCGTAACTGTCTTATTAGGCATGATTTTCCACCTCGTTCACAGCTATTACTGAACCTCTTACCTCCCTTGCTGGTCCCCTAAGCAATGAGACTCTGATTTATAATCTCCATAAATCTCACAGTACCCAATCCAGTGCTTTGTACTAACAGGAGCTAAGAAAATGTGTGAAGAATGAATGAACGAATAGATGAGCAAACAATTATTTATTTCCTTGTGGCAGGCAATGTGACAGAGCAAAAATAACGTAAAATTTATAGTGAGGAAATCTGAGTTACAGTGCTGATTCAAGGGACAAATTACTGACTGTGACCTTGAATAAGTCATTTAATCTTCCTGAGATGCATTGCTTTCCTCTGTAGAATAGGAATAATTACATCCCTGAAAGGTTATTCCACTGATCAGTTGAACTAACGTGAAAATACTTTAAGAACTTTTACATAATTTTTAAATAAAAATCCTTGTAAATTTAGAGCTACATCTCTATAATTTTTAATCATATACAAATCTTAAAAGAACCAGCTATTTATTCTTTTTAAAAGCTTTCTGTGAAAATAGTTATATCTCTTTTCCAATTTCAATGTTGGTAAAAAGAGTTAAAATTAAAGTCCATATGTTTTCCACATGGTATTGTTAGTTCTGAGATGTCCAGGAAGGTGACTAGGTTTTTTAAGTTTTTGTACGTGCAGATTTTTTGGTTGTGGTTTTGTACTTGAAGATTTTTTTGGTTGTCATGTTTGGCAGAATCTGATGGAACCTTGCTAAGCCTGTGACAAGTGAAAGCAGATGTGTATTTAAACAGTTATATTAAGAGTATGATACTAAATAAGGGCTGGCCCCGTGGTTCACTCGGGAGAGTGCAGCCCTGGGAGCACCAAGGCCACGGGTTCGGATCCTACATAGGGATGGCCGGTGTGCTCACTGGCTGAGTGTGGTGCAGACCACACCATGCCGAAGGTTGCGATCCCCTTACTGGTCAAAAAAAAAAAAAAGAGTATAATACTAAATAAGAAGAATTGAAAATAGACTAAAAGAAAGACCAGTGATTAATTACTTCAAATCCCTTCAATTGGCAATAATTTTTAAACATTTTATTGACTATTCTTAGTTGTGTAGACCTGGCAGATATCTACACAACATTTCATCCAATAAGTACAGAATATACACTGTTCAATACAACTTTGATTGTCAGCTCATCCCAAGGACTACCACTCAGTAAGTACACAATAGTTTTGAATTAATACTTATAAATTGTTCTAGCCTTCATGGGGATGAGAACTTCAGAGGCTTCATGATCACTCTTTTTCAATAGCCTCCTAAGTGATTATATTGCCTGCAGCATCTGAATCCACACTCCACAATAGGACCTGAGTGAAATTTCTTTAACACAGTCCAAATCATGCCAGTCCCCTGCTTAACATTTTCAGAAGTTTATGAATTAGGCTAAAGCCCAATTCTTAAGCATTCCTTATAAGTACTTTCAAAGTCCAGCCTCTGATAAGGTGCCCAATACTTTCCGATTTATACATTTGTTGAATTATCACTGCCAGAGTACGTGTACTTTCCCACCAGGGCCGCGTACCCTTACCTCCCTGTTTCCTTCTAAACAGAATTGCCTTTAATAAAGTGTTCTTTGTTCTCCTCTGTGAAAACACTATTGCATCCTTCCAGAACCTCTACTACCCTTGTCTCCTCTCCAGTCCTTCTCTGATAATTTTCTTATCCTCCACAAGGCAGAGTTGAGTGCATCCTTCTGTTTCTACAGCCTCTTCTGCATACCTCTATTTCAGTTTTTGTAATATATTATAATTATTTATTCACCTCTTTCCTTCCAACCCCCAAATGTACAAAACTACACTAAATTAAAAACTTCATAGAGTCTAATTTAAAAATACACACACACACACACACACACACACACACACACACATACATATATACATATATGTAACCAGAGTGGTTACAAGCAAGGATCTTGTGTGACACTGGCCATAAACTATATATGCTTCAGTTTTCTCATGGGAAAATGGAGATGATAATTATTCTGCCTATCTTGTGGGGTTTATTGTGGGGATTAGGTGAGATTGTGTACATAAAGCAGTTAGGCCTGCCACATAGGAACCCATATAACACAGATAATCTTGGTTATTTGCAGATTGGGAAACTATAATCTATCCCATATGTAGTTAATAGACATTTGTTGATAAACAGACTCTCAATAAATATTTACTGAATAATTGTATTGAATCAAGTGAAAAGCTTTGAATGAGAAATTATTAAAAATATGTTAAGTATTTTTTTTGGCTGATATACATGAGTTTATTCTGAATTTTAGGAGCTGCCTTTTTTTTTTATCTATTAGTACAATGACTTAAAATTTAAAAGGATTGTTTTGATTTAAAAATTGTCAACATCCATATCACCATTGCTTATTGACTGAGATATGATGCTACATTTGATAGAGTTAGGTGGACATAGATATTCAGATTGGTGACAATAATACTTAATAATTGTTTAAGTACAATTTTAAACTTTATCATATTCAGAGAAAGTAGTCATGTTAAATGGAAGTTATTTGAGAAGCAGCAGGCATAGGATTGAATAGCTGGGTCTAAACAGCAGCTCCTATTTGGCAGTGAAGCCTTAGGTTAATTAATGCCTGTGAGGTTTTTCATCAAATGAGAGTAATAGAAATAATAATCACTGCCATGAAAGCACAAGAAAGAACAAAACATACTGATAGAGCAAAAAATTGCAAATGAGAAAAAGAAAGAAATTATGTCTTGCCACCTCACAAAACCAAAAAAGACAAACAATAAAAAGGGAAGAAAAGAACAAAACATATTTAAAACATCCAAATATGAATAAAATGCCAGGAATATGACAATACCTTTCAATAATAATATGAAACATAAATGGACTAAATTCCCCACTCGAAAGTCACAGACTGACTGATTGGATTAAAAAGCTAGACCCAACTATATGCTGCCTTCAAGAGACTCACCTTCACCTGTAAAGACACACACAGACTAAGAGTGAAGGGATGGAAAAAGATATACCATGCAAATGGGAACAAAAAATGAGCAGTAGTAGCTGTTCTTATATTGGATGAAATAGCTTTTAAAGCAAGAACCAAAAAAAAGAGACAAAGAAGGCCGCTATATGATGTTAAAGGGATCTATCCAGCAAGAAGACGTACCAGTCATAAATATATATTCACCCAACACTGGAGCACCTGGATATATAAAGTAAACACACTCTTAGACCTAAAGAAAGAGACAGACTCCAATATGATAATAGTTGGGGAACTGAACACCCCTCTCTCAGCATTGCACAGATTATATGGGCAACAAATCAACAGAGGAACACAGGATTTAAATAGCACTTTACACCAATTAGACCTGGCAGATATCTATACAACATTTCATCCAATAAGTACAGAATATACACTGTTCTTATCAGCAAATGGAACATTCTTCAGGACAGACCACAAGTTATGTCACAAATCAAGTCTCAACAAATTGTAAAAAATTGAAATCATTTCAACTATCTTTTCAGACCACAATGTCTTAAAACTAGAAATCAATAACAAGTGAAATTCTGGATACTGTACAAGTACATGGAAATTAAACAACATGTTCCTGAATGACCCATGGGTCCAAGAAAAAATTAAAATGGAAAACAAAAATTTTCTTGTAAAGAATGAAAATAAAGACACATCATATCTAAACCTGTGGGAAACTGCAAGAGCAGTACAAAGAGGAAAGTTTATTGCAATAAACACTTACATCAAAAGAATAGAAAGATTTCAAATAAGTAACCCAATGCTGCACCTCAAAGAGCTAGAAAAACAAGAATAAGAATAATCCAAACCCAAAATTAGTAGATGGAAAGAAATAATTACAATCAGAGCAGAACTAAATGAGACAGACACCCCCCCAAAAGATAAATTAAATAAAAAGTTAGTTTTTTTAGAAGATAAACAAAATAGACAAACCATTAGCTAGATTAACTAAAAGAAGGAAAGACTAAAATAACAAAAATCAGAAATGTAAAAGGAGACATTACAACTGACACCACAGAAATACAAAGAATCATTAGAAATTATTATAAGCAACTATATGCCAACAAATTTGAAAACTTGAAGGAAATGGATAAATTTCTGGAAACAAAAACCTACCAAGACTGAACCAAGGAGAAACAGAAAACATGAACAGACCAATAACAAGCACCAATATTGAATCAGTAATCAGTAGTCTCCCAATAAAGAAAAGTGCAGGACCAGATGGCTTCACTGCTGAATTCTACCAAACCTTTATAGAGGAATTAATGCCAATTCTCTTTACACTATCCCAAAATATTGAAACAGCAGCTATTCTCCCAAACTCTTTCTATGAGGCCAGCATCACCCTGATACCAAAACCAGACAAAGATACAACAACAAAAATAGAAAACTACAGACTAATATCTCTGATGAGAATAGACACAAAATTCTTCAACAAAATATTAGCAAACAGAATACAGTAACACATCAAAAAAATTATACATCATGATAAGTGGGATTCATTCCAGGGATGCAAGGATGATTCAACATATGCAAGACAGTAAATGTGATACAACACATTGACAAAATCAAGGACAAAACCATATGGTTATCTCAATAGATGCAGAAAAAACCATTTGACAAAATTCAACATCCTTTCATAAAGACTCTTAGTAAATTAGGTATAGAAGGAAAGTATCTAAACACAATAAAAGCCATATATGACAAACCCACCACGAATATCATCCTGAATGGGAAAACAGGAACAAGACAAGCCCACTCTCACCACTCCTATTTAACACAGTATTGGAAGTACTAGCCAGAGCAATCAGTCAAGACAAAGAGATAAAGGGCATCCACATAGGAAAAGATAAAGTCAAAATGCCTTTTTTGCAGATGACATTGTCTTATATATAGAAAAACCTCCAGACTACAAGAAAAACCTCTTAGAGCTCATAAACAATTTCAGTAAAGTTGCAGGATACAAAATCAGCACGCAAAAATCAGTAGCATTTTTATACTCCAAAAATGATTTAGCAGAAAAAGAAACCATGGAAGTAAGCCCATTCACAATAGTCACCAGAAATCTAAAATACCTAGGAACAAAGTTAACCAAGGAGGTAAAGATCTCTACAATGAGAACTGTAAATCACTGCTGAAGCAATTGAAGAGGATACAAAAAGATGGAAAGACATTCCATGTGATTGGGTTGGAAGAATTAACATTGTGAAAATGTCCATACTACCCAAAGCAGTCTACAGGTTCAATGCAATCCCCATCAAAATACCAATGATATTTTTCACAGAAATAGAAAAAATAATCCAAATATTTGTATGAAACAACAAAATACCATGAGTAGCCAAAGCAACCTTGAGCAGAAAAAACAAAGCCAGATGCATAACACTACCTGATTTCAAATTATACTACAAAGCTATAGCTATCAAAACAGCATGGTACTGCTATAAAAAGACAGTCAGACCAATGAAACAGAATAGAGAACCCAGAAATCAACCCACAAACTTACAGCCAACTGATCTTCAACAAAGGCACTAAGAGTATACATTGGGGAAAATACTGCCTCTTCAGTAAATATATGCTGGGAAACTTGGACATCCATATGTAGGAGATTGAAACTAGACCCATACCTCTTGCCATGGACCAAAATCAATTCATAATGGATTAAAGACTTAAATATAAGGCTTAAACTATAAAACTCTTAAGAGAAAACATAAGGGAAATATTTCAGGAAGCAGGACTGGGCAAATACTTTATGAATAAGACCCCAAAAGCACAAGTAACAAAACAAATGGGATTATATCAAACTAAAAAGCTTCTGCACAGCCAAAGAAACTAAGTGAAAAGATAACCTAAGAATGGGAGAAAATATTCACAAACTATGCATCCGACAAGGTATTAATATGCAAAATATACAAAGAACTCAAACAACTTAGTAAAAAAAAAAACAAGTAACCTGATGAAAAAATGGGCAAAGGAGCTGAATAGGCATTTCTCAAAGAAAGGTATACAAATCGCCAACAGACACATGAAAAAATGCTCACGTCACTCAGCATCAGGGAAATCCAAATCAAAATCATATTGAGATATTATCTCACTCTGTTTAGACTGGCCACTATCAAAAGGACAGAGAATAATAAATGCTGGTGTGGATGCAGAGAAAGGGGAACTCTCCCACACTTTTGGTGGGACTGTAAATTGATGCAGCCAACATGGAAGATGATATGGAGTTTCCTCACAAACAACAACAGATAGAACTGCCATATGAACCAGCAATTCCACTGCTGGGTATATACCTAAAGGAATGGAAATCATCACGTCAAAGGGATACCTGCACCTCCATGTTTATCGCAGCTCTGTTTACAATAGCCGAGAGTTGGAACCAACCTAAATGTCCATCTTTGAAAGACTGGATAAGGAAAATGTGGTATATATACACAGTGGAATACTACTCAGCCATAAATAAAGAATGAAATTCTTCCTTTTATAGCAACATGGATGAACTTGAGAAATTATGTTAAGTGAAATAAGCCAGGCACAGAAAGAGAAATACCATATGTTCTCACTCATAAGTGGGAGCTATAAAAAGTAAAGAAATAAATGAAAAGCTCTCTTCTACAATGTCCATGCTTTTTACAAAACCAATCAATATTTTGACTCCTTAGAAGGAAATAGAGTCATCCTCATTATTCATGATTCCATATTTGCAAGTTTGCCTACTTACTAAAATTAATTTGTGACCCTCAAATCAATTCTTGGGGAACTTTCGTGGTTGTTCCAGACATGCTCAGAGTAGTGTAATAGTTCACCTGACACACATGCCCAGATAAGGTCAGACAAGGGTGACATTCTGCCATCTTGTTTCACCTCTCATACTACAAACAAATGTCCTTTTCAGGACACTTAGTGCCACTTTTTTTGCATTTTTGTGCAATTTGTTGCTAATTTCACTGTTTAAAATGGCCCCCACACCTAGAACCTAAGTGACCATTACTTTCTGGTGTGTTTTTCTCATTAAATGAGGCTGTATTGGTGAAAGTACATAGAGCATCACCTGGCATGTAACAGTTGCTTGATACATTCTAGTTTTAGGTTTAATGGAATTCTTCAGGGAATTTATTTTTGAATAGAAAAGAAAAATCTTTCCAGTGTTAACTACTCATATTATTTTTCCAAAATAGGCTAATGCAGAATCCTTGTCAGAAATTATGATAATACTCATGAAACTTTTGGGTTTACCTTATATAGGCTTTACACACCTTTTCTTGGATATAATAAGATGTGGCAGCCAACATAGAATGATAGAATTTTTGGAGCTCCAAGAGAGGTTGCATATTATTTTTTCCAACCCCTTCATTTTATAACCCTCAATGGGAGTCTTCTCTCCAATGACTGAGCAGAATCAATAATAAAATGATTGATATTTATTCTATTATATCACCAATACAAAATCTACCAACCAGCTGGGCCTGGTGCAGAAACAAGCCATAAAATAATCTCTAGGTTATTGTCCCCTTGATGAGTAAATACAATTGATATGCTTTTCTCAATACTTGGTTGTTCTCAGGCCTGGTGAGGAGGTTAAGGGAACTAGACATGGATGATAAAGAGCTGGAGAAATTGACTGGACCTTATGGGAGTACTGGATTATTCCACACACAGTGCCCAGACAGGTTTGGTAGGCATGATTTGGCAACATTCAGTGTCCAAGAAGGTGTAACCAGCAGGTAGAAACAGCAGCAGGAACTTGGGTTATAACCATTACTTGATTGAATTAAATTTATGACCACAAATATAAAATAGGCACTCAAAAATGTCCCACAATCTTTTTACCTTCCTCTATTATGTGTCCCATTCTTCAGAACACTATTTCCAGATTTCTCATTTTCAGAAACTGCCAATATTCTCTTATTAGCCTTTACCTTACTTCAAAATTCCACTGAAAGAACAGTATTATCCCTTTCATACTACCAATACCAATACCAATCCACGAGCATTGACAGCCGTGTTTTCTGCCTTCCTTCTTTTTGTAGGCATTGAAGTACTCGCGTCAGTCAGACCCACGCCTCCCTGAGCTCTGCCTCCTCAAGGACTTGATTCCTACAGTTTTACCCTTTCTCTCCTTTGTTACTGATTTTTCTGTCTTTACTATCAGCATGTACATTCGTTTAAATTCCTTCTATCTAAAATCAAACCAAAACAAAGAAAACAACTTACTTGACCCAATTTCTCTGCTGTCCTATGTAGCAAAAATTCATGAAAGAGTTATCTGTACATGACAACTCCATTCCAATTATTATATATACTATATTAATCTATACTGTAAATTTGATGGTCTACCTATACTATACTATAATATTAATCCCTACTATAAAAAATCTTTACCATAATTTTAATATTCTTAAAAGTCAAGTGTTTTTTTATTTTAAAAATAGGAGTTTATAAAAATTTATTCAAAAAATACAAATTTATAAAAAAAATTGTGCCATAATCTTGAATCTTACAAACATTTTAAAATTGTTTTAGCAGACTTTTAAAAATTCGCACTGGGGTTGAACATTATAAGGTTAAAGACTGTGTTACAGTCTGTGAACACACCAGGTTCTTGCTCAGGGTCAGGCCATAATAAATGTACGTGAACCATGTGATTCAGACTCATCAATTAAAGTTCAGTTTGGATTATGTATTTCCTTAACACATTTGAAATATGAACTCAAACACTTGAAATCAATTTTTTACTTTGATCCTAGTTTGGTTGTCTTTGTAACTCTGTGAAGTCTAATTTAATCATATATTTTTATAGTTAAAGGATTTAGTTGATGATAAAATCTTGGAAATAGAGATTTAACATTTATTTGGCATTTAAGTGCTAAGGAATATATTTTATGTATGTTACTCTATAATATATATCCTCTAAAATATCTATTTCTAGATACATTTATGTATATCTACATCTGTATCTCTCTGTATGTATTCTCTAAACTTCATAACTCTGGGGTAATTATCATCACCCATATTTTACATATGAAGAAATCAAGCTCAGAGAAGTATATCTTAGCCAAGTTCCCATAGTAAGTAAGGAAGCTAGGCTCCAACTCCAACACTATCATTTTTTCTACTGTGTTATTCATATGGTTGACAGGATGGGCTTGCTGCACAGCTTATCTTTGGAATGGAAATCAATAAATATCTTATGTAATTCATGTAAAGAAAAAACAGGCAAAATTGATAGTTATCCTAAATACTTATTCTAATTGCCAGAAACTCATTTTCAAACTGGCTTTCCCATACACTTTTGAGAAATTGAAATAAGTTCTTGTTCTTTATTTGTATCATATATAAATTAAGAATGACAATATTAGTTTAACTTTCAGAATTTCTAAGAATACTTAAATTATTGATCAAGCTACACTTTCTCATATTGGGAGATGAAATGAACAGCTTGAATATTCAACACATATGCGCTCCATAAGATATTTAAAATGTAATTTCAACTGTCTCTGTTACTGTGCTTTGAAGAAACAGTTATTGAGTTTCTATGAAATATTTTGTTTAAATTTGATTTTGAAAAGTTTTAATAATTTTTTTCTACATGTATTGTTGATCCTAACAACCTCTTACATATTAACAATTAGACATTTAGAACTGTAAGATGTACATGATAGAGCAAGGAGTATGTGAGAATCACATGGGAATCTTGTTAAAACATCCTCTGGGCCCCATCCTAGAAATTTTATTTTCGAAGGTCTAGGGTAGGGCTTTAGATGGTGCACTTCCAATAAGCTCCCTGGTGATGGCGAGGTTGCTGGTCTCAGCACCACACTGAGTAACACTGTAACGGAGTTTCAGTCTTTAATGTTCCATGGCTATTTATTACCGTCTTTGTCACTCTTTTTTTCTTCATCATTTATTTAACTCTTACTATATGTATATGACTATTTAATTTGAGTACTATCCAAGTAGCAGGTCAGTTAACTCATGTTTTTCTACAACTGAAAGCTCGTTTCGGGTCTCAGATCTGACTCTTGGAAGACATGAGTCTTCCTGCTTGTACTCTCTCATAAAATGACTGACAAAAAGATTTCTATTTTAGGCAACACAATTGGTTCAAGAGCAAAAGAGACTGGATTTCTGATAACTAAATTATGAAATTAAAGGTACTAGGAGAAGTAAACATTTAAAGGTACTAGGAGAAGTAAAAATATCGCTTTTTTAGAATCTTTCTACCCGAATGCCAACTCGAAGAAAATGAAGTTATTTTGGGGCCTTCACTCAATTGGAAGCAAAAAAACAAAAGGGTGCTTACTCAAGCAGATAAAAATACACCTGATCACAAGTTATAAGAATCTCTTCAGCAGTTATGTTTCACACTTCAAAGCCCACCAATAAATAATAGCCTTTGCTTCTCCCTTCTCCTGACTCCCTTAGGTTTTATGGTTTAAGGGATTGCAATTCTAGATATATATTTTTTCATTTAACATGATAGGAGGGGTCAGAAGATCTGCATTTGATCTCTGGCTCAGCCACTTACTAATACTTCAAGAGAAAGACAAAGCAGCACAGGTGAATGTGGAGGATGGGTACTGTGCCAGGGCAAGGATGCCTGTCTGGCCCTGAGGCTGTCCCAGGGCAGCACTGACTGGGTGAAGTTGCCATTCTCCATCACCTTCCCCCCTTGGGCTTGCAGGCACAAACCTTGCACGTTGTTAGTACATCCAGTTTCTCAGAAGGTTGGTGAGAAAGGGAAACCAGCAAGAAGACCCAGTATATGAACTCAACATTCCTCTCTATTCCATCACAATGAAAATGCTGCTACTTCAGGCTATTGATTATATTCAGTATCAAGTGTTTACACACACAAATACACATATACAGGTTTCTCTCTTTCTCTTGGATTATGTCAGGGCCGAAGAGTCTGAGCAGTAGTTGGTGGGTGGCTCTGAACCTGAATTTTTAGAGTTATGAATTCTAAGGATTTACTTCTGGCAAAATTTTTTTTAAAACTTGAGGCATACCCATTTTGTTTCTCATTTTAAAGTGGCAAAAATAAATCATTTGCTTTTATTTTTAGAAAACAATGACTTGTCAAAACTTTTTCACATTGATGATTTCTTGTTTTTGTTCTCCAAAAGTAAATCACTCGATAAGGAGTTTATGAACCACACTAAGTTGTATTACTGCTGGCTTCTTCTGCTGTTCCTGGGCCAAAGAGTTAATAGCTGTGAAGGCACTGAGAAAAGTTTTATTGAGATGAATGTTTGTTTTCATGTATTCACCTTAGTTACCACACCTAGTAATGAAATCAAAATATCCAACCTCTGCCTGATATAACATGTTAGCCCAAACATTACCTTTCTTGGATTTTAAGGACAAGCATTGAAAAACTCTCTTACTGATCAAAAAGAAAAAAATATATATATTAATTAATAAAGTATGCTGATCTAGGGAATCTTTTATAATTTCGAAGTCCCTTTATTTTAAATCCTTGTGTGAAACTTTAGGCCCGCCATGTTGCCTTGTCATGTAAGTGTTATTTCACTTCCCAAGTGTTGGAAGCCTCCTCCAGCTCTGAGCAGGGTCTGAGTGTCACATTTCCCTGCTGTCTACACAGGAACCACACTGTAGTCTCTTTTCCCCATTATTTCTTTTTGACCTAGAGGAGCTGGCGGGTTCACATGTTTGTCTGCCATAGGTGAATTGGCTTATTTCCTTGTTGGACTTAAAATTTGCTCTGTGATTTACAAACTCTTTTTCACTGTGGAGCTTTTCATTCAAATGAATTCTTTGACAGAAAAGGCCAGTCTATGAAACAGATGACAGCAGAGCTGCTGGCCCAGGTTCTCAGCACCAGCTCTTTCTCTAAGGCAGGCTCAGGGCATTTCTGCCCAATCTCTAGAGCTCCTGGGTTATTTGTTTGAAATAGTCTGGCCTATTTTTTCTACTCTGGGGGTAATTTTCCTACATACCAAGGAAGATAAGTTACTGACTTAATGCTACAAATGAGTAATGTGTTGATAATGCAATCATTTTCAAGAAATTACAGGCATTGAGTTACAACATATGAAAATAATGACTCAGCAGCTGCAACAAAAAGCCACTGATCTCTTAAACACATCTTTTATAAGAAGTGCTTTGATTACTGCTTTTCTCAAAGTATGACTTTCATTTTGATGCATCTACCAAAATCAATTACAGCTATTAAAGCAAGGCAGTTCAATAATAATCTTGTGGTCTTATAATGCTACAGTGGAGGTGGGCATGAAACAGTTCAACATCCAAACTAGGATGTATGGAGGTACATGGAAAATAATAATGAAACAGCAATGTCTGTAAAGTAGAGATTTCTCAGATAACATCAGACTTTCAAGTTTTTCTCTTATTGTTATATACCATTTCAATGCCCAGTAGAGAGATAAAAGTACAAGGAAACTGTTCTTCAATAACTAAGTTATAGGTAAGCATATTACAGAACAGGTATAGGGAACTAACACATAAAATTTGTTCTCCATCAGTGTACAAGTATGTTTTGTAAAATGCCTTCTACAATTCATTATCAATGCCTCATTTTTTATCATTCATCATTGCCGCATCATTATTATTTTATCAATGTCTCATTATTGTTTCTCTAATTCTACAATAAGGAAATCAGTAGGAAGCTGTTTGAGAAATAAGAAACTGAAAAAAAAACATAGTGGTAACAGTAAAAATGGAAAAGAGAACAAAGATTCAAGAGACATTCAGTGATAGAAGGGACATTACTTAATTCCTCAATGAGCATAGACTTGAAATTAAAAAAGGAGAAACTAGAAGACTTTGGGAAAAAGTTCTGTTTGGGTGGCTGGTAGATCATCATAATGTTAACCATAATAGACATTAACCAAAATGCAAGGCTGGGAATATTCTGACTTTTAACTATGCCATTTGGATGCACATTTTCGTTCCATTTTTCAGAAACCAAATACCATGTAATGATATGCAACCATATAAACATATTTGATGAAACAGTTAATCTCATGTTGATTTAGTTGCCAAACGACCTAAAAAAATCATGTTAAATGAACATAAAGTAAAACAGCAACTGTGTGGAATTTTTGTATAAATGCTACATGTGATTATTGTAATCTCTATAAATAAAAAATGATGGGACTGAGGTTCTTATTAATGTTATAAATTCAGAAAAGATGAAACATGAAAACAATGAAATGCTGTTTCTCTCTTACCCCAGCCTCCCATAATAGCTAAAAATTCTATCTCCCTTGAGACCGTGAAATTGTTCACAGGTTTACATATGTCACTGATGTTCGAATAACGAAGTGTCTCAGAGAGATTTATTACTGTGACTCATGTTTGGCCAGATGATTCAGTATTAGGGAATTGATTCACTAAGTCAGAACTAGTCTGTGCATTTGAAACGTTAAACAGAAGATTTTTGAAAGGAAATGTCATGCATATTTAGAGGCAAAGCTGTTAATGGGACAGAACACTGGAGTGAGGGTAAACAGGAATTATTTCCCCCACAGTGCGCTGTTGACTTATGAGATTTACGTTCTGTGTGAGCCATTCAGAAAAATGTCTACAGCAATTTGAAGCAGATTACTTAATTTCACGACATTTGCTTGAAAAAGAAAATGCTCTCTTCAGACAATTCTAGTTATTATTAAAATTTTTATAGTGCTTTTAAATTGCTATTTTAAGAAGGACATCATTTTTATCCCCCCACTCCCAAAACACAAATGGCTTTGATTCTGGGGAGGTTATTAAAAGTAGAAATGGAGAGAGTGGGTGTAACCTGAGTGAGGGGTTTGGCCTTGAAACAAAGAGAAAGACTGTGGTAATTAAAGAGCAGCAGGTTCAAAGAGAGGATATTTTCAAGATTGAGAGAGATGTGCTTGAAGGTGTGGGTGAAGGCAGAGAAGATACAAAGGAATTAGTGGAAACTAAAAGATTAAAGAAATAGGAGAGGTAAATTTGTACCACAATCGCCCTCTTCTCAGCCTATTTGAAGCATTATTTATCCTCAAAGATCCAGATCAATGCCATGCCCTTCTCTAAATCCTCTATGCTTTAAGCTCTGTTATACATACACTTGTATATCTGTAACAGCTAAAATATGCAAGTTCATGTCCATAAGGAAAAAAAATAGCCAATCCATGATGTCGGGGCCAGATCTTTATCAAAGCTAAGGGTTTAAAGACCTTTGATTATCGTGAGTGTCTGGTCTGGGGAACATAGTACAAATAAAAAAGTAATTAAAGGACTTTACAAATTTTTCTACAAATTGGTAAACATTAGACCACCTTTTGCCTTCATCATGTCACTGATAATACTGTCTGTGTTGCTGCTAAAGCACATAATTTTTTTAATGCTGATTTTGCTTCTATCCCCTTCTCCTCAATTAGACTGGACTTTAACAGTACAATTTATGTACAGGGAAATTCAATAAGGAGGCTGATTTTTTATCTCCTTTCTTACCAGACTGCCCCACTCACTTCAAGTTGCCTCTGGAGACACTGCTGTTCAGCTTTCTTTTCCATGGTATGTTTGGAAGGAGACTGTAAGAGGAAATAGAGGCTCCAGGCAGAGGCAGCAGCTGGAAGGCATCTCTAATTAGATTCCAGGACTTGGGCCGCTTTTATAACTTTCCATATGCCGGCTTACCGTTTCTTTTAAAAAGATTCCCAAAACAACAAGCAAATTTAAAAAGATTTACTTCATTTATTTTATGTCATTTGTTAAAATATGAAGTTGTTTTTCTTGAGCACCTTAGCATGGAACATAGAATGGTAATCACTAACTTAGAAGATGTTAACCAAACAGGATGTCTTAGAAGGTCTGTGCTTGACCAATTTGTTATTTATTCATGAATCTTCTTAGACTGCCATTACATTTTAAAATTAAGAGATGTATTTAAGCCTTGTAGATGGAATTCTATCTCACTTTTAAGGTTTTTTCTCACATAAGCAACTGGGAACCTTTTTTGCAAGTTAATGTTACTTCTTTTGAAAGGGAAGCACAAAAGAAGCAAATAATTGTGTTCAATATACAAACAAATCAGTCACCGTGAACTGTGAAAGCACATGTTATGCACTTGTGATTATGGTTTGTGTTCAACAGCAGAGAGAGGGCTTGGGGTTATTGGGTTTTGTTTTTCAATGTTCTATCCTGGAAAGATTGATTTAAGATTTTCCTACTCAATGGAACTAAAGACTGCATTTGTTGCAGAAGAACAACTTTAAAGACCCATTGCACTCTCAAATAAATGGTTACTCTACTTATTTTTACATTTTATCTTCCAATTAAATTTACTGCTTATGAGCTTTGCAAACATGAAGGATTTATTTTTCTGTTCATTTTTCTCAAGAGGTCTCTAAAATTAACCTTTTTAAAAGGAGAAAACCCTAATGTTTGAGGATGCTAATAGAGATATTTAATTAAATTGGTAATACCATTTGGACAGCTGACAATGAAAGAACTGTCACCATCCCCAGCCACCAGACATCACCCTGAAGCCCTTATTGCTGTTAACTTACTGTGTAATGAATCCTCAAGGCCCTCCTCCCCAAACCTAGCCTCGTCTGAAAACATTTCACATTATGAGCTGCCCACAATTGCTATAGACATTAAATATTCTAAAGTAAAATGTATCCTCTAACTTACAACATACGTAATTCTATAGGTTCATCTCGCCACTACAGTTGCAACAGCGGGTGAAATGATACAGTGCCACTGGTCTCTTCCTTCCTCCATGAAGCCACTGGCATTGCTTTTCTAAATTGTATGTCACATGGTGCTGTTGCCAGCCTGAAAAGCGTAAGGCTGATGGCACTGTGGAGAACAGAGTCGCAACACCTCATCTTGAGCATAAAAGACCCCTCATGACCCAGCTCCTCGCTGTATTTCCAGACTCCCTTCTCACCACTCCTTCAAGTACTCTGTATACTTGCAGTGATCATGTCACCATTTTATGAACTCACCTCTTTCTCATACTTCTGTGCCTTTGCATAGGCTGTTCCTTTTGAAGGGCCTTTTTCCCAGTTCTCGTCCTGTGTATATCCAATTTATCCTTCAGGACTCAAATCAAATTCCATTTCCTTTGCTTATTCCTGCAGACAAGTTTCACTTTAATTCACACATTTTATTTACACTTACCAGCCCTCATTACTATATTCTCCATTGCTCTTTAAGGTCTTCAAAAGGCATAGGCCTCATCTTGTAAATTTAAATTTGCCCAGGTATCTGGAATTCTATGGCATAGAGTAAATAGCCAATAAATAAAAGTATTTATTAAGTGAATGTGTGGTCGCACCGATTTCTGGTATATTTATAATATTTCTTCATATTTTTGCTTTTAATGTCTT
Organism: Cynocephalus volans; assembly: GCF_027409185.1. Taxonomy (NCBI): domain Eukaryota; kingdom Metazoa; phylum Chordata; class Mammalia; order Dermoptera; family Cynocephalidae; genus Cynocephalus; species Cynocephalus volans. The sequence continues at coordinate 99,721,696 of NC_084468.1, read as the reverse complement.
AGACCCCCTTGTCCTATTCTTTCTGTTATATGATTAATAATTAATTCTTTATGTTCTACAGGAAAATATATTAAATGGACTTTATAAGAAGGAAAGGATCCTTTAGGACTATGAATAATTTAGATCGTAATCTTTTTTATTCTGAGTGTACGTTTTCATAAAGTAGTCTTTACCTCACTTGCTTCTGAATTCACTACAAATTCTATTATCCCCAATACTATTCTCATATTTTTAGGCAAAGAAATTAACATATTAAATTTTTTTTTCAGTTTAGGCATATAGATCAATAAATGTTCAACCTCTTCAATGCTGGTTTGAAAGATTATTTATTATATTTCAGTACATGTCTGTTTATTAACTTTCTTCACCTACTACTCATCCAGTCTTGATTAAAAGATGAGGCTCAATGAATACTTGGTTATAGTTTAAATGATATCTTGTTCCAGCTATTTAGAGAGCAGCCTAAGTCCAATCATTTGAAAATAAGAAGAAGAGAAAGGGAAAAAGAGAAATGGTCGTCCGACTGTAAGCCAAACAGCTACCATTTGGGTATAATTGGCATGGAAGTATACATAGGTGCTGTGCATTTTCCAAATATTGTATATCCATTTGGGTTTGATCATTAATATACCCTGTAAAAAACAATTATATCTCTATCTTCCATAAATTTCAAATCAAATCTGTTAAAGTCATAAAATTCTTTTGTCCTTACTGAATAGAACCTGTTAATTGTACCTACAACTGAAAAGAATTTGTAAGAGTATTTGCCATGTTTCACTAATATATTAGTATTCTGATTATAATCAGACTACAGTACACAGAGGTTGAGTTATCTATATTGTCTTCTCATAGGTAAGATTACATATTATTTATTAGAAAAATTAGGAAAATAGTTTTATTTCCTCCTGTAGCAGCATTGGACATGGTCCATTTGCTTATGTTATGTTGGAGTTACATGATAGCTAAACAATTCCCAAAAGGTAAATTTCATTTTTAAAAAATCTAGAGAAGAAAATTCCAAAGCCTTCTCTTATATAAAAAGGTCATGATTATTTTCATTCACATAATCAGGAAGCTTTCCCTTCACAACCAATTATAAATTTTAGTTGGATTTTTTTCTGTCCTTTCCCACACTCAGTGGGATTAGTGTGTAGGTTATCATTTTCATACCTTATAAGCACTTTAATCCATTCCGTAGCTTTTATTTCCTCAAGCTTTTGTTTTTGTGGAGTGTTTTTCTGTCTAATCATGATTGGATTACACATCTAATAAGAGCTCAATCTGAAATAAATATTAATTATTCTATTATATATATCATATTATAGTTTATATTTAACAAATACATTTCTGTGACACACAAAAAATATTGTGACAATAACTAATCTCCTGACCTGTAAATAAACAGGATAGAACAGAATAGATAGAAGAGGGTAATCCAACCAACATTGCATTTTTCCTAATATGAGGGTACTTCAAAGATTTAATGGAAAGATCCATATTATCCTTCAATTCTATTTGTCCACTAAATTTTTTTATCATGCATTATCTTTTTAAATTTATTTTTATTGAAACATAATTGATTACACATGTTTGGTTTTTTATTAAAAGCTCTCAATTTTTATTTGAAAATAGACAACCTTTTATTTTATAAATGACTGCATCGATATTATTCTTCAAATATTTTTTCCAAAAAATATATATCTAACTAAAGAAATGGTAAAAATAGCTTGAGAGGTAACTATTTTTCACATAAAAAATTAAAAATGTAGAAACAGGATCAGTCATCTACTTTGTGAGTTCTTAAAGTAAATGGCTTGATGGATTTTTGCATTTATGACTGTAGTTAACATCTTTTTTTGGCCTGTACATTGTCTGTTATCCATCCATTATCAAAACTTATTCATCCTAGTTAGATTCAGTCTCAGTCAAGTGTCTAAAACTAAGCCTGTTTTTTTTTTTGGTTTTTTTTAAAATTTTATTTTGTCTATATACATTTTGGCTGATTATTGCTCCCCGTCACCAAAACCTCCCTCCCTTCTCCCTCCCCCCTCCCCCCCAACAATGTCCTTTCTGTTTGCATGTCGTATCAACTTCAAGTATTTGTGGTTGTTATATCTTCTTCCCCCCCCCGGTTTTGTGTGTGTGTGTGTGTGTGTGTGTGTGTGTGTGAATTTATATATTAATTTTTAGCTCCCTCCAATAAGTGAGTACTTGTGGTATTTCTCTTTCTGTGCCTGACTTGTTTCACTTAATATAATTCTCTCAAGGTCCATCCATGTTGTTGCAAATGGCAGTATTTCATTCGTTTTTATAGCTGAGTAGTATTCCATTGTGTAGATGTACCACATTTTCCGTATCCACTCATCTGATGATGGGCATTTGGGCTGGTTCCAACTCTTGGCTATTGTAAAGAGTGCTGCGATGAACATTGGGGAACAGGTATACCTTCGACTTGATGATTTCCATTCCTCTGGGTATATTCCCAACAGTGGGATAGCTGGGTCGTATGGTAGATCTATCTGCAGTTGTTTGAGGAACCTCCATACCATTTTCCATAGAGGCTGCACCATTTTGCAGTCCCACCAACAATGTATGAGAGTTCCTTTTTCTCCGCAACCTCGCCAGCATTTATCGTTCAGAGTCTTTTGGATTTTAGCCATCCTAACTGGGGTTAGATGGTATCTCAGTGTGGTTTTGATTTGTATTTCCCGGATGCTGAGTGATGTTGAGCATTTTTTCATATGTCTGTTAGCCATTTGTATATCTTCCTTAGAGAAATGCCTACTTAGCTCTTTTGCCCATTTTTTAATTGGGTTCCTTGTTTTATTCTTGTAAAGTTGTTTGAGTTCCTTATATATTCTGGATATTAATCCTTTGTCAGATGTATATTTTGCAAATATTTTCTCCCACTCTGTTGGTTGTCTTTTAACTCTGTTGTTTCTTTTGCTGTGCAGAAGCTTTTTAGTTTGATATAATCCCATTTGTTTATTTTTCCTTTGGTTTCCCATGCTTTTGGGGTGGTATTCATGAAGTCTGTGTCCAGTCCTATTTCCTGAAGTGTTTCTGCTATGTTTTCTTTAAGAAGTTTTATTATTTCAGGGTGTATTTTTAAATCCTTAATCCATTTTGAGTTGATTTTAGTATACGGTGAGAGGTATGGATCTAGTTTCATTCTCCTGCATATGGATATCCAGTTATCCCAGCACCATTTGCTGAAGAGGCAGTCCCTTCCCCAGTGAATAGGCTTGGTGCCTTTGTCAAAGATCAGATGGCAGTAAGTGTGTGGGTCGATTTCTGGATTCTGTATTCTATTCCATTGGTCAGTGTGTCTGTTTTTATGCCAGTACCATACTGTTTGGGTTATTATAGCTTTGTAGTATAGCTTAAAGTCAGGTAGTGTTATGCCTCCAGCTTTTTTTTTTTTTGCTCAGCATTGCTTTGGCTATGCGTGTTCTTTTTTTGTTCCATATAAATGACTGGATAGTTTTTTCCATTTCTGAGAAAAATGTCTTTGGAATTTTGATGGGGATTGCATTGAATTTGTATATCACTTTGGGTAGTATCGACATTTTCACTATGTTGATTCTTCCAATCCAAGAGCATGGGATATCTTTCCATCTTCTTGTATCCTCTCTAATTTCTCTCAGCAGTGGTTTGTAGTTCTCATTATAGAGATTTTTCACCTCCTTGGTTAACTCAATTCCTAAGTATTTTATTTTTTTGGTGGCTATTGTAAATGGGCAGGCTTTCCTGATTTCTTGTTCTGCATGTTCACTATTGGAGAAAAGAAATGCTACTGATTTCTGGGTGTTGATTTTGTATCCTGCTACTGTGCTGAAATCATTTATCAATTCCAACAGTTTTTTTGTAGAGGTTTTAGGCTGTTCGATATATAGGATCATGTCATCTGCAAACAGGGACAGTTTGACTTCATCTTTTCCAATCTGGATGCCCTTTATTTCCTTCTCTTCTCTGATTGCTCTGGCTAGTACTTCCAACATTATGTTGAATAGGAGTGGTGAGAGTGGGCATCCTTGTCTAGTTCCTGTTCTTAAAGGAAAAGCGTCCAGCTTTTGCCCATTCAGGATGATATTGGCAGTGGGTTTGGCATATATGGCTTTAATTATGTTGAGATACTTTCCCTCTATACCAAAGTTATAGAGGGTCTTTGTCATGAATGAGTGCTGAACTTTATCAAATGCTTTTTCAGCATCTATAGAGATGATCATATGGTCCTTGTGTTTGAGTTTATTCATATGGTGTATCACATTTATTGATTTGCGTATGTTGAACCAACCTTGCATGCCTGGGATGAATCCCACTTGATCGTGATGAATAATTTTACGTATGTGTTGCTGTATTCTGTTTGCTAGTATTTTAGTGAGGATTTTTGCATCTATATTCATCAAGGATATCGGCCTGTAGTTTTCTTTTTTGGTTATATCTTTACCTGGTTTTGGTATCAGGATGATGTTTGCTTCATGGAATGAGTTTGGGAGATTTGCGTCCGTTTCAATCTTTTGGAATAGGTTGTAAAGAATCGGTGTCAATTCCTCTTTGAATGTTTGGTAGAATTCTGCTGTGAATCCATCTGGCCCTGGGCTTTTCTTTGTTGGGAGCCTTCTGATAACAGCTTCAATCTCCTTTATTATTATTGGTCTGTTCAAATTTTCTACATCTTCATGGTTCAGTTTTGGGAGCTTGTGTGTGTCCAGAAATTTATCCATTTTCTCCAGATTTTCAAATTTGTTGGCGTATAGTTGTTTATAGTAGTCTCGAATGATTCCTTGTATTTCAGATGAATCAGTTGTAATATCGCCTTTTTCATTTCTAATTTTTGTTATTTGAGTCTTCTCTCTTCTTTTTTTTGTTAGCCATGCTAATGGTTTGTCAATTTTATTTATCTTTTCAAAAAACCAACTTTTTGATTTGTTGATCTTTTGAACTGTTTTTTGGTTTTCAATTTCATTCAGTTCTGCTCTGATCTTAATGATTTCTTTCCGTCTGCTAACTTTAGGTTTGGAGTGTTCTTGTTTTTCTAGTTCTTTAAGTAGAAGTGTTAGGTTGTTCACTTGCCATCTTTCCATTCTTCTGAAGTGAGCATTTAATGCGATAAATTTCCCCCTCAATACTGCTTTTGCAGTATCCCACAGGTTTTGGTATGATGTATCATTGTTTTCATTAGTTTCAATAAATTTTTTGATTTCCTGCTTGATTTCTTCTTGGACCCATATGTCATTAAGTAGAATGCTGTTTAATTTCCATGTGTTTGTATAGTTTCCAGAGTTTCATTTGTTATTAATTTCTAGTTTTAATCCATTGTGGTCTGAGAAGATACATGGGATAATTCCAATTTTTTTGAATTTATCGAGACTTGATTTGTGACCTAATATGTGATCTATCCTGGAGAATGATCCATGTGCTGATGAGAAGAATGAATATTCTGAGGTTGTTGGGTAGAATGTTCTGTAGATATCTGCCAATTCCAATTGGTCTAGAGTCTTGTTTAGATCTTGTGTTTCTCTACTGATTCTTTGCCTAGATGATCTGTCTAATATTGATAGTGGGGTGTTCAGGTCCCCTGCTATTATGGTATTAGTGTCTATTTCCTTCTTTAGGTCTAATAGCGTTTGTTTTATAAATCTGGCTGCTCCAACATTGGGTGCGTACATATTTATGATTGTTATGTCTTCTTGATGGATCAGTCCTTTTATCATTAAGTAGTGTCCCTCATTGTCTCTTTTTATGGTTTTTAGTTTAAAGTCTATTTTGTCAGATATAAGAATAGCTACTCCAGCTCGTTTTTCTTTTCTGTTTGCATGGTAAATCTTTTTCCATCCTTTCACTCTTAGTCTGTGTGAATCTTTATGGGTGAGGTGGGTCTCTTCTAGGCAGCATATAGTTGGGTCCTCCTTTTTGATCCAGTCAGCCAGTCTGTGTCTTTTGATTGGGGAATTTAAGCCTTTTACATTAAGAGTTGTTATTGAAAGGTGTTGATTTATTCCTAGCATTTTATTGGTTGTTTGGTTGTCTTAGGTGTCTTTTGTTCCTTGCTTTCTGATTTACTGTTTGGTTTCTGTGTTTGTTGGTTCCTTAGGTTGTAGATAGCATTTTTGTTTGCTTGTTTTCTCTTCTTGAATGCCATTTTTATTATACTAATGGGTATTGATTTTTCTTTTGTTTTTATGGCCGTGGTACTTATTTTTTAGGAACCAAACCCAGTACTCCCTTGAGGATTTCTTGTAAGGGTGGTTGTGTGTTAGTGAACTCCCGCAGGTTTTGTTTGTCTGAGAAATACACTATTTGCCCTTCATTTCGGAAGGATAGCCTTGCAGGGTAGAGTATTCTTGGCTGGCAATCTTTGTCTTTTAGTATTTTGAAAATATCATCCCATTCCTTTCTAGCTTTTAGGGTTTGTGATGAAAAGTCTGATGTTAGCCTGATTGGGGCTCCCTTATAGGTGATTTGACGCTTCTCTCTTGTAGCTTTTAAGATTCTCTCTTTGTCTCTGAGTTTTGCCAATTTGACTATGACATGTCCTGGAGAAGGCCTTTTTGGGTTGAATACGTTTGGAGATCGTTGAGCTTTCTGGATCTGAAGATCTGTGACTTTTCCTACACCTGGGAAGTTTTCTGCCACTATTTTGTTGAATATGTTTTCAAAGGAATCTCCATTTTCCTCCCCTTCTGGAATACCCATGACTCAGATATTTGATAGTTTAAGGTTGTCTGATATCTCTCTCAGATTTTCTTCAGTGTCCTTGATTCTTTTTTCTTTCTTTTTGTCTGCTTGTGTTATTTCAAACAGCCCATCTTCAAGTTCAGAGGTTCTCTCTTCAACTTTGACAAGCCTGCTGGTTAAACTCTCCGTTGTGTTTTTTATTTTACTGAATAACTTCTTCAGTTCAGCAAGTTCTGCTACATTTTTTTTCAGGACATTGATTTCTTTGTACATTTCCTCTTTCAGATCCTGTATACTTTTCCTCATTTCCTCAGGATGTCTAGCTGTGTTTTCTTGTATCTCATTCAGTTTCCTTAGAATTATCACTCGAAATTCCTTGTCAGTCATTTCAAGGGCTTCTTGTTCTATAGGATCTAGAGTTTGAGATTTTGGTGGAGTACTTTCTTGATTTTTTGTATTTCTGGTATCTTTTTTTTGATGTTTATTCATTGTGGCCGGGGGTTTCACAGTCCACCAGTTTGAGACTAATGACTAAGTAGGATGTTGCTGTGGTTGCCAATTTCGTATGGCTACCTCCGTGGCTGCTCAGTTGGCCTCTAGTGCCTTGTGTGTGTGGTTGCCTCGGGTCTTGGGCTTCTCCGGGGAGCCACCTTTCCGGTCAGCTTGGACTCTGCTGGGCTGGTGGATCACGTACCACAGGGTGTTTGATCGCTGTTGAGCTTTCACTTCCTGTGCAGGACTTCTCCCTGTTCCGTGTGCTCTGGCCCAGGCTGTTGGATCGTGCAGTGGCGACCCCACAGGGTGTGTGGTTTCTGTCGAGTCTCCGCCTCCCTGGCCGCACGTCTCCCCACTCTGTGCGCACTGTGCTAAGCTGGGGCGTGTCTTCTGCAACCCTCGTCTATCAGCTGGGCCTTCAAGACCCTGCTCGGCACCGCCTCGCCCAGGAAGTCTACCAGGTTTCTGGTAGGCACAGAAGACCGGTCGCTCTGGGTGCCTTTGTAGCACTGTGTAGATCTTTCTCAGGACTTGTTCACCTTTCTATCCCCCGTTATAAACCGAGTCTAGCGCCCACCTGCAGCCAGCTCTCCGGCAGGTTCAAGCGGACCTGGGAACTCTCCTACCACACTATTCCCAACTAGAAACTGGTTCGGCTTTTTTCTGAACTGGTGGCCACAGAGATGGTAAGTGCCTCCCAGTAACAGGAAGTTTACTGGGGGCCGGAGTACAGGGTGTGGTGGAGTGACATTCGGCCCTCCCGTACTTCCTTGCCCTCCCGACACTGGCCTGGGACGCCCCCCGCCACCAACCCGCCAGAGAACCGCGGAGGGAGTGGGAGGGGAGGCCCGCCCACAGGCTCCGGAAAGCCCCAGGCCGGGCCGAGCAAGTGGGAAGGCTCAGTGACGGCCCAGCCGGGTGGAGCTGCAAGCATCTGGGAAAATGGAGGCAGCCCCGGGGCGGTGAGTGACCCGGTGATGCAGGCGGGAGCCGGGTGGGCGTCAGCCCCCCACACAGGGCTGGTCCAGGGGTCACTCACAGGGTTGTGCCAGGTCAGGCGCTCACTCTCTGCCTCTGGTTTGCTGCCTTCCCCGTTCTCGGCCGCTGCCACCTCGGGCTGTTCAGTCACGGCGCGGCTCGGGCGCTCCCAGGAATCTTCTTTAATGCTGGCCTGAAACCTCGAATCCTGAATAGGGCAGCTGGCCACCTTCAGCACGGCCCCGGCCTCCGGGATCCTGTCTGCATCCACAGCAGCCCTGGCGCCGTGTTCCCTGTTTAGAGACTCGCTTTTGCAGCTAAGAAACAGTTCTTTTCCTGCTCCACACTTCAAAGCTGTTGCCTGTAAATGAGGCAGCCTCTCCTGCCGAGGGCAAAGTGGCGGTCAGCCCCCATGACCGGCCAGCAGCAGCGGTCCTCCCTTAAGAGATGGCAAGAGGAAGGTCCACAAGTTTCCCGGCTGCCTGAGGCCCTGTGGCCGCCTTTTCCACCTCAGCTACTCCTCGCCAACCGCCGCAGCCACCGCCATCTTGAAACCTAAAACTAAGCCTGTTTGACTCTTCCTGGAATTTGATTATTGTGTTATTATCTTGGCAGGGTGCCTTCTTTTTTTCTCCTCAGGTCCTGATTTTTCTTCACCTCTCCACAGCTTTATGATGAGTAATAAGTCACGGTTTACTTCCTGCAGAGTGTCACCTGCCAGTTCTCCCACAGTTCTTTCTTTTTTAATTTATCAATATAAAGTGTAGTTGATTTTTTGTGTCCCTTTACCAATTCCTCTCTTTCTTTCTCCTCCCCTCCCTGCCATCAACATCATATCTGTTCACTTGTCTTAACAAGTTCAAGGAATTATTGTGAGTGTTGTATCTTCTTCTCCCCCTCAGTTTATTTGTTTGTATATTTATTTATTTATTTATTTATTTATTTATTTATTTATTTATTTATTTATTTATTTTTAGCTCCCACAAATAAATGAGAATATGTGGTATTTCTCTTTCTGTGTTTGGTTTATTTCACTTAAAATAATTTTCTCTAAGTCCGTCCATGTTGTTGCAAATGGTAGTATTTCATTCATTTTTATAGCAGCGTAGTATTCCATTGTGTAGATATATCACAGTTTCCTTATCCACTCATCTGAAGATGGACATTTGGACTGGTTCCAACCTTTGGCTATTGTAAATAGTGCTGCATATTTGTGAGATGCAGAATTGACTATCAGTATTTGAGGACTATGTGTGATGATGGAATCAGGATACCTGGCCAAAAAAAAAGAAACAATGAACTCAATAGTATGTTGAACTTTTGGAAGGAGAGAACAGAACTATGGTTATTAGAGGGAGGAAACGAGTGAGTTAGGGAGAAAATGGTTAATTGACACAAAGAATGAGTATGTTTTGTGATGGTGAATATGCCAACTATCCACAAACTTTTTGAAGTACCCTCATAGAAATGGATTTACATGAAATTTTTCAACTAAAGAAAGTATACATCAGTGAAGATAGACAGGTTGCATGTAAGTCTTACATTGTATCATTTAAATTCCTGATAATTGGGCTTTTGTAACCGATAAATATGGCACTTTTATACCTAATACTTATATTGATAAAATATGATACAATGTCAAGAGGTGGTAAATACTTTGAAGAAAAACAAACAATTTAAGGAAAAGGAAAATGAGGAATTGCTATTTTCTATAGGGCACTCAGGAAAGTTGTGTGTGAAGAGGAAGCATTTGAGACCTGAAGGAGATGCAGAACAAGCTAAGCCTGAATTGGTGCAGGCTGAGGAAGCAACAGTGGCAAAGATCCTGGGACTGGAGCTGGCTTGACAGATCTGAGAAATGATCTGTAGGCTGGTGTGGAGGGAGCAAGCACAGTGTGGTAGGAAACAAGATCAGAAACAGAATGAGGGGCCAAACCCATCTATGGAACACATGGTAAGGACTTTGAAAATTAACCCGAGTGTGATGGGATGTCCCTGGAAGGCTTTCAGCACAGGTGTGACATCTAATTTATATTCCAAAATGGTTTATCTAGCTCTCAATACCTCAGTCAAATAGTATGAGACAGAGGGCTGCAGTCTCAGGATAAAGGAGAGTGTGTCTCCCAGGATAGAGTGGCATTGCTTTCTCTACTCACAGCCACTTGAATATTGGGCTAGCTCCAGGAGAGATGGTTCACAAAAGCAAAAGCTGACCCCCAAATAAGGCTCTGTAGGAACATGTGGTGGACTCATACACCTGCACAAATGCAAAGTACAACTCCCAGTAATTCCAAGTTCAGGCTCCCCACTTCTGCCCCAAACCCAGCCTGTTTGTTCAGAAGCAGGGAAAGCCACCACTTCTCACTGCAGGCTCCAGGAGCCTCTGTGGTTTATTCATCTAAAGCTGGCCAGCTAGGCCACTGGGGCTTTGTCACTGATCCCAGCCCACTAGTGGAACAGTTTGGTGGAGGTAGGGCCTTCACTGAGACACCTGTACACTGCCATCCAAGGTTCGGTGAGGACTGGAGATCAAAATCTTTTAAAAAACACTTACTAAATTCTACTAACATTACAAAATTGTCATTTTGCAATGTTTAAAACACAACATTTTTATTTTAATTACTCAGAACTTTATAAACTATTCCCTATTTCAACCAAATATTTTCATGTTTTGGTCCAAGCAAGAGCAAACATACTTTCTTTAAAACTTGGGAGAACTGCCTTCAACTTTTCTTGAATATTTCCAGCTATAGAACGATTTCAGGCGTATTTTTAAAAGAAGGCATGAACTCAAGCCTGCTTAACATAAGAATATGTTACTTTGCCTCAAAGATTGCATTGTCTAATTAAAGGCATGGTTATTTTTCCCTCCTCTAAGTGAATATTTATACCATTTATCTTCAGTTCAGAAACATTGGCCAACACCTTAGGCAAAGGTGATCAAAATAAGTATGTTTTGAAACTTTATTTTTTTTAATACATTTCATTTTAAACCAGTGCTCTCTGTTCTGTAGCATTACATCCTTTGTGACTTGTTAGCCTATTTGTGTAGAGCCTGTGCTGGCAAACATGAGGATTCCTGGGTGGGGTTCTATTTTTTCCTGTGGCTACAGTCTACTCAAACTGCAAGATTTAGTACATGTAAAAAATATTTTGAGCACAGTAGCACCAAATAAAAATGTTTAAATAGATTTCAATAATGTTTTCATGGTTCAGTTTCCATACTACAAAAGGCTCAGAAATATGAGTATTATCTTCATAAAACACTAGATCATCGCTCCTAATGCTGAAAGATACTGAAGGCAACATTTTCTAAAACTTACAATAAAGATATAATCACACATTATTGTTCCCCCAATGTAGACTTCGTTAAAAACATTTTTGAAGAAACAGCATATGTAGAAATAACACAGGATTTGGAATCAGAAAACCTCATTTTGGAGGTGAAATGTATGGTTTAAAACATTGTTTTTTTGCTATGTGATCTGAACTAGATCACTTTATCTCCCTGAGTCTTAGTTTCCTGAGCTATAAATGAGGACTGTAAAAGTTATGAAGGCTAAACAAAGCAACATGTAGATTGAAAAGCACTCTACAGATGTTACTAATTATTATTTGCATGGTATTTATTGAGTTCTACCCATATGAATTTGGTGCTTGGAAATACCAGAACGACTGCATCCTTATAGTTACATTTATAATAAAGATCATGACACAGCCCCTGTAGGATAGCATGGATCTTGGGCTTCCAAGTATTTCAATTGATTCTTATTCCCCCAAATTTTCTGTTCAGTTATGTAGTCATTTGGATTACCATCAGTCCATGTAAATTTAGGATCTAAAAGAAGTTGGTAATTGGGTTAATATTGAAATAATAACCAGTCTTCCCATACATTTTGATATATTTTACTTAGAATTTGGGGGAAGGGGAAGGTAGGTATAGTATATCTGCAATAACTGCTTGAGGACTTTCTCAAACTAGATTTATGCAGTGCCATTGGAGCTGATGAAACTCTGAGAAGTGACTTTAGTTTATTCCTGACAATGAGTGTCTCTATTCTTCAGTTCTTGTTCTACCTTTCTATTATCTCCTGCCTGTGTTAGAAGTACCTTGGTCTCCCTTTCCTCAGATTTCTCCAATAATTATTTTCATCCATCTGGCATAGGCTTGAAAACAGATGCTGTATGCTCACATATGCTGAGGAAAACAGTCAAGAAATTGAGAGAGGAAAAAAAAAGAACATAGCTCTGTTTACCAGGGGAAAGAAGGGACCAAAATACCACAAGACAGAAAAGTGCACAGAGAATAGCAAAGAGAAAGGCATTACTGTGTTAAAATGAATTGAACATAATTTCTAAGAGGTTCCAGATATCTGGCTCCTGGGGTATAGGTTTTGAATGTCCATGGACATTCTAGAAACAGCCCAACTTTTAAAAGGCATGACTCTATTTTCAGCCAGTGGGATGCTGGTGTATTACACCCCAGTATGAGCTGAGTTCATCTGTCTTGCTGCTATGAGACAAATTACCACCCAGTGGTAATGCTTGTACATCAAAAAATGCCTATAATAACTGTGGAAATCTTTATCCTTGGGACAACTTGTGCAGTGAGAATTGAGGGAGATAGATGTGGACTTTTAAAGTACATTTCTAAGTTTAACCTTAAATGAAATAAGAAATACATTTTAGTTTTTTGAAACATAGAGCTCCCTAGGTATTTTGCTTAAGGCAGAATTTGAAACAAACATTTCCTTTATTTTCTTTTACAAGTATTTAAAATCTGCACCCTCAAAAAAACAGCAAAATGGCAGTAACAAGTCTCTATACATCAATAATAATCCCAAACCTAAACAGATTAAATGCCCCCAATTAAAAGACAGAGTGGCTGGATGGATTATAAAGGAAAAACCAACAATATACTGCCTATAAGAAACTCACTTATCTGATAAAGACACACACCAGCTGAAAATAAAGGGATGGTAAAAGATATTTCATGCAAATGAAAACCAAAAAAGAGCAGGAGTAGCTATACTTATATCAGATAAAATAGACTTGAAGCTAAGGACAGTAAAAAATGATAGGGAAAGTCATTATATAATGATAAAGGGATCAATTCAACAAAAGGATATAGCAATTTTCTTTCTTTTTTTTTTTTTTTTTTTTTTTGTCATTTTTGTGACCGGCCACACCGCGCTCAGCCAGTGAGCGCACCGGCCATCCTTATACAGGATCCGAACCCATGGCGGGAGCACTGCTGCGCTCCCAGCACCACACTCTCCCGAGTGCGCCACAGGGTCGGCCCAGGATATAGAAATTTTCTAAACACATTCACCGAACTCCCAAGCACCCAGTCATATAAAGCAATTACTATTGGACCTAATGGGGGAGATACACTCCAACACAATATTAGTTGGGGACTATAATACCCCACTTTCAGTAAAGGATAGATCATGCAGACAAAAAATTAACCAGGAAACATCAGAATTGCCTCTACTAATAGAGGCCAACTTGACCTAATGGACATTTATAGAATATTTCATCCAACAGCTGCAGAATATACATTCTTCTCAGCAGCACATGGAACATTCTCTAGAATAGACCATATGTTAGGACAAAAACAAGTCTCCACAAATTTTTAAAAATTTAAATCATATCAACTACTTTGTCCAACCACAATGGAATAAAACTAGACATCAGTAACAAAAGGGACAAGAGAAACCATACAAATATGTGGATATTAAACATATGCTCCTAAACAATAAATGGGTCAAAGAAGACATCAAAAAGTAAATTAAAGGGGCCGAGCCTGTGGCGCACTCGGTAGAGTGCTGCGCTGGGAGCGCGGCGACGCTCCCACCGCGGGTTCGGATCCTATATAGGAATGACCGGTGCACTCACTGGCTGAGTGCCGGTCACGAAAAAACGACAAAAAAAAAAAAAGTAAATTAAAGAATTCCCAGAGACAAATGAAAATGAAAACACAATATACCAGAACCTATGGGATACAACAAAAGCAATTCTAAGAGGGAAGTTTATAGTGATAAATGCTTATGCCAAAAAAGAAGAAAGACTCCAAATAAACAACCTAATGTTACACTTCAAGGAAATAGAAAAACAAGAACAACCAAACCCAAAATCAATAGAAGAAGAGAAATAACAAAGATTGGAACAAAAATAAGTTAATTAGAGATTAAAAAACAATACTTTTGATTGGTGAAACAAAGAGCTGGTTCTTCAAAAAGATAAACAAAATTGACAAACCTTTAACTAGACTAACAAAGAAAAAGAGAAGACTCAAATAAATAAAATCAGAAATGAAAAAGGAGACATTACAGCTAATAACACAGAAATACAAAGGATCATAAGAACAACTAAGTGTGAAAATACTGGAAAACCTAGAAGAAATGGATAAATTTCTGGACGCATACAACTTACCAAAATTGAATCATGAAGACTTAGGTAACTTAAACAGACCAATAATGAGTAATGAGATTGAAACAGTAATAAAAAGTCTTCCAACAAAGAAAACCCCAGGACCGGGTGGCTTTATTTCCAAATTCTACCAAGCATTTAAAGAAGAGCTAGTATCAATTCTTCTCAAACTCTTCCAAAAAATTGAAGAGAAAGGAATACTTCCAAACTTACTCTATGAGGCCACCATTACCCTCATACTAAAACCAGAAAAAGACACAACAGAAAAAGGAAACTACAGATGTGTATCCTTAATGTACACAGACATGAAGATCCTCGAAAAAATACTAGTAGTCAAATTCCAACAACACATGAAAAAGATCATACACCATGAGCAAGTAGGATTCATCCCAGTGATGCAAGAATGGTTCAATTTGTGCAAATCTGTAAACATGATACATCACATCAACAGAACTAGTGGAAAAAACCATGTGATCATTTCAATAGATGCAGAAAAAGCATTTTGATAAAATCCAGCACCACTTCATGATAAAACTACCCAACAAATTAGGTATAGAGGAATGTACCTCAACACAATAAGGGCTACATACAACAAACCTGCAGCCAATATCATACTGAATGGACAAAAATTGGAGGCTTTTCCTCTAAGATCTGAAACAAAACAAAGATGCTCACTTTACCCCTCTTATTCAGCATAGTACTAGAAGTTCTAGCCAGTGCAATAAGGCAAGAGAAAGCAACAGGGCCTGCAGATCTGAAAGGAGGAAGTCAAACTATCCCTATTTGCAGATGACACGATCTCATACACAGAAAACCCTAAAGACTCCACCAAAAAATTACTAGAAATAGTAAATGAATTCAGTATAGTGGCAGGATACAAAATAAACACACAAAAATCAATAGCCTTCCTATATGCCAATAATGCAATAGCTGAAGAACAAATCAAGAAAATAATCCCTTTCACAGTAGCTACCAAAAAAAGAAATACCTAGAAGTAAATTTAATCAAAGAGGTTACAGCCCTCTACAATGAAAACTGTAAAACACTTGTGAGAAAAATTGAAGAGAACACAAATAAGTGGAAAGACACCCCATGTTCATGTGTTGGAAGAATTAACATCATCAAAATGTCCATATTGCCCAAAGCAATCTATACATAAAACCTGTACCCTCATAAAAGATGAAAATGTGAATAAGTAATATGAATTATGGGCTTATAGTCCATAAGCCTGAAATGTTTTTCTATTTCATACTCTTTGCAAATTACATTATTTTTTGGATCAAAGAAAGCTGCTATGGAAACATCTATTAATTCCAAGGAAAACTTGTATTAATTGCAAGGAATCTTTTATTCACATATGCTGGGAAAGAGGGAGGCAAAGAGGAGAGAGACCATCGTTAATAGGTTTGCATACATTCAGATATGAAATGGAGAGATTCAGATATCTAAGGAGATGTCAGTGACTCTAGGAAACCAGAGCAAGTCCCTTCAGAAAACCTAAAATAGATTTTGGTGGCTAATATATTATTTTAATTACTTCATTGCTGAAACGGATTAGAAACTCAGAACAGTGAAACTGTAAAGAACTGTGCTTGTTACATAGTCAATAACTTGCTTAAGAATGTTTCTAATATATTTAGAAATACTGTCTTTTTGAATCTCAGATTTCTTGAAATAATTTTATTCAAACATGTCACACACATCTTTGACATCAGTGACCTTATCGCTACACAAGCTACCTTTTGAATCATCTTTTTTTTTTTTCCAGAGCACTTTCTCTGCACTTCCATTAAGTTATTTAAGGTTCAGCATTTTTTAAAGCCTTTTATGATGCTGTCACTGATCACTTTATCACAAAATTCGTTTACCTAATAACCCAATATTGGTTTTACAGATGCTGAAATTGAAAGTCTTTTTTGAAACATTTTCTCGCTTAATTACTTAGTATGCATTTTCACAAGACCAGTCTGGTGTCACATTTATGTGGCCAATATTTGGGCTAAAAAGTGCAGGTCTTATATTAAATTCAAATTGCTACTGAGAATTTTCATTGCACCAAGTTTGTATTAAATACAATGAGCTTTTCTAAAAAGCCATACATTATGTTTACAAAGTATACATTTGCCTCAAGACTTTAGAGAAAATAGAATGTATTAATAGAACTTCAAGGACTGCTGAAATATGATTAGTAGCAAAGAGAAGCCCCAAATAAGTGAGAAGTGTCCAGTCTCCACAACTTCTAAGGGAGAAGGCCAGGTCTTCAGAGCAGATGGCCATAAGCAGATGGCCATAAGCCATGCTCTCTTCCCAGAGTTCTAATGATCAAATCGATATTCTGTACAGTCTTTCAGCATAGAGAGTACATGTTTTGCAGCTCAACTGAGCTCTTCTTAGATCCCAATTCTGCCACTTAGATTTCTTACACCCTCTTCTTCAGTTGCTCTTTGTAAAATGGAGATAATATTACTTACTAAAGGTTGTTTGGGGAATGGGAGATATTGTTGGTTCATGGCTAGACATGTAGTAGAGACTCAATAAATTGTAGCTATTATTGCTGAATCTATACTGTTCTGATTTTAGCTTTGAATACAGATTTCAACCATGACACCAAGTCTCTTGGTATCAAGGCTATTTTCTGGCATTATCATACTTCCTAAAAATCTTCTGTTACTTCGGATCTATCTTGGTCGTGTCCCAGTTCTATCCCAGTTCTTATGTGAATCGCATCTAAATTGGAATTTTGGGGTAATCTTAACTAAGAGATTTGTCTCTCCTACAGGCCAGCCTTCTCTAGCTTATAGTTAGTTCTCTTGGTCCTTCTAACCAGGGGTCACTGAGTCCTGTACCTTTTTCTCAGCCCTCTACTGCCCTCTAGTGACTACTTTCAATACTACCTCACCCAGGGGGTTTTCCTACAAAAGCCCTTGGTTACCTTGGCTAACAGATTGTAAGAACAGGTATCTGAATTGAGAATCCAGAATGGATTAAATTACGTGCCTTATTCTAGACATTAACATGTGTGTGAAAAGATTTAAAAGAAGTCATTGACGACTCATAAAAATCAAGGATATCAGAATACTGAAGACGTATCTCAATGTCAAAAAAAAAAGTCTGGATTTTAGAAATAAGACTAATTGATTAATAGATTGACTATGGTGCTCTGGTTTTAAAAATTTCTACTTGATTAGGCAATTTATTGTTATTGGTAAAGTTACTAAAGGAACTAGTGATCACTAGAAACTGCCTTTAGGTTCTTTGAGAAGAAATCATGCCCCAAAAAATACCATTTAAATTTTTCCCATTGTGCAGACATCAAGGGAAGTTATAGATATACTAAATCTCAGTTTCCACGAGGTTTGTAGAAAGTACAATTATTTTAAATAATAAAAAAATAGACTGAATGGTAAGTAAAAAATTGAATATACCATTCAAGTGAATTGGGTAATAAACCAAAGCTGACCTGAGGCAGCTGTCCAGTGACAACTTATAAGGTTTGTTCTGAGTTCTCCCGCCTCAGACTCTTTAATACATGATTCAGGTGAACACATGTTTACCAAAGGTAACAGGGGAGGAATTGCTAACATATTGTATGACAAAATCAAGTGTCTTCTAGATCTTTAAATAGCTGGAAGAATGAGAGAAAGCATCAAGAAATGAAAATTCTCTGTGTAGCTTCACAAATTGCTCTTACAAGATACAGGACACCTGGCTTAACAGCAGTTTATATGGAAAAAAAATAATCTCAGGCTTTTAGCTGCCTTCAAGCTCACCATACGCCAACAGTGTGATGTGCTGCCAAATGAGCCAGTGCGGGCCCTCATAAAGTGTTGACTTCACATCAAGGAAGGTAATAGTCCCACTGAACTTTGCACTGTTCAGACCACTTCTGGAGTATTATGTTCAATTCATAGTGCCAGATTTTAAGAGGGACATCGACAAACTGAAGTGCGTGCCAGGAGATCTGGCCGTCACAGCATGAGGATTGGCTGAAATGACTGAGACCACTCAAATACGATAACTGTCTGCACATGTTTGAAGAGCTGTAAGGTAGAAGATATTCTCCATTTATTAAGATTCCAGACAAGTAGAGCCTGGACTAATCCATACAAGAACATTCTATTAGTAAACTTTTCAGAAATAAAATGAGCTGTCTGGTGAGCTGTTGAACTTTCGCCACTGGAAGTGTTCTAGAACATGCTGTAGGACTAAGTAACAAGTGTGGAGCTATACAGCTTTCCTGTTCTGGGTTTCTGATGCCTTTCTCATAAGTCTCTAACTTTTCTGATTCTGGTTTCTTTCCCTCTTTTACATTTGCTTCTTCAAACATAAAATACTTTCATTTTTTTCTTTTACTCCCAGTCCCTCCTCCTAATTCTCAGTCTTATACAGAGTTGACCCTGTTTAGTGTCATAAACAGAATTAATTACAGGGTATCATGGCCACCCCAGTTATACCAGTGCTTCAATTGGGCGCACATTTTTTAAGAAGGGAACACTGTTTCAGAACAGACACCAGAGGAAATAATTCCCATTCCTATGACTAGTGGGGTATAGTCAGGAAAGCCTAGTCTCTACATGTGCAAGTCTTGGTAAACGGTGGCTAGAGAAATAAAGAAAACACAGTCACTAAAACATAAGTCTAAGGAGCTGATGTTTAATATTTTGATATCCATATTATAGAACCAAATAGAATTTATATTCATCCGGAATTAGCAGGCCTTTTGAAGCAAAACCATTGTCTCTCTCTCTCTGCCCCCTTCCTTCTTTCTTCCTTCCTCTCCCTGTCTCGCTTCCCCCTTCCTCCATAGTCTCCCCTTCCCTTCCTCCCACTTTCTCTTTCTTTGAAGATTTATCTCACAGCTGTTGGACAGTGTTTCTCAGCAGAATCATTCAGTGTCCCTTTCCTATGTTTCTCTTGAGCTGTTTCCCTATTACCAAACCAAACTGACTGCCAGTTGCAGGGCTCATCTGGCTGGTGCTTCCTACATCTGCTGTGCTAGGAACAGCGTTTCCCTTCACCAGCTGGCCCTAAAGCAATGATGAGGGGGGCAGAGGAAGCCAGTATTGGGGGAGCATAAAAGCAATCTGGAGGGGGTAGAATAGAAATTTCCTTTCTTTGGTTGATTTCCTTCAGGACAGTTCTGGACAGCTGAAATCACTTCAGAGGGAGAGAAATGGAGAAGTCGTTCTTTGAGAAGCAGGTTTCTCCTTTCAGACAGCCCAATATTATTAGTCCTGTGTAATCACTTTTCAGTACATTTTATTAGAACTTTATTTCCTGAGAAACATATAGTTTCTGTGTAGCGTAGCCTTGGCATCTGGTGTCTGACTCCGTTCCCAGATTGAAAGTAAGAAAATCTAGAGGAAAGAAAATCCCCCATGCCTCTTTTTTTTTTTTTCTCCAAATAATTTCGTTTAAAATCAAGTAGGGGTTTGTAGTTCTCTTTGTAGAGATTTTTCACATCCTTCGTCAGCTTTATTCCTAATTATTTTATTTTTTTGGTGGCTATTATAAATGGGCTAGCTTTCTTAATTTCTTTTTCTGCACATGCACTGTTGGAGAATAGAAATGCTACTGATTTTTTTTGTGTTGATTTTGTATCCTACGACTTTGCTGAAATCATTTATCAACTCTAGGAGTTTTTTTATAGAGGCTTTAGGCTGTTCAATATATAGGATCATATCATCTGCAAAAAGGAACAGCTTGACTTCATCTTTTCCAATCTGGATGCCCTTTATTTCCTTCTCTTCTCTGATTGCTCTGGCTAGTACTTCCAACACTATGTTGAATAGGTGTGGTGAGAGTGGGCATCCTTGTCTAGTTCCCGTTCAGGATGATATTGGTTCGTATATGGCTTTAATTATGTTAATACTTTCCATCTATGCCTAACTTGTAGAGAGTCTTTATCATGAAGGAATGTTGAATTTTGTCAAATGCTTTTTCATCATCTATAGAGATGATAATATGGTTCTCGTCTTTGCTTTTATTCATGTGGTGTATCACATTTATTGATTTGCGTATGTTGAACCAACCTTGCATCCCAGGGATAATCCCACTTGATCATGGTGTATAATTTTCTGTATGTATTGCTGTATTCTGTTACCTAGTATTTTATTCAGGATTTTTGCATCCATATTCATCAAGAATATTGGCCTGTAGTTTTCTATTTTTGATGCATCTTTGTCTGGTTTTGGTATCAGGGTGATGTTTGCCTCATAGAATGAGTTTGGGAGAATGGCCTCTGTTTCAATCTTTCAGAAAAATTTGTAGAGAATTGGTATCAGTTCCTCTTTGAATGTTTGGTAGAATTCTGCTGTGAATCCATCTGGTCTTGGGCTTTTCTTTGTTGGGAGTCTTCTGATAACAGCTTCAATCTCTTTTATTGTTATTGGTCTGTTCAGATTTTCTACATCATCTTGGCTCAGTTTTGGTAGTTTGTAGGTGTCCAGAAATTTATCCATTTCCTCCAGATTTTCAAATTTGCTGGCATATAGTTGTTTATAGTAGTCTCTAATGATTCCTTGTATTTCTGAAGTATCAGTTATTATATCACCTTCTTCATTTCTAATTTTTGTTATTTGGGTCTTCTCGCTTCTTTTCTTAGTTAATCTTGCTAAGGGTTTGTCAATTTTATTTATGTTTTCAAAAAAAACAACTTTTTGTTTCATTAATCTTTTGTATTGTTTTTTGGGTTTCTATTTCATTTAATTCTGCTCTGAACTTAATTATTTCTTCCTGTCTACTAACTTTAGTGTTTGATTGTTCTTGTTTTTCTAGTTCTTTAAGGTGAAGTGTTAGGTTGTTTATTTGTCGTCTTTCCATTCTTCTGAAGTAAGCATTTAATATGAAAAATTTCCCCCTTAATACTACTTTTGTGGTATCCCACAGATTTTGGTATGATGTGTCATTATTTTCCTTAGGTTCAAGAAATTTTTTAATTTCTTGTTTAATTTCTTCTTGGACCCATTTGTCATTAAGTAGAATGTTGTTTAATTTCCATGTGTTTGTATAGTTTCTGGAGTTTTGTTTATTATTGAATTCTAATTTTAATCCATTGTGATCAGAAAAAATAAACAGAATAATTCCAATTTTTGTGAATTTGTTGAGACTTGCATTGTGACCTAACATGTTGTCTATCCTGGAGAATGTTCCATGTGCTGATGAGAATAATGAATATTCCAAGATTGTTGGATGGAATGTTCTGTATATATCTGCAATCCACTGTTGAGGGAAATTAAAGAGGACACAAGAAGATGGAAAGATATCCCTTGCTCTTGGATTGGAAGAATTAACATTGTGAAAATGTCCATATTTCCCAGAGTGATCTATAGATTCAATGCAATCCCCATCAAAATTCCAATGGCATTTTTCTCTGAGATGGAAAAAGTTATCCAGGCATTTATATGGAACAACAAAAGACCACACATAGCCAAAGCAATCTTGAGCAAAAAAAATAAAGCTGGAGGCATAACACGACCTGACTTTAAACTATATTACAAACCTATAATAACCAAAACAGCATGGTACTGGCATAAAAACAGATACATAAATCAATGGAATAGAATAGAGAACCCAGAAATCAATCCATACACCTACAGCCATCTGATCTTTGACAAAGGCAGCAAATCTACATACTGGGGAAGAGACAGCCTTTTCCACAGTCATGCCGGGAAAATTGGATACTCATATGTAGGGGAGTGAAACTCGACCTGTACCTTTCACCATAAACCAAAATCAACTCAAAATGGATTAAAGAATTAAATATACACCCTGAAACAATAAAACTCCTTAAAGAAAACATAGGGGAAACACTCCAGGAAGTAGGAGTAGGTACAGACTTCATATAGTTGCATAGGCAACTACAGGAAAAATAAACAAATGGGATTGTATCAAACTAAAAAGCTTCTGCACAGCAAAAGAAACAATCAACAGAGTAAAAAGACAACCAACAGAGTGGGAGAAAATATTTGCAAAATATACATCTGACACAAAGGATTAATATGCAGAATATATAAGAAACTCAAACAACTTTACAGCAAAAAAAAAAAAAAAAAAAAGCCCAATTAAAAAACGGGCAAAGGGGCTGAATAGGCATTTCTCAAAGGAAGATATACGAATGGCCAACAGACATATGAAAAAATGCTCAGACTCACTCAGCGTCCAAGAAATGCAAATCAAGACCACTTTGAGATATCATCTCACTCCAGTTAGGAAGGCTAACATCCAAAAGACTGAGAATGATAAGTGTTGGAGAGGTTGCAGAGAAAAAGGAATACTCATTCACTGTTGGTGGGGCTGCAAAATGATGCAGCCTTTATGGAAAATGGTATGGAGGTTCCTTAAACAATTACAGATAGGTCTACCATATGACCCAGTTATTCCACTGTTGAGAATATCCCCAGAGGAATGGAAATCATCATGCCAAAGGGATACTTATACTCCAATGTTTATTGCAGCTCTATTTACAATAGCCAAGAGTTGGAACCAGCCCAAATGTCCATCATGTAATGGGTGGATAAGGAAACTGCGGTATATCTACACAATGGAATACTACTCTACTATAAAAAAGAATGAAATACTGCCATTTGCAACAACATGGATAGACCTAGAGAGAATTATATTAAGTGAAACAAGTCAGGCACAGAAAGAGAAATACCACACGATCTCTCTTATTTGTGGGAGCTAAAAATAAATAGATAAATAAACACAAAAACAAATTGGTGGGGGGAGAAGACAGAATAACCACAAAAATTCCTTGAACTATATAAGTCAAGCAAATAGATATGATGTTGGGGGGGGCAGGGAGGGGAGAGGAACAGGTAGAGGGGAATGAAAATCAACTACAATGTATATTGAGAAGAAAAATTTTTTTTAATTTAAATTTAATTTTTTTAAAAAATCAAGTAGGGGAAAGGCTCTGATCCATAACAATGATCTTCTACTTCTCAGGGGTGCTGGGAGACATAAAGAGCTAATAAAGTACATTTGGGGTAGAGTACAGATATCAAAAGTATGTTCTCAGTGTTGAGATATAGTTTTATCACTTCATGCCTTCATTTCTTCATGTTTCAAATGATGCTAATCTATCTATCCTATGGGGTCTTTATGAGGAATAAATAAGAAGAGGGAAGTAAAGCCTTTAGCACAGGGACTGGCAAGGATCAAATCCTCATTAACTCTCAGCTGTTAACATCATTCCTGTCTTTTTAAGTTGGACATTGAAGGAGCCATCAGTAAATACCTGTTGGATAAGAAAAGGCTGTTGAATGCCAGTCTTCATTCACTGTGTGCAGATGTTGAAATGGCGGATTCTAGTGTGCACCACCTCAAATTTTGTACATGTACCTTTTTCCCCTCCTTTAATAAAAGTCAAGCATAAAGGAAAGAGGTGGTCACTGGTATTCACCATACCTTCGATTCTAGTGAGAAAAAAGTGCTAGAGAAGAGGTAGCATCTTTCTTAAAGGTGGACTTTAAGAAACTCTTTCAGCATCTGGTTCAATGAAGAGGTACAGAAAGTACTAAGAACAAAGCCAGATACCATCCAAGAATCCTAGAAGAGGATGTGGAATGGCTACAGCAGACTCCTCCCTGGCTCAGTGCTGCACTGTTCTCTTGAGCACCTGCAGAAATATCATTGTTAGGTTTTCCAAGAGTGGTCTGGAATTTGGTTCTAAAATATGATTGTCTAGAAATATATAGATAAAATCAGTGAAGCATAATAAATAACTTAAGACTATAGGTGACATTAACAATACACTCAGAATAGATCCTAGAACACAGCATGCTTGCAACTATTATCAGGACATAAGAAAGTATAAGTGGTTTGGTTTTAAAATAAAATATGACATTGAATACAGCTTCAGGGTTCCAGAAAATGCTCAAGTCTTTGTTAACTCTAAAGAAGAAAAAAATAATAATTTTAAAGTTTTTCTTGGTTCAAATTTCTTGTGATATTAGTAAAGTATTTGGGTTTAATGATCTGTAGTTATGTTAGAATATATGTTTCAACAAGACATTCCCTAGTCAGCCTTATATAAATAAGATAGTAGGTTGAAGCTGTAAATAACTCACAGGCCATTACCTTATAATATTATAAATGAAATACTATTTGTTAGCATATTTTGATTAAATGGAAAGTTTAGACTTACATTCCAAAATGCTATAATTACAAAAAATACTCTACATTAAGATAAACTTAGTAATATGTTTTACCATTTTACACTTAACAAAATATATAAGTTTTCTCAAACTAAATGAGCAATAAGAAAAGATAAAATTTATTAAATAACTTGTAAGATACAAGTTAATTTTTCAGGCAGTTTGTTTTCTACAAAATAAAGAAAGCAACTTTTTCAATTTTAAATTACTATTAGAGAACTTACTTATCACAATTTGAAATATTTGAATATACCAGAGTACTTCAAAACATGACATATTTAAATTATCTTCAATATCTTAACATTCTTTTATTTCAGGTACAATTTTTTATGCTCTCCAAAATGCCACGTAATGTGCAAAGGAGTCTTCATGGTATGACACTTGGATGTATGCCTGTATCATTGTATTTGTGCACAGTGATTTGCAAGTCATTAAGAGATGGTGGTTACATTTAGGATTTCTATTCACTTTAATTTGAAAATCAAGCACAGTCCCTACTGTTAACAGTTCAAGGAAAGCATAAAGGAGGCACATAATAAAGTTGGGGGGGGGAGATACCTAGAAAAGGTGAAGGAGTAAATTCTGGCTTTCTTTTTACTTTCTTTCATCCAGCCAAGGGAACAGTTAGAAGTGACTTACACCTCCTTTATTTTAAATTAATCATCCCAATAACCACAAAGCAAATTATTTTTGTGCCAAGGGGGAAAAGTGATTCTAAGGGGGAAGATATATGTATATAAAGAGTAGAAATAATGTATTTTATGAGAAATTGCTTTCATAGATCTCTCTGCCTGCAACTATGAAGAGATTGATATTTGTAAATCCCCAAGGATCCCGTCAACAGCCAAGATTGTTGGTTCAAATCAGAAAAAAACCTGAGTGAAAATTACTTGGGAGTGATTTTTTTCTTTTCATTAGAAAGAGAGTAAAAAGGTCAAAGGACAGACAAAATGCAAGTATACAGGGTACTTCTAAACAATGGTTGTTATAACTTTTTATATAAATGTCAGATACAGAAAGGTAAACTTCATTAAGGGCTTAATATGTAAATGGAACAATGGGATTTTTAAAAGCAATTAAGCTGGGTTTCTCCTAGTTGTTTATGATGCCTTTTTTGAAAGAATGACATCCTCCAAAAAAAATTCCCCTATAACGTGAGTGTCTAAGGATTAATTCCACATATACTCAAATACAGGAATGATATTATGCATAACTCCACTAGTCAATTATGATTTTAAATATTAAACAATCACTTATTTCTGTCCTCTCTTGTCTTATTGTCAGAAATGAACATTTAAAAGACACCAAGAGCGAATCACAGCATATGAGTTTCTATTTGGATTTCAAAATGTCCCTTGGGGGGGGGGTTGTATTTGTTTGATTTTTAAGACACTAATTTTACTCTTGTTAACATTTTATTTCAAAAAGCTAAAAATATTCTCATTCAAACATAGAATAAACACGTCAAAGATTTTAATGAAGTCATTAATTAAGGAGAGAGCAATTAAGATGTCAATACTAATTAAAATGGGAATTAGAAGAGAGATATATGGGCAATCAGGAATGTTGAAATGAATTTGTTAATAAGTACAAAACTGGTTAATATCCATGGGCAATAAAATGTAATGTTTGGAGTCTTTACTATAGGGCGGCAATCAGTTGTATCTTTACTGAAGAAATTAAATTATATAGCTATGGGTAAAAAATCATTTGTATTACTCTCAATTTTCTACCACTTAGCTTCTACTCCTACAGAGTTGTAAAATAGCCTAGTCAATCACAAGACACAACCCTGGAGAACTGGGCTCTGCTAGAACACCCTGCCTCCCAGTGTTGCCCTGAAGGACACCCAGTAATCTCTTTGGCCTGTTTATGGGTCTTGGACAGTATCTTCTTGTCACTGTACACTATATAATTTATTTGGACACGTTAGTTTAATTTTGTTTTTTAGTTAATGGATCCTTTTTGGAGTCTAGGTGACTTTAAAATTATGAGACCTTTTTTTTTTTTAAGGAAATCTTGGATATCTGCCTTCCTGATGAGGAATTATGAGATTAATGTAGCAGTCTCAAACCTTTAAGACAGAACCTTTGATTTTCTCCCCCCATTGCCATCCAAGTCGCTTCAACTAAAATCATAGGAATCATCCTGGCTCTTGATTATCCATCTTCTCCATCCCAAATACACAGACCCATACAGATACATGCAGAGACACACACACACAGACACACACAGACACACACACACACACACAGCCTTGTCTAGCTCTGTCAGATCATTTTCTAAATACCACTTCTCAGAGTCTCCTGGTTCCAAGCCACAGTCCAAACCACAAACATAATCTGCCTGTCAAGTTGAAGCATCATTCTTATTGTTTCCCTTTTGCCACCAAAATTCCATTCTCTACAAGTCAGCCAGAGATATTTTGAAAAATTTAATTCTCCCCTGATTAAAACTTACCAATGGCTTCACCATTTCATTTAGAATAAAATCCAAATTCCATGACATGGCCTACAAGGCACAACATATTCTGGCTCCCACCTAACTCTCTGTCTTGGTTTCCTACATCTTCCCTCGTTCACTGTGCTCCAGCCTCACTGTCTTCCTCTCTGCTCGTGGATATACCTCTCTGGCTCAGGGATCCTATGTTTACTGCTTCTTCTACTTGAATGACTTCCCCCCTATCTTCACATGACTGGCCCCATCTCATCATTCAGGTGTCAGCTCAAAAACTACATCCTCAAAGAACCCTTTCCTTTCCACTCTATTCAGAATAACTTTCTTCAGTCACTGTCTCACATTAGCTTGTTTTACTTTTTTTTCATAGTGGTTATCACTACTTGAATTTTCTCAGTTGCTAAGTGGCTTAAATGTAAATATCTGACTTCCCCTGTGGGAAGTGAGGAGCCCTGTCTCATTGATCGGTGCCTGGCCTATAGTAATTCACTTAATATTTGTTGAAAGAAAGCATAGGCGAATCCCAGTAAAAATATGTTTGACATATTGACAGAGGAATTTCTGCTCAGTTTAGGGAATCATACTGCTTCGTGTAATGTGATGGAACATCGTGGAGTGGTGCTCAAGACAATAGTGTTCCCAGCGTCCCATGTCACAGTAGAGCATGAGTGGCAGGGACTCCTGCACAGGGTTTGGCATATATTATAGGACGAGGAGGCATAAGTCAAGTCTTCAGATGTGAGCTAAGATATGAGGCATCGATTCAGGATTATACAATCTCCAAGAGGGGAACAAGAGCTGGAGAGTTAAAATTGGAGCCTATGGCAGATGCTGACTCCTCTGTGTCACTTTTTAAAAAGTGTTTGAGCAGCTTTGAGCTCACAGCAATGAATTTTAACCAAAAGGCCTCCAGATAAATCCAGACGCTGATTGGGTTTGAGAAGATGTGTTGAAATCCACCAGAGAGACTCAAAGTCTACCCTTATGAATGAGTATCTTGTGATTCTTAGTAGAAAGATGCTTTGCACTCCTAGTTTTGACTGTTTTTTAATACCTAGGTAAATTTCTGGCTCATTAGACAAGATATCTTCTTCACATGTATCTACTAGCTACGCCAAAGAGGTAACAGTTATTCCAGGTTATGATGAAACCCTTGGATATGTTTAGTAATTTTAAAAGAAATGTGGTTAATTTTCTTCGCATTTTTATGACATTTCCATTTTAAGAAAAAGCTCTGAAATTCTAGCAGCACTGTTCATGCTGTAGATGCCAAATTAAAATGAAAATCTGAAAAGACCACTCATATCCACTGCTTGCTGAGATATAAATCTAAGAACATCCTTACTCATTGTCGATTGCATTCTGCCTGTGCTTAAGGGAGAGAGGAAAGTCCATTACAGAGGTAGCATTTGAAATGGGCCTTTAAACGTGAAAGTGGTTCCAAGCAAAGATTCTTTCCAAGTCAAGTCATAGGAGTGGTGTTGCTTGGGGTTTATTTAGAACAGTGAGGAAATGGGCCCTTGTGGCTTGGGTTTGTGAAAGGCTGCAGCCATGATTTGAAGGGCTGAGTATTCTGAAATGTCTATACTTCGTGTATTTGTGGGTACCTGGATTTTTTTTTTTTTTTTCAGCAGCAGGGCTATATCATCAGGCTTTACTTATAAAATATTGATCTGGAAGCTGTTTGATAAATGAATGTGAGCAGAAGGACATGGAAACAAGAAGGGATGGAAACATTAATTCAGAGGCTATTAACTGTGCTTTTAAGTCCTCTCACAATCTGACCTTTCTTTGCCTTTCCAACCTGTGTAGCTCAATACTCATGTTTTATGTTTGAGTCACGCTTACATGCTTGTGTTCTTGTGCTCTTCAAGTTCAAGTCGTTTACCTAACAGATTCCTTGAACTGGAATCCAGTAGTGCCCCCTCAGTATCTCAACAGTCTGATCGCACTTCATGGAGGTAAAGTTGTGATACCTTCTCTAACCTACCCCACCACCATCGCTGCTGCCCTGCTTTCTGGAAACATGACCTTTCACACATCCTACCTCTCGAAACCTCTTGTTTCTAATTCGTAATAATGATAGTATCTACCTCAGAATTGTGCTGAAGAAGATAATGAATGAAAAGGTGTCTAGCACGCTTGTTTTTCATTATTGCCGTTTTAACTTGGCAACATTAGTCAAGCATTTTGTATTGCTGACAGTAATTTGTATGCATGAATTATTGCTTCCTGTGGATCATAATTTAATTGAAAGTGGAAATTGTGTATTTATTTTTGTTTTCACCAGAGTTTAATGTGGTACCTTACGCATTAGACATTTAATTCATGGTTTTAATTTAAATTAAAAGACATTTTATAATTTTTAACAGCAGTTCCATCTTGAATTATGATTATTTGAGGGCTTCTTGCAATACACGAACACCAGGTACAAGTCATTCGAGGGCATAAAGGCCATGCCTTCTCATCTTTAAACTATCCTGTTAAATTCCTCATAGATTTTCTTCCCTATGGCAGAAGCCAAATAAACATTTGCTGAACTAAAACGTGAATATACAGGAAGTGACTCCTGTATTTTTTAAAAATACTCTGAGGTGCCAAAGAACTACACTTTGGCTTGCTCATTTATGTAATTAAAAAGTTTGCTTTGTTTTACAGCTTGCAATGTCCTTAGAAACTCTGACCGGTGCATTTTATTTTCAGAATATGGGGTGTTTTTTCATGTTGCTATGTGCCTCACATTTACATCTAGAAAGAATTCAGTCACTCTTTCTAGAAATATTTACAGCCCCTACAATATCCCTGGCTCTGTGAGAAGTGCAGAGTTTATCTGGCCAAATGGAAAGATCCGTTCCCTCTCTGTTGATAAAACTTTGAAGCCTACTCATCTGGCTGACTGTCTCCGTTTCCCCTGTAACCTGAAGGTTTACTTCAGGGAGGACATTGTAGAAACTGCAGGAGAACAAGGAAAACGGTTTTGTAAAGGACCACCAATATCTGTCTTAACATGTACACCAAAATTTGAGAAGTATGCATACTGCCTGTCAAACTACTACTGGGTTTAACATGAAAAAGTATTTTCTCCTATTTTAAATTTCTAATCCATTTGCATTTACTCTTTAATATAACTCTTTTAATTAGAGCTAATTTTAGGCACAGTCCTAAAGTGGGTGAAATCGGTCTTTGGTAATTTCGCCTCCATCTCTGGGTCCTCCCTCTTTACCCACACTTTCCAGACATTTAGAGCTTTCCTGCTGCTATGATTCAGCAGGACCCAATTCTCACTAAGGTTTTAGTGTCCTCATCTGTCCCTACAGGATTATTAGCACGATTTGAGTGGCTACTGGGGGGTGGAAAATGCAACACCTAAAGAATGACTGTGTGAACATTCAGCATCTCTAGCCCTCGCATAGGGCAGACGGTGGAGGAAATGGATCTCCCCAGTACCACTGAAATCATATCACAGCTAGAATATGAATAGAATCAGGGAATATTATTTATTGACTGAACATAGTTATTTGCTAATGAATGATGGCATACACATTTTTTACGTTGGTAATTTTCTTTGAAAATCATTTTATGTATCTGTTGAATTTTTCAAGATTATCTGCTCTTAGATAATCTTGAGCAGAGATAGTGTGCTTGTGTTCACAGACCTCAGTGCAAGATCACTGAAAGCAGGGATGTGAGCATATAAACAGAAGATGTTAAAGACACATTAATATTTCATTTGAAATAACCAAATACTTACTGTACTCTTAGACTTCTTCTTTTTTTACATTTTGCCTCATTTTTATTCTGCTTTTATGAGCTGCAGTATAAAAATGGCTTCATATTTGAGTATAATAAAATACCTTCACTTCCATGATTAATGGCAGCGCCCTTCCAATTATTTTTAGATTAAGGAAAGCCTGCAGTGAATCTGATTCTGATTTGAAAAGAATGTGTGCTAGTTTTTTTAGACTGGCTGTTCAACAAATGATGCTAGGGAAACTGGATATCCATATTCAGAAGAATGAAACTAGACCTGTACCTTTTGCCATATGCCAGAATCATCTCAAAGTGAATAAGAGACTTACATATAAGACCTGAAACTATCAAACACCTAAGAGAAAACATAGGGGAAAACTGCAGGAAGTAGGACTGGGCAAAGACTTGATGAATATGACTCCCAAAGCACAGGCAACAAAAGGAAAAATACACAAATGGGATTATATTAAACTACAAAGCTTCTGCTCCCCAAAAGAAACAATTAACAGAATGAAAAGACAACCTACCGAGTGAGAGAAAATATTTGCAAAAGATGCACCCAACAAAGAATTAATATCCAGAATATACAAGGAAGACAAACAACTTAACAGTAAAAGAAACAAATAACCTGATTAAAAATGGGCGAAGGAGCTGAATAGGCATTTCTCAAAGGAAGATATGCAAATGGCCAAGAGATAAATGAAAAAATGCTCAGCATCACTTAGAATCAGGGATATGCAATTCAAAACCACATTGAGATGATATCCATGCCAATTGGACTATTATCAAAAAGACGGAGAACAACAAATGCTGGTGAGGATGAGGAGAAAGGGGAGCCCTACACTGTTGGTGGGACTGTAAATTGGTGTAGCCATATGGAAAACAATATGGAGGTTCCTCAAACAATTACAGATAGAACTGCCACATGATCCAGCAATCCCATTGCTGGGTATATACCCAGAGGAACGGAAATCATGTTGAAGGAATACCTGCACTCCCATGTTTATTGCAGCTTTATTTACAATAGCCAATAGTTAGAACCAACCTAAATATCTATCTTCGGAGAGCTGGATAAGGAAAATGTGGTATATTTACATGATGGGATACTACTGTGCCATTCGCAGCACATGGATGAACTTAGAGAAATTTGTGTTGAGTGAAATAAGCCAGGCACAGAAAGAGAAATACCTCATGTCCTCACTCATATGTGGGAGCTAAAAACTAACTAACTAAATAGATAAATAAGGAAGAAAGATACAACAATCACAATAATAGGTTGAACTTTCAAAAGGAGAGAACAGAACTGAAGTTACCAGAGAAGGGAAGGGGAGGGTGTAAGGGAGAAATTGCTAAAAGGACACAAAAAACGATTACATTGTGTGATGTTGAATATAGTAATTATCCTGATTTGAAAATCACATATTACACACAGGTACTGATGTTGAACTCTGTACCCCGCAGATATGTACAATCAACTATGTTACAATCAAAAAAAAGTTTAAATAAATAAAACTAATAAATGAATTTAAAAAATAAAAATGTAATAACTAATGTGGTTAGATTATTTCAGTGTAGAATAAAAATTATTTTAAAAAAATTAGTTCACTATTCTTAATTCTAGCTATAAAAATTTTGTCTTCTTCATATAGCAACATTCTCTAGTCAATTCAAAATGTTTAATGGAAAAATATTTCTGTTGATGGGTTATTGTGGGGAAAATCATATTGGCTTCCTTTTTTGAACATGGGTTAAAAACAAAACTATGATTTTTCATATCTCTGTCTAATTTTTAGTGCATGAATCCCATATAGCATCCTGCCCCATGCCTCATAAATGGTGAATATTCAACAAATATCAGTTGTTAGTGGTTAGTCCATTTTCCAAGGCAATTTTTCTCATTTAAACAGTCAACTTTATTGCCTTCTCCACTCTGCCATTCCTCAACATTAATACACTTGCTATACTATTTTAGTCATCTAATGTATCAGGCACTGCGCAGTGCACCAACAATGCAGTGATGAAGAAGTCACAATAGGCCCCTGACTGCATGGAATTTACATTCTAGTGGGCAGCAAACAGGGGACGAGTAGCAACCCTGTGAGTAAGATCATTTCAGATTATGCTCAACAGGAAATAAACCAGTGGATTTGGTAGGGAATCCTATTTCACATTCAACATTCACTCATGCATGTATTTATCCAATTTGTTTATTTGTTGAGCAGCTATTATTGTACACCAAAAATTATAGGCTCAAGTTTCTGCATCTGAAGCATGTGAAGCAGCTAACTAATGGAAGTCATACATGTGTTATCCATATGTTTTTCACTATTTTTTTTTACTGGCTGCATGAATTAGTCCATTTCTATTGCTTATAAAAAAATATCCGAAACTGGGTAATTTATAATGAAGTAGAACTTATTACTTACAATTTCAGAGGCTGGGAAGTCCAAAGTCTGGGGAACACATCTGGTGAGGGCCTTGGTGGTGGTGACTGTACAGCAATAAGGGTGTCACATAGCAGAATGTTGAGCAAGAGAGCTAAAGTTCCACACTCACTTTCCTTATAAAGCCACCAGAACCACATCCATTACTCCATGAATGGATCAATCCATGCACAAGGGTACAGTCCTCACAATTTAATAACCTCTTTAAGGTCTCGCCTTTCAATTACCATAATAAGATTTCCCACCCTCTTAACACTGTCACAATGGGGATTAGGTTTCTAATACATGAAGCTTTGGGGGACACATTCAATGCATATTACAGGCCAAACCAGATTCTCCTTTGGCCCACCTGTGGCTACCACTACATGCAAATTCCCTTTTTTTGAGGTAGCAAAGACATTATTTTGGATGCCAATCTGATCCATCGAAATACATATACATAGATGCATTCATTTTATTCATTCATTCATTCAATAACCTTTAAAGTGACAACTTTATTTCAAAGTGCTTGTATGAAGTGTGAAACCTGGATGGTAAGACACAGAATCTACTCTTCAGTAAATTATAAACCACATGACATAGGAACACTTCCTTCACCTTTCTGTTTACGCAGACAGAATTCATTTCTTCCTCTTTAGAACACCCCCAAAATTTTGTCTTGCCTACATTTCTATATGTCTTATCCTCCTTACTAAGTCAGAAGTCACAGCTGTTGCCCATATGATAACAGGTTTTTTATAGGTTACAGTGTCAAATTTTGCATTTATTTACATTGAAAATTATGGTGAGGATATAATGATTTGGTTTTATTTGGTATTTAATTTCCTTAGTTGGTATCCTTAGTTAATTACTTAAGCTTAGAAAGAACATGTAAAGTACATTTTAAATTTTTATAGAAATTGTATATCGACAAAATAAAATTTAAAAAAAAATAAAATAAATAAAAAATAAAAAATAAAAATTTTTATAGAAATTGACTTTCAGAAGGAGAGTAATATGAAATCCAGACACCATTAATTGCTATTTCAGAGAAAGTTTGAGAATCATGATATATACTTTGGACAAGTAGGAAGATAGAAAAATAATTGACTAAGCAATCAAACTAAAGAAATAGATAATTTCTTATTCACTTTTGTACTGGAAAACTAGTTTTGTTTGGTCTTACTTCTTGGACCAATTCATATTTCAGTATAGTAAAAGATAAACTCCAAAGTTTAGAATACATAATTTTAAATTATTTATGGTTTTGAATCATTTATGTCTTTCAAGGAGGGAGGTAAATAAGGAGTTAGGTTTCGGCTCTGTTAAGTCTGAAGCACATATTAGATGTTAAACTGGAGTTGTCAGGTGAACAACTAGGTACAATAAACTGGGGTTTGGAAGAGAGATTATACCCAAAGACATAAGTGAAAGGCATTAGAAGCCATGAGACTGTGTGAGATGCAAAGTTGAATTCTGACCACTCCAGAGCTCAGAGGTCTAGTGGATGAGGAGGAGTAAAAAAGATAGTAAAAAGAAGCAGCCAGAGAGGTAGGAAACCAAGAGATAGTGTTCCAAAGCCAAGTGAAGAAAGTGTGTAAAGGAAAAGCAAATGATCATCTTGTCAAAAGCTGTTCATGGATCAAGTGAGAGGAAGACTGATATTGACCAATGAATTGAATTGACCAGTTGAAATTAGGAACATAGAGGCCACTGGTGATCTTTTAGTGGACGGGTGGATATAATAACCTCCTAAAATATGGTAAAGAGAATGGGAGAAAATATGTGGATGCAAGTATTTCAAGGAGTTTTGCTATAAAAATGAAGAGGAATGTGGGACAATGTCTGGATAGTGAGTAGGATTGAGAGAAGGTGTTTTGCAATATGGAATAAATATGTGCAAGTTGACGGGAATGATTTAGTATGGAGACAAAAATTATTGATGCTGGAAATAGAGTGGCAGTATTGCTGGAGAGATGTTCTTGAATAGACAAGAGAAGATGGGATCTAGTACACAAGGTGAGGGTTGGCCTTGCCGTGAGCTCAGGAAGGAGAGTGGAGTGTCAGAACACACAGGCAGGGAAGTGGCAGATGGGGGTGAGTACTTGGCGGAAGTTAGGGTAGAATCTGAGTGATTCTGTTTCCTTCATGAAATAGGAAGTTAGTTACCAGCTGAGAGTGAAGATGAGAGAGGAGCTATTAGAGATCTGATGAGAAAAGTATGATGTGAAATTTTTATCTAAGGAAGTGAGCAAGGTGATGAAGAAGGGACATCAAATAGGACTGGAGGCCAGCACAAAGGCCCACCAGACACTAGTGGTCATGACTTTAAAGTAAGACTAGTGCTCTAGTCCATTCAGGCTGCTATAACAAAATAACTTACTGAGTAATTTATAAACAACCAATTTCTTTCTTACAGGTCTAGAGGCTGGGATCAGATGCTACCAGATTCAGTGTCTGGTGAGGGCTTGCCCTGTGCTCCAAAGATGTCACTTTCTTGCTTAGTCCTCTCATGCTGGAAGGAAGGAAGAGGCTGGGTGCTTCCTACAACCTCTTTCATAAGGGCCCCACCCTCCTGGCTTAACTACCTTCTAAAGGTCCCACTTCTTAATACTGTCAAGTTTTAACATATGAATTCTGGGGACACTTTCAGACCATAGCAACCAGTATGTATCGTTCTAGGTTTTTCTCTGGAAACGGCTTAGACAGAGTTGGATTTAGGCAGAATTAGAGCTTTACCAAGAGCGTGTGATAATGTGAGGAGGGAAGTAGAGTTGCACACATATGCAAGGAATAATTACGGTGATGGCACGTGAAACTTAAACTAGGCAAGGAGACAAGGGGTATAGGGACAGTGAAAGGGTAGAGAATAAATGGGTTCGTAGTCTCAGTGGGTTCAGATTTTTACAGAAAAAAGTAGGAGTCGGTGATTAGAAAGGAGGTGCTTGAAATTGTGATTAGAGTGGGCTCCTGTAAGGGATAATGATTAGGTCTTCTAGGGCATGATCACAGGGGGTTGGTAGCTGGGAGGACAAAATCATGGGAGGCAAGGAGTCAAGGAACCAAGAATCCAAGGCATTGGAAGAGTTTTCCATGTGTGATACTGAAGTAGAATTGAAGAGTATTTGACAGTAAGCCAAGAGCCAAAATCTTTGAGAACTGAGGGGGAGGAATAATCAGGAGTAGGAGGCTGTAAAAAAGGAGATGCAGTAGATTCTGTAGTCTGATAACATGGGACTCAGAGTTAGGGTCTAGAGTGAGGAGAAAAAGAAAATTGTTAATGAAATGCAAGTGGAATATCTGCCCCACTTCCAGACCCAGTGGTGTGAATGTGTGGAAAACCACTTGGAGACCTACAGGAGATGGGGTTTCTTCAGAATGGAGAGTTTTCAGCAGCACTAAGAAAATAAAGGTTGTGTTCAAGAAGAGATTGAAGATAGAAGGAATTTTGCTTATGACTAGCTGAGAGCTCCAGAGGGCACAGCGTGTTGGGGAGGAGTCAGAGATGGGGGCAGAAAGAGGAATGTACAGAGATTTGGGGGACGAATTAGAGACTGAGACTGGAAGAGACCCAGGTTTCATCTAGTGTGCGACTTGAACAGCAATAAAGGACAAAATGGGATTGGAGCTGAGCCAGAGAGTGGTGGGGACCTGTCAGTGTTGTGGGGGAGCGTCTTGCCAATAGAGTGCAGAGCTGGTAATATGGTACTGGAACAGAAGTGTGTTTAACAAACGAGGTAGTAGTTTTGAGGTTCATGAGCAGAAAAGTAGAATATGAATAGGAATAGGGTCTTTAACTTTTGCTAGAAAATTCTACGTTGGATCATTTACAAATTAATATTCTGTGGAAATTTAGCCTAAGGGGACTCAGCTTATGAAAGAAAAAACTTCTTTAGGAAACGACTTTTATGAGTTTTGCCACATCTAGGCTGATACTATGGTTCCAGGAATTCATATATGCTTTGCCATTGACTTCTTGAGCAAATCTGTAGTTTCACATAATATAATTTATGGATAATTTTGTTTCCCCCTCATTTCCCTTAGGTCCCCTAGAGTCTAAGCTTCACTAATAATATTTAACTTTATTGTGGTTATGACAGGGACTTAGTACTCTGGGCAAACCAATTTAGTGGTCCATGCACCAGCTTTATTTATTTAAAAATACATTTATACTAAATCCCCTGCTTAGCAACAACATTGTGAGTGGAAATTAGATAACTGCCAGTTGTCTAAGTAGTATCAAATTGTTTAAGTCTCTGAACTACTTTCTTATTCTCTCATTTCTTGCATCCTTTCCTTTTCTTCTGACCTTCTGGTAGATTTTCCTCATTGCTACTTTTGAGGCTGTGATGTTCAGTTTCAGTCTTGGTTTGCTTGTTCATTTGTTATGAATTCCCATCATTCTTTCCTGATCAGGATTAATAATTTTGGTACCCCTGTGTTTATATTTTAGTTTGTTTTAATTCAGACCTTAAAATCACATTTTAATACATGGAATCAAGATATTTCCTGTGTTTCAATTCAATTCTAATTTTTATTTGTTTATTTGTTCTTGCAGTTTTCTTGCATACATTCAGAGCTTCTTGACATGAGTTCTTGCTTGCATGCAAAGCTTCCTCAAAGGAGGAATGTATTTAACCTCTCCCCATTTCAAAGTAATCTAAAAATTACTTTTAATCATGACGAGGTAAAAATTATTTCTTAGAGACATTTACTTTAAAAAAAAAAATCTTCATAACAAAATAAAACGAGGCATGGAGCATGGGAGAGCTTATCTATTCCTTCTTGAGGGTCGCTTCACTCTCTTCCAAGCAGGTGGAAACATTGACTACTCCTTCCATAGCTCAGTTGGCCTCCCTCTACTCTACCTTTTTGCTTTGGTTATCTCATTAATTCCTTTCTCTTTTTCTTTTCACTTAATCTTGGATCATGGTACTTCCAAGAGCAGAGTAAAGATGTTAATGAAAAGGAAAAATCTCCCTCCTAATATTTTTCTTTTGGCTTAAAATGTTAAGTTTGGGCCAAAATAAAGGAGGCTGAGCCATGGGCAGTCTTTTTTTTTTTTTTTTTTTTTAAATTCATATTTATACTTTTGTTGGCTGGGCATTTTCCTACAGTTAGGAGAATCAGAAACATATGTGGACAATATTGAAAAATAAGATTAAAAACTGGTATGTAATTGTTCGTACTTGGTTAAGTAATATTTTACTTTTAAGTTTCCATGGTTCAGGGTCTGGTATTTGGGTTCTTAGGCACTGTATTGAAAATGGATCTTTTTCTTAGAAATAAATTCTTAGTAGCTAGGATCATAAGACAAATACATACCTACCAGATTACTTATTTGTTAACCTAAAATGCAAATTGTCATACCGCATAGAATGCTATTGTGTTGGCATAACCACTGCATTCATTCTCTGCCTGAATGGAAGCCGAATTATAAGCAAACACTCATTGGCAAGTCTGGAACTGGTGGAAACATGTTTATGATTCAAATATTTTGGGATTTCCAAAATTTGGTTTTTTAATTGCAAACGTCTTTGAATTAAAAATTTAGCAAGTGTCCATAACATATGTATATATATTTAATCATGTATTACATATACAAATGATATTAAATATGCAATATAAGAAATAATACCCTCCAAAACAGAAATTTTAGAGGAATGGTAAAATAAATATAATTAGTATTTCTAATCTTTTTTTTTTTTCTGTCCTGTACCTGCCCTGAGTTGAGCACATCCAGTTTGGAGATCACTAGCCAATTACTTGTCACAGAGACCAGATAGACTGAAGAGTCCAGTAACCAAGGCAGCCAAACTACAGAGCAGTCCCACGACAGAAAAATAAGACTGTGCTTTTGACTTCATTCTCTGCATGACTTGCAAATCACTGGCCCTCATTCAGTTTCACATTCCTTTTTTGTATAGATGGTGATGATATTGGTTATTAACAGTGGAAGTCTCCACCAGATGACTTTGACATATACCCAAATTCTTCCATAACATGGTTACTTTTATAGTCTAATTCTCACAGGGTACAACTTTTTCTTCACTCTGAGTTTGTGAGGATGCTGCCCACTCACAGCAGCCCACACTGTTGTATCGTCTGTAGTGAAGCTAATCCTCACATAAAGAATTTTATCTGAACAACCAGACTTTATCAAAAGTGAGGTATATGAGGTTGGATTCTAGAACTCTGACCTGTCTCAGCCCTTTCCTCCCTCATTACTTGGCTCCAGTTGCCCTGTTGCATGGTACCCTCATAGTCTACTTCATTGCCTCGTCCTGCCTTTCGTGGACAGAACCAAGGCTCTAGGCCTGTCTCTCCCCACATCCCATTTTTTGGAAACTTTATGGTTCCCCATTCCTTAGCAAAGATACTGTCTCCTTGTAATGCACTCCCATGTTTATTGAAGCTCTGGTTACAATAGCCGGGCTATGGAACCAACCTAAATGTCCATCAGGGGATGACTGGATAAGGAAAATGTGGTATATACACAATGGAATACTACCCAGCCATAAAAAGAATGAAATCTAACACTCACAGCAACATGGATGAGCTTGGAGAAAATTATACTAAGTGAAATAACCCGGGCACAGAAAGAGAAATACCACATGTTCTCACTCATAAGGGGGAGCTGAATTCACAAATAAATAAACAATAGAGAGAGAGAGAGAGAGAGAAACAACAATCACAATAATATGTTGAACTTTTAGAAGGTGAGAACAGAACTGTGGTTACTAGAGGTGGAAAAAGGCAAGGGGGAGAGGTAGGGGGGCTACTCAGAAATTAATCAGAAATGGGTTAACCAACACAAAGAAGTTAGGTATTGTAATGATGGATAAGTTAACTATTCCAATTTGACCACCACACATTGTACACAACTATTGATAATCAACTTTGTACCCCACAACTATGTGTAATAAATTGTCTCTCAATTAAAGAAAAGGGAACCAAAGAAAGAGAAAATTAAAACAATTTGAAAACTGTTGAGTTCCATTGGCAAAGTCATATCAGCAGACATACCACATGGTTAGTTTTACCTAGTCTTTTACACAAGACCCTTCTCCCAATATTCCCAACCTTGGCTCTTGCCTACCATATTTAACTACTTAAATATGCCTGTTCACATCATTTAGCCTCTGCTTGGAAAGTTCTTTCCCACCATTCTTTACCTTTGTGTTCTACATTTAGGTCTCAGCTTAAATATTTCCTTGGAGAATATTTCCTTGAACTTCACCGAACTGCGAACATTTGGGTCTTTTTATCACCCCGTCATCACCTTATTTAAGCACTTGACACACTGAATTGAAATTACATGGACATCTACCTTGTCCTTTATTATTTGTCCTTGAGATAAGGTACTGTGTCTTGTTCACCTGTGTTTCAGCAGCACATTGCTGGGGGAGGAAGGAAGGAAGAGAGGGAGGCAGCTAATTATAAAACGAAAGAAGACTAAAGAGCTATGGTCTTTGTTTCTGCCTTTAAACAGACAAAAGTGAATGTCTGCTGGTAAGGCTTTATAATATGAAGGATAGGAACATAAATTTGAATTTTTATAGTGATGACATAAAATAAAAGCATTTATCTTTGTTGAAAACTATTCGTCTCAATGTTCCTACCTAATTTCCTTCTTATAGTGCTTTTAGGATTTTATATCACTTTGATATGTAAATTTGAGACATATGCATTGCTCTGGGAATATAATATTTCACATTCTACTAATTATAAGATGCCACTAAAAGCAGAAAACCCAATACCTTAAATAAAACCTCACTAAATTTATGTCAATTGTAAGACATTTCACAATTTTAGAATTAAGTTATTAAAAATGTCTGTTTTAGAATTGGAAACTATGGTAATGTTATTAACAGTAAAAGTTAATAATTGTTGAATGGATACAAGATGTCAAGTGCTCTACATACATTATAATATTTAATTCTCAAAACAACCCAAGGTAGTAGGTTCTACTATTATTTTATATTTCATATGTTAAAACTAAAGCACAGAAAGGTCAAGTTCATATTGGTAATAAGCCGTGAAACTAAAATTTGAACTATGCAGTTTTACATTAGAGAAGCATGGTCCAATAGTACTTTTATTTAGTTATAGAAATGTATTCTATATCTGTGCTATTCAGTAGAGTAGCCAGTAGCCACATGTAGTCATTGAACACTTGAAATGTGGCTAATGTAACTGAGGAACTGAATTCTAATTTTATTTTATTACCTTTAATATAAATAGCTGCTAGTAGCTAGTGGATATGGAGTTGAATAGCACAGTTCTAGAGCCCAATTCTAAATCACTGTATTCTACCACCTACTTTTAATTATAGAGAAAGAAGGGCAATGTAAACAGGATATTGGCAAGGCACACACCACTGACAATGTGTTAATTCTTCAGCTAGCTAAATCTAGGTATTCTTTTTGTTTTACTGAAAAAAATTGAAAAGGAGCCACAGAACAAAAACTTTCCTGTTTATCGTTTTATCAAACAATAGAGAGAATCTAGTGTTAATAGAGGAATTTATCACAACTTTCATTCTCAAATAAAACTTTTACCTCCTTCTTAATTTTTGTTCTAATATTTCACTTTCAAAGAATAAGTAGAAATCAGTTTATACTAATCTCCATAAGACTGAAGATTTAAGATAGATTTTCTTCAAATTTAGCTTCTTTATTTTTTATTTCCTAAAGGTTCAAGGAATATCAGTGCCATTCAAGAATAATATATTTCTAAGAAGCTTTTAAAGGCATCATTTATTATTCCAAGTAATAGCTTCATATTAGTCAGAGTTCTCTAGAGAAACAGAACCAACAGGACGTATATATAGAGAGAGTAAAAAGTTTATTATAAGGATTTGGCTCATGTGACTGTGGGGCTAGCAAGTCCAAAATCTGCAGGGTTACCCAGCAGGCTGGAGATCTAGGGAAGGACGAATTGATGCTGCAGTCCAAGTCCAAAAGCAATCTGCTGACAGAATTTCCTCTTCCTCAGGAGAGACCAGTCTTTTTCCATTAAAGCCTTCAACTGATTCATTGAGATCCACCCACATTACGGAGTGTAATCTGCTTTACTCAGAGTCAACTGATTTAAATGTTAATCTCATCTAAAAAAAAAATACTTTCCCAGAAACATCTAGAATAATGTTTGACCAAATATCTGGGCACTGCAACCTAGCCAAGCTGACATGTAAAATTAACCATTACGTAGCTCATCTGACATTTTTGTATGCAGAACAACAAATCACACTGTTCCATGGAGTACACTGGAAAGGAATTCGACTAGTACTAAAGCAAATTGCTTTTATATATCAAACAAAACTGCCATGTTTAATAAATCAAAGGCTAAAGCATTCTAAATTAATGTTACATTGTTTCATGGTATTCTGAAACTCCATGCTTAATTCTAAAACTCTGTAGCATAATTTGATAATATCTAATTACTATCAAATAGTACTTTCTTGTTTTCTCTACATTATAGAGTAAAAGTATAAAGACTACTGTGAATATTATAATTTTCCCCATAGTGAAAATATAACAGTGATTGGTCAAAACTGAATCTACTGTTACCTCCATCAAATAACTACAGAACTGTGTCTAGTATATTTGAAAAAATAAAAAAGAATCATAGCAATAGAGCTGATGGGAAGATATTATGTTACACATGCCATAATTAAATGTGGAACAGTAGCTAATCATGAAAGAACAATTAGAATATTTGTTAATAATCCTCCTCTTTTCATTTCAAATATGAAATTTAAGTGTAAAATTACATTTCTTCATTTATTACAAACTCTTAGTAATTGAAACTATTTAAAATTGAATAACAGTATTTGACTTGGGCTGGTTCATAATTTCACATCAAGAATTTCAACTCAGTACTTTACTAACATATTTTTGACTGAGGCATGAGGTTTTACTTAGAGGGTAGTCCTTGAGAAGAGAATGAGAGACAGATATTTTTGCATTTTTAAAATGTTATTTTCTGTAGTAGACATTACTGTACTTTCCTCACAAATGATGTCAATGTTGCTGTCTTTCAAGTTTGAATGGGAAGATGAATCACAAAGAAAGAAAAAAAAAAAAAAGCTGCCCTGTCCATGTTTTTCAAACATGATGGCCATAACTTAATTTAGAATTTATTGGTATTTGCCCATTTGTGTAGAACCCTTGTCTACCTGAAGTTTTCACCAAGGTGCTCCATTCCTGGTTGTTATATACCAGGATGTCTACATGTAGCTGTTGTGAAAGATGAAATTTTTTGTTGTATTTGGAGTAGAAACCGCTGGGTGCAGCCTTTATTTTAGTAGTTTGCAAAAGAGAAAGCTGGACTCAAACTGCCTGTACATTTCTAACTAAGAAGAGAAGCTTTGCTATATGACGTGTTTAATTAACACATGCTGGGAAGATTATTCCTAGAGTAATGGGTTAATACTCACAAGCTGGTGGTTTCATTTACAGCCTAGGTGAACAAAATTCTCCCATAACAAGCCTGTTTAATCATCTTTGTGGTGTCTGGAGCCCTCCGCCTCTTGGTTAAAAGCTACAGTCCTGGCATATTGAACAAATCTTATAGTTTCAGGTGAATAACGCTGAGAGTCCCTTGCCCCTTCTCAGTAAATATTAAACAGAGAGGCTATCATCCAAGATAATAATAAAAGGAGTGCGTATAAACTAAAAGAACCTTAACTAAGGCCTTTACCACCATCCCTTCCCCCAGTCTCCTAGCAGCCCTGCTCTTTTTCACTCTTCCTTCCATTTCTGGAATGAGTAATACTCAGCACAGTTTACGGAGGATGCAAAGCACTTATGTCAACGAGATTTTTTTCTGTTGAGTGTGTATGTGTATGCACCTGCGTGTATTTATACACAAGTATATATACGTATATTTTCGAGAATATGAAATAATAT
Organism: Cynocephalus volans; assembly: GCF_027409185.1. Classification (NCBI taxonomy): domain Eukaryota; kingdom Metazoa; phylum Chordata; class Mammalia; order Dermoptera; family Cynocephalidae; genus Cynocephalus; species Cynocephalus volans. The sequence continues at coordinate 99,677,407 of NC_084468.1, read as the reverse complement.
TCTAATCTTCCTTTGTCTGGTGACTCTAAATCAACTCCATACAATATCTATACAGTCCAACTATTCCATGTCACGTAGTAAGCCCAGTTTTACCGCTCCAGTGTGTCATTATTAGTGACACTGATCTTTAATGCTTTCTAAAATTTGTTAATGGCTCATATTAAATAGTTCAAGAATATGAATGTGACATTTGTAATTTCCTGAGCTGCACTGCTATTTAAAAATTCTTAAACTTTATTCTTACTCTAAGATGTGATGATATACATAAAATGTTTTCCAGATTGACTTTCTGATAGTAGACACTCAAAACAGTCAGTGCTCATAACTTATGTCCCTTCATTGACTTTCATTTGATCTGAACTTTGATGCTAAGCATGTTCCACATTTCTCTAATCGGCCTCCAAAGAGACATACAACCCTCTGGATTCTTTATGATTTATATTTTTAAACAAAGTTTTCATTTCAAGAAAATTCAGTTCATCTTCCAGCTTTTAAATGCTAATAAAAATTATTGGTTTATAGAGTGTTAGAACCAAAAAAACTCCAGAAACTCCCTAATTACAGACTCCTTGTTTTATAGAAGAGACATTGTTAGTTTTTTGAAGAGTTTTCCCATGTTGACTAGTATGTTTCTTCAGATGTATCACTAATAGTTATTCAGATTTGTTTCCGCAAATGTATGAATAGTCCACAGTGAATAAGAATGCTGCAAAGTGATCCTGGATAATTTTGATGTTTACTGCTATGTTTTATGAATGTGTGTTTTAAATCCGCTCATGTGCACCTAATAGCTTCTGAATGATTTTCTAGAGGATATTTTATGGTAACCAAACATTCATGCAAACGTGAATATTTTGTGGAATTCTTTTTAACCTCACTGAAACTCTCTTGTTAAAAAGAGCTGGAGAGGGCTGGCTGGTTAGCTCACTTGGGAGAGTGTGGTGCTGATAACACCAAAGTCAAGGGTTCAGATTCCCCTACCGGCCAGCTGCAAAAGAAACAACAACAACAACAACAACAAAAGAGCTGGAGAATAATTAAGATCTTTGGCAGAATGGTGCTTTTAATTTTTCTCTCAGAAGCTAGCTTCTGGCTATAGGGTTCTACTCCAACAAACATAAAAAGGAATATGAAACTGCCTTCTCTTTTGTTGACATTCGAAGGGATATGGAGCACTGTGCGCAATACACAGAAGTAAAGAAGGAAGTGCTTCGCTTCTAGAGAAGCAGCCTGTTTCTAGTTCCTACTAGAAATCTTCAATAAAACTTTACCATATTGCTTTACAGAGCACGATTCCTGTTAGATGTAGAACTGTTTTGACAGCCATCATTTCTTTGCCTTTCTCAGGCTGCGCTCCTGCACCTCCCATCTTTCAGGTTCCTCCTCTTGTCACGCTGAGTAATGAACCTCTCTGCTCTTCTCCTTTCTCCGTAAGATTTCCAGTGCTTTTCTGGAAATGTAGGGTTATGTTTTACAGCAACGGTTTCTGCCAATTCTCTGGCTCCCCACCTCATGCATGGCCCCTTCCCAAAGCCCACACCCACTATGCACGTCCCTCCTACCTCATACAGACGGGGAAAGTTGAGTGTAGAAAGGGTGAGTGAAGGAGCCAAATAATGGAGCATGATCTGAAAGCCACATGATCTGACTACAGCTCTAGGGCTCCCTAGGTTACCTTAACGACATCAACAATAACCATTTGTTTAGCACATTCTAGTTGACACAGACACTTCCTGTACCTTAACTCATTTGCAGAAGCAGATGTGGACACATGGAGAAGTGACTTACCTAAGGCTATGCCTGTAACTTTGTTGTCACCTGGATATACCCTTTCCTTTAAGATTTCATTTATATAAAATTGATTTCAGCTCCTAGAAGTCCAGTAGTCTCTCAAGGATTTCTTTTAATTACGAGGGGTTCACAATCTCATGGTCACCTCTTTCTGCAGCTGAGCCTTAGATTTCAGCTGAATCTCATCTTCTAGTCTAGGACTATACATCTCTCAGTTTCAGTGCAACCCAGATATGAAAAATGGTCCTTATTTTTAACTTTTTTTAAAAACTAAAGCCAACTACTCTAGAATTGAAGGAAGATTTCTAGAAAATTTTCAACACTGACATGATTTTTGCTAGAACCGGCATACTGTTTTGGCTTTAAAAAATAATTTTTGCATCCAGAGTAAGTAATGGATTCAGTATTAGAATTTCTACTTCAAATCTTATGTTCTTATTATGACAAAATACTGTTTTACAAAATCATTTGTTATTTAGCTTTGGTAATGCGAGATTTTTTTTAATTTAAAGGAAGAATGTTTGGCATATTGTAATTGATTGATGTATCTATTCAGAAAATTTTAACCGTAGAAGAATTTAGAAGAATTTAAGACATCAGCGGTTTTCAAACTTTTCGGCCTCGGGGGACTCTTTTGCACTCTTACAAATCACTGAAGAGCCCAAGGAGCTTTTGCTTATATGAGTTACATCTATTGGTTTTTACCATAATAAAAACTGAGATTGAGAACTTCCAAAAATATTTATTTAAAAATAATGACAAACCGATTACATGTTAATATAAATAAGATATTTTATTAATTTAAAAATATTCTACGAAATAAAAAATGAATAGTGAGAAGAGTAGCATTATTTGTCATTTTTGTTAATCTCTTTAACGTCTACCTTAATAGAAGATAACTGGATTTCTCATTGCTCTTTGTTTTTTCTGTTGAAGTATATGAAGAAACTTCAGCCTCATAAAGGTATATGTAGTTGGAAAAGGGAGATGTATTTGAGTCACGTTTTCAGATACTTGTGAATACTCTTTTTTGATACTGCACCAAAAGTTGGCAAGTGGTGGCTTCTTAGAGATTCTTACTTGTTACTGTTAGATAAGAACAGGTAACAACCGATAGGTTGGAAAATGTGCTAAGTCTGGCAAAATTCTAATAACCCTATTGAACTCTGTTATCTTTTATGTTTAGTTTCTATGTGCTAGGCACTGTTTTAAGTACTACACATATACAAACTTACTTAATCCTCATGGTAAATGAATGAGAATGTTGCTATTATTACCCCGATTTTATGTAAATAAGGAAACTGAGGCACAGAAATCCTTTTGAATTGAATTTGCCATTCTAGTACTCAGCTGCATGTTTTATAGGATAATAATTTCAAAGTAAAATAAAACTAACGAAAAGGATATGTAATAGAATTACAGAGTTATTCGTAAGTATATCATATTGAACACTAATAATATATTGGTAAACTACAAAGGGAAATAACATAATTCTCCTTTAGAAAGTAAAATCGCTTATTATTTCCTTAGTATTCCCATGCCTATTTTGTCATGAATGACCTACTTTTGTTAACTTGTGATTCTAATATATTTTTTTCTGAGTATGGCACATAAAACTACATTAATACTGCTTCTGCATATAATTTTTAGCTCATCATTGTACTTTTACATGCACTTTCACTTATATTATTATAAAATACCACTAAGCCAATTTTGAGAATCTATGTCTTAGATCCTAGTAGAAAGACAGCTAAAACAACACTTTAATTTTCAGGATTGCAAAAGCTCAAGAACATGGGGGTGACAGTTTTGGATGTTACAACAAATTTTGAGAGGAGGTGGCAGGCAAGGGATAAGATGAGGATACATGATTCCTCTTCTTGGTACAGCACACTGGGCAACAGGCACTAGGAGAAGCAGCACTGTAAAGGACAACTTTTATTGCAGAATGGTTCTTCCTGGAAGCTTCCTAGGACAGTCAGCTGAGAAACCTGTGGTCAATGCTATCCAGGTTTATATATGCAATATTTGTGTAATATTTTGGAAACTTACCTGTTATGATATGAATAAAGAATAAGAAAATAATCCCTAGCTGGGATTTGTCCATCAAATTTTCCCTCTAATAGATGAAATAAGCATTGTTTAATAATATTAAAGCATTCCAAAGGGAATTTGGGGGAACAAGTTTATCTTCACTTCTAAAATATATCAAGATACCTATATTAAATTAGTACAGGAAGGTTTAACTCAGGCAATAAATCAGTTGGTGTTTGTTTATAGGTAATTATAACTCAGCATAACATAAAGGTTCCTACAGATTCAACTCTGTGGCTTATAACAAAATACCTGGAACTCGGTAATTTGTAAGAAAACGAAATTTATTGCTTACAGTTTTGGAGGCTAGGAAATCCAAAGTCCAGGGAACATATCTAGTGAGGGTCTTCTTTGGTGGTGGCTTTACAGCAAGGCAGGGGTCTCACATGGCAGAAAAAGGCAGAGCAGAGAGAGAGAGAGACTTTCATGCCCCTGGCCACAATTATTAATCTATTCACTGCAGCATGGTCCTACAATCTAATCACCCCTCCAAGGCCCCACCTTTCAATTACCATAATAGGATTTCCTATCCTCAACAGTTACAGTGGGAATAAACTTTCTAATATATGAACTTTAAGGGATACAATTCAATCAATCCATGGTAAACACCTATCCTACTTTTTTACAGACTGTCTCCATTCAGAATAGTTTTTGTTTTATAAAAATAAAGCTGTATAAATAGCACATCACTTTCTGTAGAGATATGTGAATTATTTTTTTGCATTCCTCCATAGACATTTAAAGGAACTGACACAGGAGTCGAGTAAAAGAGGGAAAAAAAGCAACTCCATAGGCTAAACTTTAGTTTGACAATTGGAAATTCCAATCTGATGACCAGGAGAAAGATACACAAGATACGACTTCACTAGTCCCAAGCATTGGTATGTTTTGCTTTGCTTTGATTTGGTTGCAACACTTGCACACAGTAAAGCAGGAGGAGGAGGAAGACATGGAGTTGAAGAGGTGATGGACAGGGAGGGCAAAAGAAAAGAGGAGATGTAGTAACAATTCCTTACAACTAGTATTCGTATGAAGTGTTACAATTTACAATACATTTTATGTATTTTATTTTATTTAATCCTACCTCCTCCCTCCAAAAAAAGAAACACAACAATCCTGTGGAGGTGGTGTGTTGCTATTATGAACATCTCCTTTACAAATGAAGAGACTAAGGTTCAGGTTAAGTGGCTTGATCAAGGTTACACAGCCTGTAAGGAGCAGGATTCATATCCAGACATTTGATTTCTAATATCGTGAGCTTTTCTCAATACCACCAGGTAGGCTGGATTGTTTCCACAATACTTGCAAGAAGAAATCCTGTGATGTCAAGCCATTAGAGAGAATGTCCACAGAAAAATTAAGGCCTTTACCAATCCCTCTACCAACCTGATTTCTAATAATTATAAAATACTCGTTGACCCACATGCCACCCAGGAAATGGGAGGTTGCCCTCCGCTGAGACATTGAGCTGTGGATCCAACACTTACCACCAGGGGCAAACATTTTGCAGAAAATAAAGAAAAGAGTTGCCAGAAACTATGTGAGATAAAAACTGGGAGGTTTCCAGTTGGTGTCCTTTCCAGTGAACTCTCTCCTGAGGGAAATAATCTGTGCAATGATTATATTTCACTTCACTAGTAATTCGGGGATATCTTTTCTGGAAAAAAAAAAAAAAAAGTATGATCTTTATTATCATAGAGTACTGATCGTCTGCTTTTCATATTCAGGGATGACCAAAAAGAGGAAATTCTGTTACCTGCAGCAAGAGGGATATAGGGTAACTGGGATATAGATGTTCTGACAGTGAGGCAGGGTGGGGAGAATTTCATCCCTGGAGTGCTTTGTCAGTAGGTTTTATCTATTAGATCTTTCAGAGTATATTTATTTTTCTTTATTTCCAGTTTTAAAAATTATTATTATTATTACTACAGAATATTTCAAACATATTAAAAAGTCTTGAAAATGATAGAGCAAATACCTAACCTTTCTACATAAGGGAGAATATTAAATACAAATAATTATTATATAAAATTAAGGCAGCTATAACCATGCTATTGTACATGTGATAGAGAAAGAAACATGATCTATAATAAGTTTGGGGCAAAGGACGCTTTTTAGCTCTCTAGTTTTTTCACTCTCACTTAAAGCTACTTACAACACTTCAGAACATAAAATATCAATTCCATATCCTTATCTGCTAGCTCTGATTGCTTAATAATACTGGCATTTTAATAATAAATTCTGAGCTATTCCAAATATTTCAATATCTGTATTCAAGACAGAGTCAATAATAATCACTGTTAGAATTTAGAAGAGACACTAATAAAAGGGCAAAATCACAGAGAGATTAGAAGTTTGTAAATTAATCTTTTAGGGAAAATAATCTAATACCTATTAATTGGTGCCCATATCCTATTTCTAATGATACCTACATAAAATTGCATGTTGCAGCCTTGAGAATCTATCTGGTCATTCCAATTAATGCAGTTTTTACTCAATAATCCTCTTTATTTTTAACTGAAACTGCTTTGTAAAATAGATGCATAAAGTCCTTTTAAAAAAATACAACAAACGTTTAGTAAACCCAGCTGTCTTGATGAATATGCAAGTATATTCTCTTCTCAGCTTTCTCTAAATCATAAAAATTATTCTCTACTTTTGATAATATATCACAATATTTCCCATAGAGTTAATTATTATAAACTCTCACTATCATTTATGTTCACCCTCAGTACAGTGCCTGGTGTATTGTGGGTACTTAATGAATATAGTTTCTATTAAATTGAATTTGTGGGATTTTTTTTTTCTGGGGACCCCCTCATTTTCTCTATTAAGCCATCTTGAGTTTCAGTATGCTTTTACACAGCTTTCAGCTAAGATACTGATGTGTTCCACATGAATGTGACATGAAATATTTTTGCCAATGGGTGGCTAATTTCAGATGTAAAGATACTCAGTTATTTGACAGATATTTCCTAACCCTGGCTAAGAGGAAGTAGTTCTGCTCAAGAATGAAAGCACGTTACCACTTTTTGGGGGGCTAATTTCTAGAGAAGCCACCTTGTGAACATAAATGTCAAGCAAGCTCTATAATTTTTCTTTCTTCAAATTCAGATCTACAAAGAAAGTGTTGGACTTCTTGAATATGACAGACTCTAGGGGAATAACTAAATGTTAATGAACCAATTTATATAAAGGAAAGTGAGAGATCATATTTTCAAAATAATTGAAAGGATCTTAAATTTTTCTTAGGAAATCTATATCTTACTTTGACTATTCTAACTAATATCACTTGGATATTAGTTAAGAATAATTTCCTTAACACATACTGTCTCCATGGCAAAGTTGGTAGCATCAGGCATGGTTTAATATTTAAGTTATTCCCTGGTATACACTTCTAAATGCATTTTCCGTTTAGAGGACATCAAAACTTGTACATATCTAAATAATTGATTTAATGTTGTTCTATGGTCATATTGAAAATAGCAAGAAAACTGTAAATTTTATTTTGACACTATGGTTACTCTTTGCTCTATGGAATATGTGTGTCCTTGAAATAGTCTCTGTAAATTAAATACCTTTACATGTACCCTGGAGTTCCCTCTTAAATTTTATTCTGTAAGTAATTTTACAAATGAGGAATCCATTAATCATATGAGTACTCACTTTGGTAGATGTTTGGTAGTCTGTAATTTATATATTAAATCTTTTTTTTAAAGTATGGGTCTTCAAAGGAACAAGCCCCCAAAAAGGAAAGAGAACATGGAAAAAAAAAAAAAAAGGAGTCAGGGAGAAGAGCCTGTATTGGGGAAGAAACTTACTTTTGGATGGAAATGATTTCCAGAAAGAAATCACTTAACATGTAATTTGCAGTCATCTTTCCAAAAAGACCAGGAAAATTGTAATCATTGTAGAAAAAGCTTTGATGTCAAATATTAACATATTGTGGGTGAGCAAGGCAATCGAAAGGACAAACAGCAGCTTCTGATGACCAGGAAAGATTGTCCACAGTCAGGAATTTTAAAAATCACTTGACAAGTTATTCTCATTTGCTTGTTTAGCAAAAAGGGGCATTGTCTCTGGCTTTGAACAAGTAAATATAGAATTTATTTAGTTCATTCTGTCCCCTTTCTTCTAGTCTTAAGGTAGTTTCCTGAGTAGATGTCCCTACTAGGAAGAATGTTCCTTGATGAGCTGAATGAGTGTTTTCATTCATTTGGCATTTATATTTCATCCTTTATTTTTCATTTTAAATTAATTAATTGCCTTGATAAAACTAGTCCCATATTAGTCTGAGTAGATAAGAGAGGTTTTTTTGAGGCCCAATCATCTAAATTTATTTATATATAAGTTTATATAACAGAAATTAAAAGCTTCTCATCTCCCACAGTTATTATCTTCCTGGAAATAATTATGTTTAACAGTTTGGTGTATATCTTTACATTTTTTTCTTTCTTTTTTTTCTCTCTCTGAACACACACACACACTCTAATCCATTCATTCATTCATTCAACAAATATTTATTGATGTCCTTTTATTAGCTAGGTATTGTTCTAGGTAGTGTGGATATAGTGGTGATCAAAGTCCCTGACCTCATGGAACTTACATATTTTTAATTATAAAAATGTAATAATATAGTAGACACTCTGCCATAGCCAGATGTTCTTTCACTCAACAATACACTGTAAACATTTCTCCACGTTAGCACTTATAGCCCCACCTTATTCTTTTTTTTCCTTCCATCTATACATCTTGAAACAGTCTATACTCACCATCTATACTTCTTTAGTTTCCATTCACATCTCAGCTCCCTAAAATCTAGGTTAGTTCCCACACCATTCTACTTAAATATAGTTTAAAAGGTCGTACATGCTTATTGCTAGTTCCCCATGGATGCTTTCAGTTCTCACCTTTCCTGGCTTCGCTACAGTATGTGATGCAGTTCACGCTCTAAAACTCTCCTCCATGTCTCCTGCTCGCAGTAGCTGTTTCATCTCAGACTCTTTTACTGGCACTTCTTCCTTTTCTTCTGAACGATGGTATTTCCTGGGCTCCATCTGTGGCCCTCTCCATTCTGTCTTCGGATGGTGTCGTGCACTCCCGTGAATTCATCTATCACCTAAAAGCTAATGAGTCTCAAATCTTTATTTTTTTATTAAATGATCTGTATTTTTATTGTTACATTGTTTTCCACTATTTTCATTAAGAAATACCTATCATTTCAACTTTAATGCAGGTGAAAACAGGGTGAGATAATTTGGGAAGCATAACATTTTAAAAATATAAAATTTATTGTGTATATTTAAGGTATATAATATGATATTATGGGATATATAGAGATAATAAAATGGTTTCTATAATGAAGCAAAATAACATACCCATTATCTCACATAGTTAATCTTTGTGTGTGTGTGTAACAAGAGCATCAAATTTTTCTTTTGCTTCGCCCTGTAAATCTCCAAGTAGATATCTTACAGGTACCTCTACCTAAATGCAGGGCAGTATTCACCACCTTCCCATTCATTTCTGTTTCTCTTCCTGAATTTCTTCATATAGTGTGAAGAATCTCCTTTCACCCAGCCACCCCAACCAGACACTTTGGAGTCATTTTTAACGTTTCCATCTCCCATGTTTTCCACATAGTCTGTAACCCTATCAAATGTTCCTCTTTATGATCTCTAATCTTTCCCTTTTCTCATCCCCACTCTCCCCAATCTCAAGTTTTCACTATTGTGTATCTCTTAGGTTAGGAAAAATCTCCTTGCCTATATCTTGTTCCAGCCCATCCGTTCTTCACACTACAACCAGAGTGATTTTTCTAATGCAAAATTTTTATTGTGTTATTCTCTTTTCAAAAGTACTTCTGTGACTTCCTACAACTTCACATCAAGTACAACAACCTTAGTGCAGCTGTCTGCTGTAATACAGCTCTGTCATTTGGCATCTACTAGCTCTGTACTCTGATCTCCCATCAAGATATGTCTGAATCTCTGCTCTCATGAACTATTGTTGATCCATAGAGATTTTTATATCTTAAATAAATATTAAATAAATATCTTAAATAGAAGTTAAAGGAGCTGACAAAAACACAGAGAGCCAAACTGTCTCCTGCTTTTTTGCATTTGAATATTCTGTTCCTCTTACTATTAAAACACTGTCTTTGCCTTCCCTTCAACTCTTCACCTGGATGGCTCATCCACTGGCAAGAATCGCCTCAGATTGACATTCCGTTGTGACTGTGCTTTTGTCTGTCATTCCAGCTGTTTTTAATAACTGCCTTTGTTCCACATTCACCCCATACTCCTATGAATGCACTAAAACTCACATCAAAAACGGCCCCATCTGAGAGGTTCCCTGGCCCTGCTATGAGCACTCATAAATTACCTCTGTTGTAGCAGAGGTACGTTGTACCTCTTACTCCTGTCGTAATCGTCCTCTAATTGCTTTCTCTCTCTCCCACTAGACTGAGTTTCTTGAGAGCAGGAACCATCTTATTCATTTTTGTGACCCCCAAAACTAGATAATGTCTGGCACATAGTAGGTGAATGAGTGTTAAATGAATAATTCATTCACAAGATGAAAAATTAGGCACAGGCTTGTGTGACATCCCTCCCCCACCCCTCCACTTTCCTCCAGAAGACATAATTAACTGAAAGATGAAATTAAGGCCTATAAATAGAATTACAGACTTTGCACCAAAAGAGTCTTTTGGATGGAAGTGATAAACAAACACCTTTAAGAATATGTAAAATTAGTTATATTTTTTTTAACATAAATATCTGAGTGATATTTGATTTGTAAACTACAGTCTTTTGTCCCTGTTTTCTTCCCTTTAAAATATCAATTTCTACTTCACTATTGGCTTATTTTGTACTCTTTAATCATCCTGGACTTTAGAAAATATTCAGATTCATATTTTATCCCACTTATAGGGATACATTAAATATGTAATTTTATTAAAATAAGAATGTGTTAGACATTCTTAGACAAAAAATAATTCATAAACTATAATATTCAGCACCTAGTAATACAAATTAATATTAAAAATTTACAAAACTCTTCACATATTCTAATGCCAAGCTTAAAGGTTCACTTAACATTTTTTTTAAGTTGGCCAGAAAGTCAGAATAACAGCTACTTCTTTTAACAGATTTGGCATCAACTCTAAGTTTACTATTGTTCGTATGGAATTCTCTTCTCAGATGATGACAAAAGCATTCACTAAATTTCAAAACTATTTTGTTTGTTTTTTAGCCCAGACAATGCAAGCATTTAGAATATATTATGTGAAAAACATATTTTAAAAATTAATTTTCTATTATGCAAAAAAAGAAGTTAAATATATATTAATGTATTATGGAAACTTCTTTATCAAATTACCTGTAAATAATATTACACACTTGGCTTTGTAAAGCTGTTCTGAGGTTATAGAGAGGCCTTTATTGAAATATTGAGCTGTAGTCTTTGCCCCATGGATTTCCTTAGAAAGAACCTTAGAGGTCATCTAGCACTTTTTTTCGAATTCAGGAATCTCTTTTACAGAATCCTTGACAGATGATCATCTATTTTACTTTTCGTTTATTTCTTTTCTTTTTTAGAATTTTCTTTTTTGCATTGATTTGAAATCTTCTTCCTTCTTACTCATTAGGCCTAATTCTATAATTTGGAATAAAACAAAGATGAGTTGGACCATTCATCAAGTTATAAAAGCTATAAATCTAGAAATCATTCTTAATTATTTCCTTTTCCTCTTCCCCATCAGTCACTCACTGATTTAGTCCTATTAGTTCTAATTTCAAAGTCTATGTTTGATCTACCCACTTCTTTCCATTGTTACTACCACTAGATGGTAGTCCACGCCATCATCATCTTTGACCTAGACTACTGTAACAGTCCTTGTCTGGGTTTCATTTCTCAACTCTCTACTTTCTACACCAGGAGTCTCCACATTGGAGTACATACACCCTAAGGCAACACAAGATGATTCACTGGAATACAAGATGAAATACCAGAAATTCCACTTAGATTTATTTTTATCTCATCCTATTTAATCTCTCTTTTGTGTATATTTTATAATGTTATAAATTAGTACAATAGTGTATGTGTATAGTTCATAAATAAATCAATATATATATGTTGTGAATACATGCTCAAATATTGAATACTTCTTTCTAGATACAGTATGTCCTGATTAGCAGAGAGTAGGATTATTACTTCTCAGAATTTGCACACTGCCTTTATATAATGTAAGATTTTATTAGCCTTTTAGCTCTCATTTTTCTATTTTTCTTTTTATCAAATTCAGTCTGATGTCCAGTTTCTCAGATCATTGATCATTTACATGTCCTTATATAACTAACAGGTAGACAATTTTTTTAACTGAAATGCCTTCCATTTATCCCAGTTTGATTGTCTTGCACATTTTTAGAAAATTTTTGACACAATCTCATAGAAAAATTCCACGTACAGCACGAATAACATTTTTTCGTGAATCATTTGAAGTTAATCACCAACATGATGCCACATCACCCTCAACACTTTACTGTGTATTTCCTACAAACAAGGATATTCTCCTGTTTAGCAACAAAACAACCATCAAAGTCAGGAAATTAACATTGTTATTCCTATTAATGCTTAGACCCCATTTATGTTTTGCCAGTTCTCCAAGTATGTGTTTTATTGTAACCATTCAAATTCAGAATCACATGTTGCATTTAATTGTCATGTCTCTTTAGTCACTTTCAAACTGGAGGAGCTCTTCAGTTCTTTGACCTACATAATCTTGACACTTTGGAAGATTTTAGACCAGTTATTTCGTAAAATATCCCTCAATTTGTGTTAGCCTGATATTTACTCAGGATGAAATTCAGGTTATGCGTCCTTAGCTGTGACATAACAGAAACAACACTGTGTTCTCATTTCATCCTATCTGGTACAATATCATCCTACATGATTTTGATTTGTCCCATAACTGATGAGGTTAACTTTGATCACTAGCTTAAAATGGTGCTTTTAGGCTTGTCCCTGTACAGCTACTCTTTTCCCTATATAATTAACAAGTGTTTTATGGGGAGGTATTTTGAGACTGTGAAAAATCTCATATCATATCAAACATATTTATTATTTACTTATTTAGTTATACCATTATGAACTCATGGCCTCCTACTTTATTTAGTGAATGTAATTTGTTATTATCACTATTTATATTGATGCTCAAAATGTCCCAGATTTGGCCACTTAGAGCCACTTCAGTCAGGCTTCTTCATCCTTTTGACATATCCCTTCTATCTTTGAGCCCTTCCTTTCTTTCTATCTACATTTAGTCGTCTTTGCTTCAACAGCATTTCAGGTCATTTAGATTACTTTGAATCTTGATTCTGCCACTTATAATATTAACTTCTCATCCCAAATAATAAGCATCTCTTCTATTTCTTTATTCAAGTCATGGATCAATGAGTTGAGACCAAAGAAAGGGTCCTGATGTGCTGTTCTGGAGACTACCTTCCAGATCAAGGGTCCTCAATGAATTACTTAGGATTTTGTAGTATGTTTTGAATGCTATCTGACTGATCTTCAAGCCACTTGCTACTTCCAAGTCAAAGTCACTACCAAGCCAAAGACCAGCATGCTCTTGGCATTTCAGCCATCTCCTTCCTGAAATAAAATAATTTGTTAGCATTCTTAATGGGGAGAAGAGACGAACAGAACCAACACCTCTGTTCTCCACACTGATTTACAGGCAGTCTCCATCCCCACTTGATCCCAGGGCTTAGGGAATATGTACCTTCTATTCACCCCCATTGCTAGTAGGATTTTTACTTACTTACAGCCAACTTGGTGATATCAAAGATTGATGGGTAGGGGAACAATTTAGTTTCTGCTACACATTACCTGCACAATAATGATATTGAGCAAATTAATAAATAATTAAAGATAATTTAAATAAATTAATGCAAACTTTAAATGGGTCTAGTTGTTCAACTGTTTGTGAGTACACCATGGAAGAGTCTACAAAGCCAAAAATCTGAATTCCAGTATAGAACTTACAGCTGTAAAACTTGGGCAACCAATCAAGTTATTCTGTGTTTATTTGTTTTGGGGTTTTTTTTTGTTAATTAAAACACCCCTTGCTGCTCCACAGAGTTGTGGAAGCTACAGAAGAACAGGTAAATGAAAATTTTCTGTATTGTATTGTTATTAAAGTGTAAGATCATTATTCTTATCCCAAATTACAGTGCTATCATACAGTTGATTTTCCATTATTTTATGAGAAAAGAATCATGGACAGATTTTTCGAATGCTGTCATTCCTAAGCTATTTGCATAATGCTGATCTTTTTTTAAAAAAGAAAATGAAGCTAACTTAGCAGGACTTTTCTTTTTGACCCTGACTAATTTGTTCTTTTTGAAATATTAAATAATCATCTATTTAAAAAAAATCATTTTCCGATTTTTCTGGGATCACATAAGCCTTGCTATCCGGTTTACAAATCCTTCCTTTCTTTAATTAGAAAGTTAGAACAGATTTTCTTCTCAAGACTTCTGGCATCTCTCCTCTGCTCCTTGATTTCATGAAAATTGCTAATACTAACTCTTAAAAAGAATAGAGAATTAGACAGCCCCTGCTGTTCAGTAGTCAGTTTCACAGCCTGATGGGGCAGTTTGAGAGAGTTTGGGGAGAATACCACAACTTCTCTATATTTCTATTTTCAATATATATAAAAATGAATCCAAAGAATCTGACTTCTCACTGTTGTAGTGAGGGCTAAATACAATAATGCTTATGAAGGAAAGTCTAAAAAATTATAAAACTTTATACTATGTAAAGATATGTTAGTGACACAAAATTAAAAACTCAGATAACAATAGTAAAAGCTATCATATATTAAATGTTCTCTCCTTACTAGACTCTGTGTTCTCTCCTGATGCACACCACAACCCAGTATGTATTACTGCTCCTCCTTTATAGATGAAGAGACTGAGAATCCGAGGGATTAAATACTGCCCAAAGTCATTCTGGCAATAAGCAGTGGAGCAAATTTAAATCCAGGTCTATCTGATTCCAAAGCCTATATCCTTAATCCACACTTCACATTTCACCCTAAATTTCCTCCCATTTAGCCCCAGTGGCTGGAATTCATTTAAGCAGGATCTGCCCTGAGAATCTCTCACCTGCTATGAGCTGCTGGCCAACATTTATGCTGTTGGTTCTGAATTTTCCAATAAAATAACTACTCTACTTTCTGGAGAATACAGAAACCACATAGTTGATTAATAGCTCTGAACTCTTATTTATCAGCTAACGCTACACCATCTTCTGAAAGCAGCAGACCTCTTTTTTCCTTCTTTTTTCTGCAAACATGTCCTGTATTTCACATTTTTTATAAGCCTCAGTTCCTTTTGCCTTCTCACCCCCTAGGTAACAAGACCAATTTAGTTAGAAAGGCTTGACTTGGTTCACCTTTCAATGAATTGAATAGGCATATTACTGGCCAAGTACATTTTCTGAATAAGATAATTATTTAGTTAATAACTCGTCCCCGTGAATCCTTCCCCAAATATTGACCCATGCAAATTTCTTCTTTTTTAATTTCTGTCAAGTTTACTTGATAAGTGTTACCAATTTGTCGTGGACTTATGCAAAATTAGTAGTTTCACAAGTGAATGTTTTGGATCCTGAACTGGATCAAAAATTATCAAGGACAGCAACACTGCCTTCTGAATTTGTGCTTATTAATGCTTATGAAAATGCTTATTTCTTTGGGAGTTTATTACATTTTAAATGACCACAACTGTGATTATTGTGAAATTTTGACAGCTAAATCATCAGTAGAGTAGACAGAGCTCATAGGAATGCTGCTTTGCAATAGGGACCAGATATCACTACAGCTCCTACAAAACCATCGGGGTGTGACTGACAGTTGCAATACACTATTATTTGAACACTTAAAAATAATCTACTCACTGGAGGTACATATAACATATTGGCCTTTTAGGTTCAATCACTGTGGAAAATAGTTTTGTTTTTGACCTCATTATTTCGCAATTTGATTCCAAGAATATCTTCATATTTACCCTATATTTTCTGCAACCTTTATTTTCTTAGAATTTCTGTATTTTCTATTTTAAAAGTCTTTTTGTACTTATATAGTAACTACAGAATTAATCACTTTTAAAATGTCACGAACAGGCACATCTTGACCTAACTGAAAATTCATACAATTATGTGGGGATAATTACTCCTGGAAAAAAGCCTTTGGCAAAATATCTTTGGAAAAAGAAAAATGCCAGAAATCAACATTCACTTAATTTTAACATATAGAGAGGAATACCATGTTTTCTTAGACTATATTATAATTGATCCTAACAAAAAAAAGAGACAGACTGTAGGAAACATATGTAAGGACTCATTTCCTGCTGAGAAAAATGCAATCCTTAGCACTAGCTAAAACATTTACTCCAAAATAGTTTTTCAATAATAATGTACTGTGTAGTCAGAGATCTTTTCTTTCTCTTTTCAGAGATCTAACAGGTTGCGGACTAAGTATGAAATATATTGTTTGACAGTCGGTCAGTAGATTTTTATATAATTTTTGCATGTATTTTTAGTACTTCAGAATTAATTTGAAATAAATGATCTCAGAAAATGATTTAGTAGCTAATTGGAGGTCCTCATGTTAAAAACAACTAATAATATTCTGATTCTGCATATTCTTCCTCTTATCTTGTTGGTTACCTGTCATATAATTAAAGATTAAAGTTTATTAAAATTAATTCTGTTATAAGAACTATAAAAAAACTTTGGGAGAGGTGGTGAAATCTTAGTTTCAAAAGTACTGATTTAGATTCAAATGTATTTCACATATTAAATTTGAAGCTAATTAAGGTAAGACTTTTAAGAGTGGAAATGCTGAATTGGTCATATATTATTTGGGATAAAGTTTATCTTCACAGAAATATTATTTAATATAGGAATATCATTGTTTTATGTAGAATATCTCTTTAATCCTGCCCTGACAAAATTTTTACTCTCTTTTCAAGGTATCAGATACACACCGGACTTCAACATTCTATCATAAGACCTACCCAACCCAACTGTTTACCTCTGGATAATGCAACCCTACCTCAGAAGCTGAAGGAGGTTGGATATTCAACACATATGGTTGGCAAATGGCACTTGGGTTTTTACAGAAAAGAATGCATGCCCACCAAGAGAGGATTTGATACCTTTTTTGGTTCCCTTTTGGGAAGTGGTGATTACTATACACACTATAAATGTGACAGTCCTGGGATGTGTGGCTATGACTTGTATGAAAATGATAATGCTGCCTGGGACTACGACAACGGCATATACTCTACACAGATGTACACTCAGAGAGTGCAGCAAATCTTAGCTTCCCATAACCCCACAAAGCCTATATTTTTATATATTGCGTACCAAGCTGTTCACTCACCATTGCAAGCCCCTGGCAGGTATTTTGAACACTACCGATCCATTGTCAACATAAACAGGCGGAGGTATGCGGCCATGCTTTCCTGCTTAGATGAAGCAATCAACAATGTGACCCTGGCTTTAAAGACCTATGGTTTCTATAACAACAGCATTATCATTTACTCTTCAGATAATGGCGGCCAGCCCACGGCAGGAGGAAGTAACTGGCCTCTCAGAGGTAGCAAAGGAACATATTGGGAAGGAGGGATCCGGGCTGTTGGCTTTGTACATAGCCCACTCCTGAAAAACAAGGGAACAGTGTGTAAGGAACTTGTGCACATCACTGACTGGTACCCCACTCTGATTTCACTGGCTGAAGGACAGATTGATGAGGACATTCAACTGGATGGCTATGACATCTGGGAGACCATAAGTGAAGGCCTTCGTTCACCCCGAGTGGATATTTTGCACAACATTGACCCCATTTACATCAAGGCAAAAAATGGCTCCTGGGCAGCAGGCTATGGGATTTGGAACACTGCAATCCAGTCAGCCATCAGGGTGCGGCACTGGAAACTACTCACAGGAAATCCTGGCTACAGTGACTGGGTTCCCCCTCAGTCTTTCAGCAACCTGGGACCAAACCGGTGGCACAATGAGCGGATTACTTTGTCAACTGGCAAAAGTATATGGCTTTTCAATATCACAGCTGACCCATATGAGAGGGTGGACCTTTCCAACAGGTATCCTGGAATTGTGAAGAAGCTCCTGCGGAGGCTCTCACAGTTCAACAAAACCGCAGTGCCTGTCAGGTACCCCCCCAAAGACCCCAGAAGTAACCCTCAGCTCAATGGAGGAGTCTGGGGACCTTGGTATAAAGAGGAAAACAAGAAAAAGAAGCCAAGCAAAAATAAGGCTGAGAAAAAGCAAAAGAAAAATAAGATGAAGAAGAAACAGCACAGAACAGGTTCATTTCCAAATTGCCATTCAGGTGTTACTCGTGGATAAGTACTAATGTTTCCTGTTTGGTTAAACTTAAATCAGTTATTATGTTTCACCTGTTTTGTAGGTAAACCAGCAAATTTGGATCAATAATATCACTGCCGTAAGCATCAGGCTTGTTTTATATGTGGTGGCACTCCAGAGATACCTGCCACCTGGCCACAACATGGAAAACTCTTCCACTTGGTGCCCAAAGGGCTACTCTTGCAAGCCACACTTCGAGGAGAATGGAGATGTTTATTTCTCTCGCTCCTTTATAAAAGGTGGTCAGTCATGAGTTCAACTGCTGTGCTTCAGTCAGTTGACCAAACTCTATGCTTTAAGCTACAGGAAGGGACTATCACCTGCAATAGATGAGCATGCCACTTGACGGAAGTTACAGGGTAGCACGATTCAAGCTACTTTTGATAAAAGATAGTCAAAGGTTGTGTCACCTCAAAGGCCTTGAAAAATATATTTTCTTCATGGATTTTTGTATCTCCATCATATGACACTTGGGTTTTTTAATTAATTCTATTTTATGTATCATTTTTTTCCTGTGAAAATAAGCTGTTTTTCTCACATGCAAACAGCTTGCACCTCACTTTATCATGCACGAGAGAATGGCAAATAAGAATGTTCGAGCACACTGCCAAAAATGAATGTAACTATTTTCTAAACACTTTAATAGGGTAACGTTTCAGTGTAAAGTACATAATTTATTTTTACAGAAAAAATATTATTTTGTTTTCATCAAAAGTTATGCAAATGACTTGACTATTTTATTTTTATTTTGTGCATACCATTAGAAGAATTTTATTTCATTTCTTCAAGATTACTAGGCACTGTAATACTATAAATTACTGTAATACTGTGTGAATTCATAGAATATAAAAAGAAAATGACTCAGAAAAAATTATAATCATCATTGTTTAATCGTTATTTTGAATGTAATAAGATGAATATATTCCTTACAAATTACTTGGAAATTCAGTGTTTGTGCAGAGTTGAGACAATTTTTATTATTTCTATGATAAACTATTTATGTACCTTAATTATTAAAATGATTTATTTTATGGCATTAGCAAATTGGATGTGGCTTTTCTGATCTAACTTTTAGATAAAATTATATTATTCATGTTAAAAAACAAAAATCTTTACAAATGGGCAATGGAAGGTATGGTTTGCTAACAACCAAAATAATATAATGTGACTTTACATATAAGAGACGTTTCCTCTTGGCTACCGCATGGAGAAAGATGTTCACTTATTAATAAATAACATTTGTAATGACCATACACTTATATAAAGTGGACACTGTGGGGAGATACACAGAAATGCAATCTATGGATCATGCCTGGAGTAGTTAATCTAGTTTGGAAATCACACATGCAAACATCATGAGGAGGATTAGAGTACGATCTGTAACGAAGTTTATCCTGGGTCATCGATGAGCATAGACTGATGTGGTTTCTGTAGGCTCTGGAGTTTTCTTTGAATTGCCTCCTCCTAATATGGAAGACTCTAAGCCTCGTAGTTTACACTTGAAATGTCACAGCTAGAACTGGTATCTGTGAAGTTATAACTGTCATAAAAATGTGCATAGTGCTATGGCAAGACACCATTAAATACATTTATATCAGAACTCAAAGGACTACCCCTCACAGTTTATGGAAAT
The DNA here is from genome assembly GCF_027409185.1 of Cynocephalus volans. Classification (NCBI taxonomy): domain Eukaryota; kingdom Metazoa; phylum Chordata; class Mammalia; order Dermoptera; family Cynocephalidae; genus Cynocephalus; species Cynocephalus volans. The sequence goes on along the minus strand of NC_084468.1, from coordinate 99,657,432 downwards.
GTATAAAAGAATCTGTATACTAGTAGAGAAATTACTACTAAAATGGACAAAAAGATTAAAAGTTTTTTAATTTTAATATTTCATTTTTAGAACATATAGCTCCATTTTATTACAATGTAAATTAATATTCCCTGAAGTTTGTGTTTTCTTGACCATATCTTTTATTTATTTTTTAATAATTGTTAATGTTTATTAAATTATTCTTCCATGCAAGTAATTGTTCCTAGAACTTTACCTACATTAACTCATAATCTGCACCTCAGACCTCTGAATTGGCAGATAGTATTGTTAGGACTATTTTACAGATGAAAAGTGGGTCACCAGGAGGTGAAAAAAATCTCCATTCAGGCATAGGCTGTGCATAATGACTTCCTTCAAAAAGGTACAGTATGGAAAGGGGGAGAAAAAAAAGTAACTTTACAGTGGAGAACCCCAACAGACTCTACCTCAGCCAGGTAATCAAGGTCAGCAATTAACAGTGATTAGTCATGTTAACAGTATGTGACCTTGATACAATGCAATGAAAGTGACCCTGCGTGGTCTTCCTCCCAGAAGATCTATAGACTGTGTCTTTTAAATGAGTCTTAAAATCTAAAGTGTTTTATCAGTGTTTTCCTTTTTTGGCGGCACATAAAATAGTGAAATAGATGTTATCTAATAAATTCAAAGAAATAGAGTTACTGTTACACCAAAAAAGATTTCTGAGAAAAAATAAGTTTGGGAAATACTGGATTAAACAAAGTTAAAGGGGTCACTTTAATGCGGACGTTCTTACAATTTTAAAATCCTACTTTGCCTTACAACTCTCTAACAGAAAGACAATTTTATACAATATTCTCTAATTTATTTCACCATAAAACTCTTTTTAGTGCATTGCACAGGACTAGTGTTCTGAGCAACAGACTTTGAAAATGGCTTGTGTAAACAGAATCTTCTAGAAGTTCCTAGCAAGACCAAAAAGGGAACAAAGAGGCAAATTAAGATTATGAAAATTAACTCACACTGGACCCCAGTAGGTGTTACCTATCATGATGTGAGTTTAAGTTTGCTGTAAATGACCATAGCTTTCTCAATGAAAATAAATTAGCCCACAGTTTTCTTCCTGGAAATGGCTTCGTGGATATCCATTACTGTTTTAAAGAGAGTACCTGCCACCTGCACACGGCTCTGAGTAGGCTGTGATTTAAGAGAAGTCTCAGTGTCTTGCCCTTAAGAAACTAAAATCTAATGTAATAGTCATACATACATAATAAATGAAAATGTTTCCAAAGTGCTGTCAGCAAATCACTGTGTATTTCAAGATGGCCAGGAAGGAGAACACTGCGTCTGTGACTCTTATGTCCTAATCACTAAAGCGGTGTTAATATTGTGCATTTATTCTCAGGTGTCATTCTCCTAAACTATGCTCCTCAAGATGCATTTCTAGGCTGGCTGTGGGCTCTTTCAAGTGTAAATTGCACTTCTTTTGATCTCCGATCTTCTTTTTAGGATCACAAAGGAAACTCCTACTAGCTCTGTCAGAAAATAATTTTTAAGTAGATAACAAAGGAAACTCCCACTGACTTTGTGAAAAAATAATTTGTAAATATGGCTATGTGTCTGGAATGAAAAAGGATATAAAAAATTTTTTTTAATAAAAACAACAACCAAAAGAAAACATTTGTAGTGCCTTTCAACCAGTGACAACATCTATCTCAGGTGTGTCAAGTCTAACTAAAAGGACTTGTTTCATCTGTATTACATACTCTTTCCTCACTTTTCTAAAAATTCAGTGAATATTAACAGTTTTCATGACCAGGTCCCTTTTAAAAATCTTAATGATAGAGGGGAAACTGTGTTATTGACAGTGGAATAGTCAAACAGTTGATACATTTTAACATTTGATTTTCTAAGACATAAGAATTTGGCATCAGACTTAGCTTCCTAACCGTTTTCTTCACAGCATTCTTGAACACACAAATTGTGAATTTACTGGTAGCCGTCAAAATGTGTGTTGTTGGCAGGAAATAGCTGCCTTGTCAAAAGCAGCAAAATTCATCTGTCGTAAGCTAATAGCTACATTGTTTCCTCAGGGAAAATTACTTCATAAAATTCATTCATTCATTCAATTAATATTTACTAAATCTTATTATTTGTCAAGCTAATAGGTGCTTGGGACACATCAGTGAACAAACTGGATAAAATGTCTTACTCTTGGGCAGGTTACCTTCTGGACAAGTGAACACAAAAAGTAATATTATGTACAAGTTATGTACTATTTAAAGTAGTGTGACAAAGGGGGGGCCCCACTCAACACTGAGTTTATCCATCCACTCATTCAACATTTAAGTGCCACACATAATGATGTGTGTGAGTGATGACAAGCAGCACCAGGCAGGGTCCCTGCCCTCAGGTAGTGTACATTCTCCTAGAAGGTTCAGCCACGAGTCAAATCAGGAGACACCTCCTCTCTCCCACCTCCCACCACTACTACCGTTCTCTGCTTGATCTTTCTCCATAACACTTACCACAACTTAATGTATTTCCTATTTCACTCACATATTTGACTATACCTTATTGTCTGTCTCCTCCCACTAGAATGTAAGCTTCCTAAGAGAAGTGATTTATGTCTGTCCTATTTACATCTGTATTGCCAGCATATAAAACAATGCCAGGTTCATAGTTAGCACTCAATGTATTTTTTGGGTGAATCAGTAAAATAATATATATACATATGTTCAGCTACAATTACTTGGCTTTCCACTTGCAGAGGCCCAAAACGCAATACCCCGAAGTGAAGGTCTTGAAACAAAAGCAAAGTTATCTTCTGACCTCCTGCCCTCATGTCTCTCAGCCACATTTTCCCCTGAGGCAAGCCACAGAAACTAGAATTCCTCCTCTCCAAGGTGGGTCATAAACATACTCTAATCTCCACCCCCACTCCCCGTCTTGGAGCTGGCCATGAAGAAATTCCCTCACCTACCTTGTCTGATTGTAGTCATAAGACCTCCATTCCAGAAAAGGTCCTGCCCCATACCCTGGAGGAAGGAATGCTACACGGTACACAGACAGGCCAAGAAGTATCTGAACAGACAGGCTTTGCTGGGCTTCCCCACTCAGTCTATGAGCATTAGATCATACTTTTCTTGTCCAATCAGATTTCTACACAGCTGCTCCTGCTTCAAAGATCGTAAGCATAAATATGGAAAATTTTCCCTATATTTTTGGGTCTTCATTTCTGAAGGCTCTCAAGTCACGTAAAACAATGATATGATAAAATTTTTCATGCCTTTTCTTCATATTAGTCTATGTTTAATCAGATGACTTTTCAGAGAACTTTGAGGAGGTTGAAACAAATGTCTTCCCCTGGCCCCTACACATTTTTCATTTCTTCTATAGGGATTTCACTGTTGAAAAATAGAACTATCATTCCTGATACTTTTCCTCATAATAACAGCAATGATGTGAAATGCAGAAGTCACACAAAATTGAGAGCAAAATTTATCTATATCATCTTTATTACAAGATAGAACATGATTGTTCTAACACTACTTTGAAAATTACGGAATACATTAGCTTAAATGAGAGTTTCCAGAAAGGAGAGATAGGGGCTTAAATTGTGAATAATTTTCTGTAGCAAGTCGTGAAAGGGAGACATATACAGTAATCAGCAAATAAACATCTACGTCTTCATAGAATTATGAAGCCAAATGGACTACCCCTCACGTCCTTGGGTATTTTATTACAATGCTTGCCAATTTGGCAGAACAGGAATTCTCCTTTTTTAAAGGTATATTTGATCGATTTATTGGTTAGATATGGCATTCTTTAAAGTATGACACCAAAACATTTCAACTTTATATCTATGATTTGAAATTTTCTTACTTTAAAATTTTCTACAATCCTACAACATTCTTTATCAGGTGGCTTATGCAACTTTAGATAAAATCAATCCCAATAATTGAAAAGGAACAAGAAAATAACAGGCTCATTAGAAATGTCTGCACATTCACTCTTTGCAGAAATTCTTTGGCTGATAATTACCAGTGGAGAGCATCTTATCTCATGAATCAAATAAAAGTAAAATTGTTTTTCAGAATAAAAAGCCAAAAACAATTTTCAGTATGACTTACATCATATTAATTACTCCAGAAACAATGCTTTAGGAATTAAAGTTTCTTCAGCCTTGAGATTTGTGAATGGGAATACCTTCAATTAACCTTCTAAATCCTAAACAACTATGAGAAAGAATTTTTTTTTTATAACCAAGATTTTTTAAAAACCACCTTGATTATATTTGGTATCTGAAGCTACATTTTTTCATGTTGTCATCAGCAGAATTTCCCAAGACTCCCTTTTAGAGTCACCGCTTCAGTAAAAAATAGAACGTTAAGTCATTAAGGTCTCACTAACTGTCTTCTATTTTTAGCTTTTCCTGATTGAAATAATCCCCTCTAGCACCTATGAGGTGGGGAATTAGAAGCATAAGAAGTCCTATGTGAAATTTTACTATACATTCAGACAATAGCAAAAAAATGGTAAAGTGTTTTCATTAAACTTGTTTTTTTTCTTTTCTTCAAGTTGTGCTCAAAGTCCTAACAGTTAACTTGGTAATTCAGATATTAAGGCCACTGCTGCCAGGGCCTCCTGTCCTCTCCCAGCCCAGCCGGGAGCAGACTACAGTGGCAGTGCATGTGGACTAGGTGAGGAGGATGGGTGGAGAGGTTTTTCCCTTATTTTTTTCTTTGGCCTCGTGCCTCTGCACTTCAGGCTGTGCTCGAGTTGTTTCTTTCTGTCCTCTCGCATGCAGTCAGCTCCATATTTTATTTTCTTGGCATTTTTGTCCATCTTTGAGTCCCACACTATTCCTGCCACAGAACTAGGCACAAAGATGCCTGCATCCACCAGCTGTCAATATTTGAATCCTTCCGTTTCAGAAGGTCCCCAGCATAAAGGGATGGGTGTATAGAGCTATCCCCAACCCCTGGTGACAAGAAGACCTGAGCCCCACCCCTGAATCTTAAAGGAGCTGAGATCCAGGCAGGGGAGGAGTGAGGGATTGGGGGCAGCAGACCATGTGCTTCCACAGGAGTGAGATACAGCTCCCCTCAGCTTAGCCACTATAATGTCCAAAGCCTTGCCTCAGCTCTGGGAACAAATGAATGCTTTCTCCTCCTACCCAGAGGAGAGAGCAATGAACAAAGTAACTTCTGTTTGGGGCCCACCCAAAGCCCACCTGTGGGAATTCCTTCTTTTTCTCCTCTTGCATAGAGGAGAAAATGACATAGACTTTAGGGGAAATCTGTACTTCAGAATACGGGCATTTGTTTCTACGAGAGATAAGTTTTATTACACTTTGAATGAGAGCAGATGATTCCATGTCTATCTAACACCTTTTAACTTCCAAGGCTTGTCCTTTAACAAAGGAGCCAGTAAAATTTGCTCAGAAAGTCCTAATTGTGCAAAAACATGAAAATATTTACTTCCTGACACAGACCAATGGTTGTCTGTGGATGGAGGCTAGAGCAGGGATTGATAGAAAACAAGTATAAGGAAACCTTCTGGAGTGAAGGAAGTACTGTGAAACTGAATTGTAGGAATATTGTAAAACTGCATAATGTACTAAAAATCACTAACTATACACTTACAATGGGCAAATTGTATGGAGTGTAAATTATTCCTCAATAAAGCTATTAAATGCAAACCACCAATTGAGAGAATTATCTACAATAAATATAACACAAAAAGATTGGTTTCCAGAATATATAACGAATCCCTACAAATCAATGAGAAAATAATAGAAAGATCTCTCACAAAAGATGATACACAATGGACAATAAATATATGAAACTGTGCTTAAAATCATTAGGCATTAGAGAAATGCAAATTAAAATTATAATGCTAAAAAAAATCATAATGCTATACCACTACACACCTATCAGAAAAACTAAAATGAAAAAGACAACCCTAAGTGTTGGTGAGTATATGGAACAACTGAGTGTGAGTGTTGGTGGGAATGTGAATTTATGCAACCACATTAGAAAACTTTTTGAGTGTCAATAAAAAAGTTAAACATATATATCCATATGGCTCAGAAATTTCACTCCTAGGTATATAGCCAAGAGAAATGTTTATACATATATTTACCAAAACTCACATAAAGGTATAACAGCAGCAGTACCACAGTATTTCAATATATACTCTTATAATGGAATGCTATTCCGTTGATGGGGAAAGAGCTGAGGGATCACTGGAAGGGGCACAAGTGGAGTTTCTGGGGTTCTGTTAATATGTTTATCTCTGTGTCACTTATGGGACTATTTTCACTTTTAAAAAATATATTGAGCTAAAATAAATATGGTTTGTATACTTTTCTGTATTTGTTATACTTCTCAACTGCCCTACCAATAGCACTACTGTGTTTACGTTTCGTGATAGTTAATTTTAGGTGTCAACTTGATGGATTAAGGAATACCTAGATAACTAACAAAGCAAAGCATTATTTCTGGGTGTGTCCATGAGGGTGTTTCTGGAAGAGACTGGCCTGAGAGTCAGTGGACTGAGTGAGGAAGATCCGCTCTCAGTGTGGGAGGGCACCATGCAATCAGCTGGGGGCTGATAGAACAAAAAGGCAGAGGGAAGGTGAAATCGCTCTCCCTCACCTGGACCTGGGACACCTATTTTCTCTTGTGCTTAGATATAAGAACTGCAGGTTCTTCAGACTTTGGACTCTGGTACTTGCACCAGTGGCTCCCCTGGTTCTGAGGCTTTCAGACTTGGACTGAACCACACTATGGCTCGCCTTGTTCTCCAGCTTACAGATGGACTATTGTGGGACTCCTTGGCCTCCATAATTGTGTGAGGTAATTTACTAATAAAGCCCCTCTCATATATATCTATATACATATCCTATTGGTCCTGTCTGTCTAGAGAATCCTGACTAATACACCCTCTGACATAGCAATTCCACTCCCAGGTATTTACCCAAATCCAGGGATAAAACAGTACATACTTAGCAGAGTGTCCTGCACACAGTAGTATTCAATTAACATGGAACCCAGAACGAAAAAGGCCTAATTTACCTGATATTTTACTCTTTTATTTTTACCATGTTAACCAACACACAGAAGTTAGTGGGACCTACTGACTACCATCGGGTGTCATGCTAGCAGGTTTGTTTCAATTGGCTGAAGCTGAATGTAATTAATTTTATAATTCTGAAGAGTTCAAATCCAATTCCTTTAAAATTAAATCATGAAACTGAGGAGGTATGAATAATGATATTGATTGGTAAATGTAATTAAGGCTTCATGCACACTTAATTAACAATTGAGTCATGTTCAATAATTACAGGCCAAATTCAACTCCTATGAAAATTACTAATAAGTACAATTTAAAATAAAAAATCATTGGTGTCATATGTATGGCTCTCTGATTCTGTGATATTCTACTGAGAAAACCTGCTTCCCCTTGAATCCCTCTCTTGTTCTTATCTCTTCAGTGACTATCGTTACATTGCTCTGCACTGCCACACTCCACTCTTCCACTATTTCTTCCACCTATCCATCTCTCCCCACTCCTCTGGCTCTTTTCTCTTTCCCTTCCTTATTTTTCTTTCCCCCTCTTTCAGTAACTATAACCTGTTTACTATCTCTAAAAACTAACCAAACTTACTTGTGGAAAACCAGCTCGTTAAGGTCTGTGCCCCTATATTTAAAACAATCTTTCAGCAAACATTAATATTAGCATGCATTTTTCCAAACAGCCACTTATATTCTAAACTAACCTAAGAGTGAGAAGGACTGTTGATCAGAAGTTAATATTTTTACCTGTAGTCAAAGATAATGACCATATTTCAGCAACAGTCAACTTTACGTACTATTTCCAGAAGGATTCATAATTATCTTTATGTATATATTCATATATTTAACTATAATCACATTTGCTTGAATTATGGTTTCCAGAACTAATTACAGCTATTAGTGGCTATTAAATAAGAAAATGTGTTTGCAGTTCAAACATTTGTCTTATGATATTTCCTAGTGGAAAAGGCATAGATTATGGGATGTCAATTAATTTTAAGTGAATTTATGTTATTACACTGCGCAATAAAACAATAAACAAGGCTCTGCTTTGTGGATTGTGAATTGTTAATATTTGTAAATTTAATTTTCTGTTTGCCTGAACTGTCCTTATTTTGATATACGTGATCCTTTTGTAAGTAACATTGATATAAAATTTAATTTAAATACTTGTGAATAAAAAGAGGCATCACTATTTTCTATTAAATGGCATTAATCCTTTCAAGCAAGAATTAGTTTATTAAATTACATTCTACTAACTTTAAGGCATTAATGCATTTGCCACATTACCTAATTTATGCTGTGTTATTGGAGAATGTAATAGCATGTATTTTGAATTATTCTTAATTATCTTAAATTGATGAATCTGAAGAAACAATAGCTATTTTATGAATTATCTAATTTCACCTCTAAATTTCATTCCATAGTATCTATTAAAAAACAAAGTTATAGCTTCCTCTTGCCGTCTCTTAAGGAATGACCACTGCTGGTGGCCAGTTGTGGGGGCTGACCACCACTTTGCCCTTGGCAGGAGAGGCTGCCTCATTTACAGGCAACAACTTTGAAGTATGGAGCAGGAAAAGAACTGTTTCTTAGCTGCAAAAGCGAGTCTCTAAACAGGGAACACGGCGCCGGGGCTGCTGTTGATGCTGCCAGGATCCTGGAGGCCAGGGCCGCACTGAAGGTGGCCAGCTACCCTATTCAGGATTCGAGGTTTCAGGCCGGCACAAAAGAAGATTCCTGGGAGCGCCCGAGCCGCGCCACGGGACCGAGTGAGCAGCCCGAGGCTGCAGCGGCTGAGAACGGGGACGGTGACAACGCAGAGGCAGAGAGGGAGCTGCCCAAACCAGCACAGCCCTGTGAGTGACCCCTGGCCCCTGACTTCCGCCTGCCCCACTGGGCCACTCACCGGCTCCGGGGCTGCCTCCATTTTCTCAGGTGGTGGTTGCTCTGGCCCGGCTCAGCCAAGCCTGTCCTCCTCGCCCGGCTCGACTCCTCACTGAGCCTTCCCACTTGCTTGCCTGGGTGAGGGGCTTCCCGGGGCCTGTGGGCCAGCCTCCCCTCCCACTCCCTCCGTGGTTCTCTGGCAGGGCTGGTGGCGTGGGGCATGCCGGGCCAGCGTCGGGAGGGCGAGGAAGTACGGGCTGGGCCGACTGACACTCCACCACACCCTGGGCTCTGGCCCCTGGTAAACTTCATGTTAAGGGAGGCAGATACCATCTCTGTGGCAACCAGTTCGGAAAAACACCTAACTGATATCTGGTTAGGAATAGTGTGGTCAGAGAGTTCCCGAGTTCGCTTGAACCTGCCGGAAAGCTGACTGCGGGAGGGCACCGAAGTCGGTCTGCGCCGGGGGGATTCAAAGGTGAACCGTGTGCTGCAGGCTCCTCCCCTGAGGAGCTCACGCTCTGGTGTGGGAAATAAGACAAGTACACAAATAACCAGGATACCAGGAGGAAGGTGATAAGTCCCGAGAAAGATCTACACAGTGCTACAAACGCACCCAGAGCATCTGGTCGTCTGGGCCTAGCAGAAACCTGGTAGACTTCCTGGGTGAGGCGGTGCCGAGCAGGGTCTTGAAAGCCCAGCTGATAGACGAGGGCTGCAGAAGATATGTCCCAGCCCAGCCCAGTGCGCACAGAGCGGGGAGACGTCTGGCTAGGGAGGCGGAGACTCGACAAAACCACACACCCTGTGGGGTTGCCACTGCATGATCCAACAGCCCGGGCCAGAGCGCATGGAACACGGAGAAGTCCTGCACAGGAAGTGGAAGCTCAGCAGAGACCACACACACTGCGGTACAGCCCCATGATCCAGCAGCCCAGCAGAGTCCAAGCTGACCAGAGAGGTGGCTCCCTGGAGAGGCCCAAGACCCGAGGCAACCACACACACAAGGCACTAGAGGCCAACTGAACAGTCACGGAGGTAGCCATACCAAATTGGCAACCACAGCAACATCTCAGTTAGTCAATAGTCTCAAACCAGTGGACTGTGAAACCCCCTGCTACAGTGAACAAACATCAAAAAAAAGATACCAGAAATACAAAAAATCAAGAAAGTACACCACCAAAAGTTAATAAATCTCAAACTCTAGATCCTATAGAACAAGAAGCCCTTGAAATGACTGACAAGGAATTTCAAGTGATAATTCTAAGGAAACTGAATGAGATACAAGAAAACTCAGCTAGACATCATGATGAAATGAGGAAAAGTATACAGGACCTGAAAGAGGAAATGTACAAGGAAATCAATCTCCTGAAAAAAAATGTAGCAGAACTTGCTGAACTGAAGAAGTTATTCAGCGAAATAAAAAACACAACGGAGAGTTTAACCAGCAGGCTTGTGGAAGTTGAAGAGAGAACCTCTGAACTTGAAGATGGGCTGTTTGAAATAACACAAGCAGACAAAAAAAAAAAGAAAAAAGAATCAAAGACATTGAAGAAAATCTGAGAGAGATATCAGACAACCTTAAGTGCTCAAATATCCGAGTCATGGGTATCCCAGAAGGGGAGGAAAACAGAGGCTGCATTGAAAACATATTCAACAAAATAGTGAAAGAAAACTTCCCAGGTATAGGAAAAATCACAGATCTTCATGTCCAGGAAGCTCAACGATCTCCAAACGTATTCAACCCAAAAGGGCCCTCTCCAAGACATGTTATAGTCAAATTGGCAAAACTCAGAGACAAAGAGAGAATCTTAAAAGCTTCAAGAGAGAAGCATCACATCACCTATAAGGGAGCCCCAATCAGGTTAACATCAGACTTTTCATCACAAACCCTAAAAGCTAGAAAGGAATGGGATGATATATTCAAAATACTAAAAGACAAAGATTGCCAGCCAAGAATACTCTACCCTGCAAGGCTATCCTTCCGAAATGAAGGGCAAATAGTATATTTCTCAGACAAACAAAAACTGCGGGAGTTCACTACCACACAACCACCCTTACAAGAAATCTTCAAGGGAGTCCTGGGTTTGATTACTGAAAGATTACGACCACTGCCATAAAAACCCAAGAAAAATCTAAACCCATTAGTATAATAAAAATGGCATTCAGGAAGAGAAAACAAACAAACAAAAATGCTATCTACAACCTAAGGAACCAACAAACACAGAAACCAAACAGTAAATCAGAAAGCAAGGAACAAAAGACACCTAAGACAACCAAACAACCAATAAAATGCTAGGAATAAAACAACACCTTTCAATAACAACTCTTAATGTAAAAGGCTTAAATTCCCCAATTAAAATACACAGACTGGCTGACTGGATTAAAAAGGAGGACCCAACTATTTGCTGCCTAAAAGGGACCAACCTCACCCATAAAGATTCACACAGACTAAGAGTGAAAGGATGGAAAAAGATTTACCATGCAAACAGAAAAGAAAAACGAGCTGGAGTAGCTATTCTTATATCTGACAAAATAGACTTTAAACTAAAAACCATAAAAAGAGACAATGAGGGACACTACTTAATGATAAAAGGACTGATCCATTAAGAAGACATAACAATCATAAATATGTACACACCCAATGTTGGAGCAGCCAGATTTATAAAACAAACTCTGTTAGTCCTAAAGAAGGAAATAGACACTAATACCATAATAGCAGGGGACCTGAACACCCCACTGTCAATATTAGACAGATCATCTAGGCAAAGAATCAGTAGAGAAACACAAGATCTAAACAAGACTCTAGACCAATTGGAATTGGCAGATATCTACAGAACATTCCATCCAACAACCTCAGAATATTCATTCTTCTCATCAGCACATGGATCATTCTCCAGGATAGATCACATATTAGGTCACATATCAAGTCTCAATAAATTCAAAAAAATTGGAATTATCCCATGTATTTTCTCAGACCACGATGGATTAAAACTAGAAAATAATAACACATGCAACTCTGGAAACTATACAAACACATGGAAATTAAACAGCATTCTACTTAATGACATATGGGTCCAAGAAGAAATCAAGCAGGAAATCAAAAAATTTATTGAAACTAATGAAAATAATGATACATCATACCAAAACCTGTGGGATACTGCAAAAGCAGTATTAAGGGGGAAAATTATTGCATTAAATGCTCACCTCAGAAGAATGGAAAGATGGCAAGTGAACAACCTAACACTTCACCTTAAAGAACTAGAAAAACAAGAACAATCCAAACCTAAAGTTCGCAGACGGAAAGAAATCATTAAGATCAGAGCAGAACTGAATGAAATTGAAATCCAAAACACAATAGAAAAGATCAATGAATCAAAAAGTTGGTTTTTTGAAAAGATAAATAAAATTGCCAAACCATTAGCATGGCTAACAAAAAAAAGAAGAGAGAAGATTCAAATAACAAAAATTAGAAATGAAAAAGGCGATATTACAACTGATTCATCTGAAATACAAGGAATCATTCGAGACTACTATAAACAACTATACGCCAACAAATTTGAAAATCTGGAGGAAATGGATAAATTTCTAACACACACAAGCTCCCAAAACTGAACCATGAAGACGTAGAAAATTTGAACAGACCAATAACAATAAAGGAGATTGAAGCTGTTATCAGAAGGCTCCCAACAAAGAAAAGCCCAGGACCACATGGATTCACAGCAGAATTTTACCAAACATTCAAAGAGGTATTGACACCTATTCTTTACAAACTATTCCAAAAGATTGAAACAGACGCAAATCTCCCAAACTCATTCTATGAAGCAAACATCATCCTGATACCAAAACCAGGTAAAGATATAACCAAAAAAGAAAACTACAGGCCGATATCCTTGATGAATATAGATGCAAAAATCCTCACTAAAATACTAGCAAACAGAATACAGCAACACATATGTAAAATTATTCACCACGATCAAGTGGGATTCATCCCAGGGATGCAAGGTTGGTTCAACATACGCAAATCAATAAATGTGATACACCATATTAATAAACTCAAACACAAGGACCATATGATCATCTCTATAGATGCTGAAAAAGCATTTGATAAATTTCAGCACTCATTCATGACAAAGACCCTCTATAAGTTAGGTATAGAGGGAAAGTATCTCAACATAATTAAAGCCATATATGACAAACCCACTGCCAATATCATCCTGAATGGGGAAAAGCTGAAAGCTTTTCCTTTAAGGACAGGAACTAGACAAGGATGCCCACTCTCACCACTCCTATTCAACATAGTGTTGGAAGTACTAGCCAGAGCAATCAGAGAAGAGAAGGAAATAAAGGGCATCCAGATTGGAAAAGATGAAGTCAAACTGTCCCTGTTTGCAGATGACATGATCCTATATATCGAACAGCCTAAAACCTCTACAAAAAAACTCTTGGAATTGATAAATGATTTCAGCACAGTAGCAGGATACAAAATCAACACACAAAAATCAGTAGCATTTCTATTCTCCAATAGTGAACATGCAGAACGAGAAATCAAGAAAGCCTGCCCATTTACAATAGCCACCAAAAAAATAAAATACTTAGGAATTGAGTTAACCAAGGATGTGAAAAATCTCTATAATGAGAACTACAAACCACTGCTCAGAGAAATTAGAGAGGATATAAGAAGATGGAAAGATATCCCATGCTCTTCGATTGGAAGAATCAACGTAGTGAAAATGTCCATACTACCCAAAGTGATATACAAATTCAATGCAATCCCCATCAAAATTCCAAAGACATTTTTCTCAGAAATGGAAAGAACTATCCAGACATTTATATGGAATAATAAAAGACCATGCATAGCCAAAGCAATGCTGAGCAAAAAATTAAAGCTGGAGGCATAACACTACCTGACTTTAAGCTAGACTACAAAGCTATAATAACCAAAAACAGTATGGTATTGGCATAAAAACAGACACACTGACCAATGGAATAGAATAGAGAATCCAGAAATCAACCCACAAACTTACTGCCATCTGATCTTTGACAAAGGCACCAAGCCTATTCACTGGGGAAGGGACTGCCTCTTCAGCAAATGCTGCTGTGATAACTGGATACCCATATGCAGGAGAATGAAACTAGACCCATACCTCTCACCATATACTAAAATCAACTCAAAATGGTTAAGGATTTAAATATACACCCTGAAACAATAAAACTTCTTAAAGAAAACATAGGAGAAACACTTCAGGAAATAGGACTGGACACAGACTTCATGAATACGACCCCAAAAGCACGGGCAACCAAAGGAAAAATAAACAAATGGGATTATATCAAACTAAAAAGCTTCTGCACAGCAAAAGAAACAACAGAGTTAAAAGACAACCAACAGAGTGGGAGAAAATATTTGCAAATTATACATCTGACAAAGGATTAATATCCAGAATATATAAGGAACTCAAACAACTTTACAAGAAAAAAACAAGCAACTCAATTAAAAAATGGGCAAAATAGCTTAGTAGGCATTTCTCAAAGGAAGATATACAAATGGCCAACAGACATATGAAAAAATGCTCAACATCACTCAGCATCCGGGAAATGCAAATCAAAACCACATTGAGATACCATCTCACCCCAGTTAGGATGGCTAAAATCCAAAAGACTCTGAACGATAAATGCTGGCAAGGTGGCAGAGAAAAAGGAACTCTCATACACTGTTGGTGGGACTGCAAAATGGTGCAGCCTCTATGGAAAATGGTATGGAGTTTCCTCAAACAATTGCAGATAGATCTACCATATGACCCAGCTATCCCACTGTTGGGAATATACCCAGAGGAATGGAAATCATCAAGTCGAAGGTATACCTGTTCCCCAATGTTCATTGCAGCACTCTTTACAATAGCCGAGAGTTGGAACCAGCCCAAATGTCCATCATCAGATGAGTGGATATGGAAAATGTGGTACATCTACACAATGGAATACTACTCAGCTATAAAACTGAATGAAATACTGCCATTTGCAACAACATGGATGGACCTTGAGAGAATTATACTAAGTGAAACGAGTCAGTCACAGAAAGAGAAATACCACATGTTCTCACTTATTGGTGGGAGCTAAAAATTAATATATAAATTCACACACACACACACACAAAAAAAAAAAAACGGGGGGGGGAAGAAGATATAACAACCACAATTCCTTGAAGTTGATAAGACAAGCAAACAGAAAGGACAGTGTTGGGGGGGAAGGAGGAGAAGGAGGAGGGAGGGAGATTTTGGTAAGGGGCAACAATAATCAGCCACAATGTATATCAACAAAATAAAAGTTAAAAAAAAATCAAAAAACAAAGTTACAATTTTGATAAACTTCAGGTTATTAATATATTTCTCCTCTTCCCT
The DNA here is from genome assembly GCF_027409185.1 of Cynocephalus volans. NCBI lineage: Eukaryota > Metazoa > Chordata > Mammalia > Dermoptera > Cynocephalidae > Cynocephalus > Cynocephalus volans. Next base: position 99,642,089 of record NC_084468.1, on the reverse strand, counting down.
CTAAACACCTTTTGCCAACTTTTTCTACCATGAATCATTTTCTTTTCTTCATCTTTTATAAATATATCTTGTTTTTTATCAATGTGAAAATTCTCTGATTTCCTTATACCTTGTTACTAATGCTAATTTACTCCATAATTTATTTGCCCTTTAGAGCACCTTTCTCTTTTGACATTTATCTTTAAAATCCCTCTGTAAGCAGCCATTTATTGAACTCAGGCATTTCATTAGCTGATTTGGAGGCTGTACGTGATCATGAAATACTGCCAAGTAAATCCTTGAAAATTTTCCCTGTAGTTACTTGTCTTTTCTCTTGAACTAAAAAGTATTGCATATATTATTTGCATGCAAAACACACATTTCTGAAATTTGACTTCTAAAATCTACTGTCTTAATTTTATAGAGTGAAAGAATTCAAACACATAGATTTTAACTATTGCTCAAATAGTCTAACATCCCTTTATCCTGGAAAATGTTCTATTAATAATGTTACAATTATTACTTAATATTTCTTTTGAGAACATTGAAGTATCCTTCAAGGTATGAGTCTACTGTATCTCTTATAAATAATGATCAATAGGTACAAAATTTGCCATGCTAGAATTTTTCTTCCAGTTCTTACCTCACATTTGTGGCATGTGTTGTTGTCCTTGAAATTCTCCAGTAGTCAGAAATTAAACCAGTATTCCCAAATGAACTTCAAATCATTGTGTGTGAAAATACATAGAATTACATGAAAACATCAATACCTTCATTTCATTTATTTTGCTCACTTTCTCTAGGTCAGACAACAAATCTTGATATATAAGAGGAAGAAAAATAGGTTAGCTAGAGGCTTCATGTTGGCTAGTGTATATCCTCTACAGGGAAAAACAAAAAACACAAAACTTTTATTGGTTAGATCAGGTTTTTTGTTTTTAAGATGAGAAAAATGAGAACTTTGTAGGGAACCTGCATGCTCTTAGACGAGCCATTTGTACAGGGGCTTAGTTTTCTACAAAAAGAGAGGGCTGGACTTAGAGCATGACAGCAAAAGGCAAAATTGATTTTTCACATGTTGTAATGTTTGAAAATAGACATTACTAATCCCCTTGAGCTTGATGCATCCCTCATGAGTATCATCTGCATCTTACCTCATCCTTTGGCTGTAGGTGGTCAACAGAGCAACAAACAGTAAAAAGCCTGAAATCAATCAATTTATGAGTTCAACCTCTCCTCTCCTTTCCTCTCAACACCTCCCACTTATTCTCCAGCCAGAAGATACTCACAGCCAGGGAGAACTGCTATACCTAACTGCTTATAAAAATATAAAGTAATAAGAACATAACTACAAACAGTAATAGAACATTATTGCTAATAATAGATTATATTATTATTATGTAACATGGTTAATAAAAGTACTATTACTAACAATTAAACGTATATCATCATTAAACACATAAGAAGCATTAGCTTAAAGTCATTAGAGTGCATGAATAGATTAAAACTTTTTTAAAAACCTGCCATAAGTGACCCTCTAAAGTAAACCTAGGACTAACCAAATGAAATTACTGGAAGGCAAATTTCAGCTCAGTATAAGCAAGAACTTTCTAGTAATTTGTGTTACTCTCAGTGGAATGTGGCAGGCTCTGAAGACATTGTTTCCTGTTATGGAAAGAAATCTAATAGAGGTAGAATCACTGTATGCATGGGACATATCTAGACTCCATGTGTTAATAAGAGCTGGACAGTAACCCATAGCACAGGATGCTATGGTAGGTTGGGTCCAAAGCCACCTACCTTACACAAGCGACCAGAAAAATGAGCTCCCACAGCTACCCAGTCCAAGGTTCCTTTCCAGCAGTAATTCTAACTAATATACAGCAGTTGAGACAATGTGAATATACATCTACACAATCTTTTTATTTTCCCCAATTGAACTGAGATCAGTAGGAAAAATAACAGATTTGTACTATTCTCAATAGCTCATGAGAATAAGGCCTAACTTAACTCTTCTGAACATGACTCAAATTTTCCCTCACAACATCATTTTTGTGGATGGCATAAATCTATCCTAAACTCTTTCCCATCTCTAATTATGATTTACTTAGTTTTTTTTTCATGTGGTTTCTTTAATTATACTGACAACATAAGAAGATAAAACTTTCCTGTTGCCAAAGCAACCTAAATGCACAATTTGTTTCCTTAAAAACCTAACCCTACCTGGTAAAATTCACTCAGTATTCTTGGCTGACCTCATTTTCGTGTCATTAAAATGTAAGCATTCTGTAGTTTCCTCCTTATTTTGCCTATTCTTTTTTTAAAAAATAAATAAATAACGTCCGTTTATTCATTTTTCTTTGATTTGCTGATGTTTTATTTTTATTAACTAATTCAAATATATTTCTCCACCTTGAAAGCCAGATATTTTTCTCATCTTATTCATGTCTCTCAAAATTTTCATCTTCACTGGAAAAAAAAGAGGGATCAACTTCTTAATTTAAAAATCTGTAATTGATTAAAACTGGTATGTGTCCCAAATAATTTCAGCTGATCAATATGTTATATTTTTATATAAACATTGAAACCCTACATGAGCATTACAACCACTTTTTAACTTGAGCATTTTTAGTTTTATAATGATTTATAAAGCATGTTTGCTTTAGCATATTTAGCTTCTTATAGTTGAATGTAATCACTTTTATTTTCCTTTTTGATTTTAAAATTAATATATACTTGGCCCTTAAGAAACCTCTCTCAGAGTAGCCTCTTTGTTCTTTTGCCACCTAAGATATTTCTGAAAGCATCCTTGTCTTTGATAACATCAAGATGTTTCAAGTCCATTCTTATTATTTCTGATCCTAAGACATGAAGTCAATGATACTTCAAGAAGCCCTGATTAATTTTAGGAAGAAAAAATACAAGAAGCTATGAAACTACAGGGAAAGAAAGAGTGACACCAGAAGACCCAAGAAGTGTCTGGTGAATCAATCATTAAAGCATATTGAATATTAGAATAGAAAAGAATGTTCACAAATAACACTATGATATAAAATATTTTAGTTTTTTCAAAGTCATGGAAATGTTAAAAGTGTAAAAATTGTTTACAAAAGTGAAATTATATGACAGCAATTTTTTGACATATTTAAACAAATCATATATACCCACTAGAGTTTTCCAGAAAAGAAGAAGAGAAAATCAGTTAGCAATAGTGCTTGCCAATAAAAAGCTCTGTGTTCTCCTTTTATGTATTCAAACCTGAAGAATGCAACTTGAGGAATTTTAATTGGAATTTTTTTCCTTTCCATGAATGAGTTTTTGAATAGGTGGATTGGGAAAGAGATCTGAAGGTCTATTCTTTCTTATGCATTTTAATCAGTTAATTATTTTAGGGGAAAAATTAGTTAATGAGGGAACCAAAATCTCAAACGAATCTATAATTCATTATTTTTGTGACTATAATTATTTTTGTGGCTATAATTATTTCTTTATGGCTATAATTGTGGCTACAATTCATATTCCACAACATGGATAAATAAACACTTTTGCTTTTATCACCCTCTAAAGGTAAAATCCAAAATTCCATCACATCAATTATGCAGCCAAATATCCAGTGGAAAAGTGAAAAGTCAAAGTAATTTGGAAGCCCTCTGCCCAACCAGCAGACTGCAGGAAATTCACCTGGGGACCTCAGCAGTACGGGCAGCCCCCACCTGCTACCATGCAGGTGGTCTACCACAGCCAGTTCCGCTGCAAGGGTGGCTTGCTGCCACAGTGGCAGCCACCACCACTTGTGCAGGTGGCCCACCAATGACTCAACTGCCTTGACACAAGGAGAGTCATCAGTGGAGCCCATGTAAAGAGGTGAATGACGACACATTAGCCCAACCTACAGGTGGAATTATGCTACCACATGCAACAGATACCTGGGGGTGGGAAGTATGTATGCAGCCCACACAACTGCCTTTATGTGGAGAAAGACACATGCAGAACCCCCCCCCCCAAGGGTGCAGAAACCAGATATCCAAATAGACAGAGAAAGGAAGAAAATTCCCAATCACCACCAACTCATCCCCCAACCAGGGGATCAATGACCCAGAAGGAATCTCTGTCTGAAAGAAAGAGGTAAGAGAAACCCCACTCGGGGTCATCACTTCAAACTGAGGAGCTCCAGTATACCCCAGTGAACCCATTAGGTCATGGGAAACTTGCCAGGGTGCCATCAAGCCCACCCATGGTCACTTACCCTAACCAAAGAGCAACAGGGTACCCAGGCACTTCTCCCAAGAACAAGAAATCTCACCCACATATTCAATGAACCAATACAATGTCACTAACTTCCAAGGTATCACTAACTGCACCAGTGTCTAGGTTACAGAGTCACACACATGCAGCTCCAACACTGAATACAGCTGAAGTAACCACACAGAGACTACACTACTACATCTACTTAGAATCAATATTTGATCACCCTACTCAATGGCCAGTAAAAACATATCTACCTGAGGAAGTCTTTCCCTCAACGCTCACTCTAGAGTAACAGAAGAAACAAATGCTCTACCAGATAACCAGACATCAATGTATAAACAATAGAAATACAAAAAAAAAAGAAAAAGAAAAAGAAAAATGAAAATATGACACCACCAAAGGAATAAAATAAGTCTCAACTACAAGATCCAAAATAGCAGGAAACCCTTGAAATGACTGAAAAGGAATTCCAAGCAACAATTGTATGGAAATTCAATGAGATACAAGAAGCCTTAGAGATGACACAACAAAATGAGAAAAAGTATCTAGGATATGAAGAAGGTAGTTTACAAAAAGATTTATACCTTAAAAAAGAATATAGCAGAACTCTTGGAACTGAAGGATTCATTCAACAAAATAAAAAACACAACAGAGAGATTAGGCAGCAGGTTAGAGCAAGCAGAAGAAATAATTTCTGATCTTGAAGATGGTCTATTTGAAATACCCAGGTGGATTAAAAAAAAAGAATCAAAAAAATGAAAAAAATCTAATACACCTAGCAGACAGCCTTAAGGGCACAAACATCCAAATCATGGATGTTCCAGAATGGGAGGAGAAAGGAAAAGGCATTGCAAATCTATTCAACAAAATAACTGTGGAAAGCTTCCCAAGTATAGGGAGAGATACAGACCTTCAGATCCAGGAGACTCAAAGATCCCCAGACAGAATTAATACAAAAAGGTCCTCTCCAAGACACATTACAGAAAAACCAGAAAAGCTTAAAAACAAGAATCTTAAAAACAGCAAGAGAAAAATGTCAAGTCATCTATAAGGAAGTCCCCATCAGACTAACAGCAGAATTCTCAACAGAAACTCTACACTCCAGAAGAGAATGAAATGATATATTCAAAGTACTAAAAGTAAAAAAACTGACAGACAAAAATGCTATACCCAGCAAGTCTATCTCTCAGAAATGAAGGAGAAATAATGTATTTCCCAGACATCGAAAACTGTGAATTCACTACCACATGACCAATCCTATGAGAAATCCTCAAGGGAATCCTGCAAAAGAATCCGAAAAATGATAATCACTACCATGAATACAGAGAAAGTACAAAACCCACTGGTAGATCAAAAATGCAAATGAAAGAAAAAGAGACCAACTCTGAACACCTCAGAAAAACAGCAAACAATTAAGACAAACAATGAAAGGGGAAGAAAGGAACAAAAGATATTTAAAACATTCAAATATTGATAAAATGTCAGGAATGTGACAATACCTTTCAGTAATGATATGAAATATAAATGGACTAAACTCCCCACTCAAAAGTCACAGACTGGATTAAAAAGCCAAATCCAATTATATTCTGTCTTCAAGAGACTCACCTCACCTGTAAACACACACAAGACTAATAGTGAAAGGATGGAAAAAGATATACCATGGGAGTGGAAATCAAAAATGAGCAGGAGTAGCTATTCTTATAGCAAATAAAATAGACTTTAAACCAAGAACCATAAAAGGAGCAAAGAAGGCCACTATATAATGATAAAGGGATCTATCCAGCAAGAAGACATAACAATCATAAATATATACGCACCCTACACCAGAGTACCCAGATATATAAAGCAAACTCTATTAGGCCTAAAGAAAGAAACAGAGCCTTATATGATAATAGTAGGGGAACTGAACACCCCTCTCTCAAAACTGGACAGATCATTGAAGGAACAAATCAACACAAAAACACAGAATTTAAACTACACTTTACACCAATTGTACCTGGCAGATATCTACAGAACATTTCATCCAACAACTACAGAGTATACATTCTTCTCATCAGTACATGGAATATTCTGTGGAATAGACCACATGTTAGGTCACAAATCAAATCTCAACAAATTTTAAAAAATAGAAATCACTTCACGTATCTTTTCAGACCACAACAGATTTAAACTAGAAATCAATAACAAGCAAAACTCTGGAAACTATACAAATACATTGAAATTAAACAATATGCTCCTGAATGACATATGAGTCCAAGAAGAAATTAAACAGGAAATCAAAAAATTTCTAATTTTTTGAAACTAGTGAAAATAAAGACACATCATACCAAAACCTGTGGGATACTGCAGAAGCAGTACTATGAGGGACATTTATTGCAATAAACTCTTACATCAAAAGAATAGAAATATTTCAAATAAACACCCTAACAGTACATTTCAAAGAACTAGAAAAACAAAGATACAACAAAAAAGAAAACTACAGGCTAATATCTTTGATGAACATAGATGCAAAAATCCTCAACAAAGTATTAGCAACACATCAAAATAGAGCAACACGTCAAAAAAACTATACACCATGATCAAGTAGGATTCACCCAGGGATGCTGGGATGGTTCAACATACTCAAGTCAATAAATATGATACACCACATCAACAAAAACAAGGACAAAAAAACATGATTATCTCAGTAGATGCAGAAAAAGCATTTGACATAATTCAACATCCTTTCATGATAAAGGCTCTCAGAAAATTAGGTATAGAAGGAAAGTATCTCAACACAATAAAATCCATTTATGACAAGTCCACCACCAATATCATCCTGAATGAGGAAAAACTGAAGACTTCTCCTTTAAGAACAGGAAAAAGACAAGGATGCCCACTATCACCATTCCTATTTAACATGGTATTGTAAGTACTAACCAGAGTAATTAGATAAGAGAAAGAAGTAAAGAGCACTCAGATTGGAAAAGACAAAGTCAAACTGTCGCTGTTTGCAGATGACATGATGTTATATATAGAAAAACCTGAAATCTCTACAAAAAAGCTCTTAGATATGATAAAATGATTTCAGTAAATTTGTAGGATCCAAAATCAACATGCAAAATTCAGTAGCATTTTTATACTCCGATAACAAACTAGCAGAAAAAGAAATCAAGCAAGCAAGCCCATTTATGATAGCTACCATAAAATAAAATAACTGGGAATCATTTTAAGCAAGGAGATGAAAGATTGCTAAAATGAGAACTACCAATCATTATTAAAAGAAATTTGAGAGGACATAAAAAACCAGCTATATTAATTGGAAAAATTAACATTGTGAAAATGTCCATACTACCCAAAGCAATCTACAGATTCTATGCAATCCCCATCAAAATACCAATGACATTCTTCACCGAAATAGGAAAAACAATCCAAACATTCATATGGAACAACAAAAGACCCAAATAGCCAAAGAAATCTTGAGAAAAAATAAACTAAGCTGGAGGAATAACACTACCTGACTTTAAAGTATACTATAAAGCTATAGTAACCAAAACAGCATGATACTGACATAAAAAACAGATACTGGACCAGTGGAACAGAACATAGAACCCAGAAATCAACAGATAAACTTATAGCCAACTGTACTTAGACAAAGGCAATAAGAACATACATTAGGGAGAAGATTGTCTGTTCAATAAATGATGCTGGGAAGACTCGACATCCATATGCAGAAGAATGAAACTAGACCCAGACCTCTTGCCAAATGCTAAAAATAACTCAAAATGGGTTAAAGGCTTAAATATAAGACCTGAAACTACAAAACTCTTAAAAGGAAACATAGGGAAAACACTTCAGGAAGCAGGACTGGGCAAAGATTTTATGAATATGACCCCCAAAGCACAGACAACAAAAGAAAAAATAAACAAATGGGATTATATTTAACTATAAACTTCTGCATGGCAAAAGAAGCAATTAACATAGCAAAAAGACAACCTACAGAATGGGAGAAAATATTTGCAAGCTATACACCCGACAAAGGATTAATATCCAGAAATTCAAGAAACTCAAACAACTTAACAGTAAAAAAACCCAAATAACCTGATTAAAAAATGGGTGATGTAGCTGAAAAGGCATTTCTCAAAGGAAGATATACAAATGGCCAACAGACACATGAAAAAGTTCTCAACATCACTCAGCATTGGGGAAATGCAAATCAAAACCACATTGAGATATCATCTCACCCAAGTTAAACTAGCTATTATCAAAAAGACAGAGAACAGCAAATACTGGCAAGGATGCAGAGAAAGGATAACTCTCCTACACTGTTGGTGGGACTGTAAACTGGTGCAGCCTTTATGGATAACAGTATGAGATTCTTTAGATAAGTATAGATAGAACTGCCCTACAATCCGAAAATCCCACTGCTGGGTAAACACCCAAAGGAATGGAAATCATCATGTTGAAGGCATACCTGCACACCAATGTTTATTGCAGCTATTCTTACAATCGCCAAGAGTTGGAACCAACAAAATGTCCATCGATGGACAACCAGATAAGGAAAATGTGGTATATATACACGATGGAATATTACTCTGCCATATAAAAGAATGAAATTCTGCCATTCACAGCAACATGGATGAACTTAGAGGAAATTATATTAAGTAAAATAAGTCAGGCACAGAAAGAGAAATACCACATGTTCTCACTTATAAGTGGGAGCCAAAAAAATAAAGAGAGGTATGATAATTACAATAATTCATTGAACTTTCAAAATGAGAAATTAGGACTGAGGCCACCAGAAATGAGAAAAGGGAGGGGAGGGGGTTAGTGAAAAATTGGAAAAGGGCCACATAAAATGATTACATTTTGTAATGTTTAACATACTAATTATCCTGGTTTGACAATCACATATTACACACAGATATTGATATTCAACACTATACCCCACAGATATATACAATCAATCATGATTCAATTTAGAAAAGAGGTAAGTAGACTGAAAAAAAGTAATTTGGAACAATTTTCATGTATGTTTGCTTCTGTATAATATATAAGGTAACAGGCACTTTCAAAACAAAGTTCTGAAAGTGTATCTTGAATATACATTTCTTCCATAAAACAGAACTTTAAAAATTTTTTTTCTCTTTTTTAGGGTGTAGCTTTGTGAATTTTAAGAAAGTATTGCCCTTTATTTTAACTTCCTATGGAAACTTCAGGGACAGACTAATTATTGCCAATCCAGGTGGCAGCCATTCATATGATAAAAATGTTTGTAATAAACTGTCCCCAGGGCACTGGTTAAGGTGTTGTATCAGACAGCAGTCATTCATAAACCTTAGCTGTGTTTCCAAGAGCTGCTGTTTCTCTTAATTACATCAACTACAAATTTGCTAAATTCACTCATAAAATATGCTGAGCATTACATCAAAATCAATCTTCATTTTATTATAACTACTCTTGTCAATGGGTTAGACTATTGTCTAAATTTTAAACTAGGATTTCTTAAACTCTTTGTTTTCTAAAGAAATGTGAGGGAACTTCAAGAAGTTCATGGGAAGATTAATATTATCTTTCAATTCTATTTTCCCATGAACTGTTGGGAGTACCCTCATATAAAGGTTTTGAAAGATGCTAGGCTTGATAGGTATTTCAGTAGTTCATCAGTACACTAATCTTAAAGGACAAAAGGCTGAAATTAACTGTTAGCATAAAATCAGTAAGTATTCAAGAATAAATAACCATGAAATAAAAACAAACCTTACTGAACTTTGGCCATCAGAAGAAAAGGGAAGGACTTAGATTAATTTTTTCACTTAATTATACTTTTGGCTCAATATTCTATGTGGAAAGAACTTGCTGTTTGCTTATGCTAATGTGTAGAAAGACTACATTGCAATATCTTGTGCAGTCACCCAAAATTTGTATTACTATTTTATTAATCTGGTTAAGGAAGAGAGCGAATAGAAATGAGAACAGAAAAATGAACACTTCTTCAAGTCCAATGTAAGATTGTCTCAGAATAAGATAAGTCTCAGAAGTATAAAACGGAATTTATAAGGAAGTTAACATCCTAGAAGTTCTCAGGTTGAGTGGCTCTGTTTACTGTTCACTTAGGACAATTATGCAAATTAGAATGCTCTCTCACTCTCATGTAATTGCACATGCTTTACCTTCATGGTTTATTTCTAATGTTATTTAAATTTTGATGTTATCTCCAACAACCAGTTTTCCATATTTTAAAATTCAAATTGTTGTATTACAAACATTAGTTTTCAATACAGTGCAGAGAATTCAACAATGCTAGTTATATGCTAAGAGTTATGCAAAGGATAATTTTTGTCTTTGATGATATGTCACTATAGCATGGCTTTGTAGAGCACCAGTGGATAACTTTATTAACATCTGATGGAGTTTGGATGTGTTGTCCCCTCCAAAACTCATGTGGAAATTTAATCCCTAGTGTGGTAGTATTGGAAACTGATTGAGTCTTGGGGGTCAATTCCTCATGAATGGATTAATGCTCTCCCTGGGGGAAGAGGGATTAATGAGTGAGTTCTCGCTCTATTAGTTCCCACGAGAGTTGGTTGTTTAAAGGACCCTGGTACTTCCTCTCTCTCCTCTCTCCTCTCTCTCTCTCTCTCTCTCTCTTTCTCTCTATGAGCCCCCCCTCACCCCCCCACACACACACTGGAGCTGGGATACACTCTTCTCTCCTGTCCATGCATATCAGAGCTCAAGACTCTTCAGCTTTTGGGTTCCAGGACTTACACCAAGGACACCATCAGGTTCCCTGGTTTGAGGCCTTTGAACTTGGAGTGAGCCAGGCTATTGGCATCTGGTTTATAGACGGCCTATCACAGGACTTTTCATCATAGTCACGTGAGCTAATTCCCCTAATAAATCCCCCTCATATAATTACAACATATCCTGTTGATTCTGTCTCTCTGGAGAACCCTAATACACCATCACAAAATTAATGTCTAGAATCCACAGAGTCTAATGTCAAAAAACACAAGTATATTTTCTTTTTTTCCCAGACTTAATGCCCAGAATCTACACTACAATTTCAAATTCTAAAATCAAAAAACTACCAGCTGTGGGCTCGACCACTTTCAAGACAGGCTTGCTGAGAGGTACTATTTCAGCACAGTTGGAGCCATCCCTTATCCCAACCCTCCACTTCTCCACTTCCTCTGGACTATATAAAATGAAGGGAGTCAAGAAGTCATCACTGAAGGGATGAGAACTGTAGAGCAGCTGCTCATATTCCTCCCATGGGTGAGGAAGAACATGCAATATATTTTTTCCCATTCTACAAAACTGAGGATGCCAGAATCCTTATTCCTTCCACTAGGTCATCACTGCTGATCATCCCTTGTGTGAAATTTTCTAAGCTACTGAGCCAGCAGGGCACCTGGTGTCCTAGACTTAAAGCCCCTAATGAGAAAAGAGAGGGAAAAGAGAGGTGATGAGGAGAGACATCTGCAAGGGAGGATAGCCTGTATGCCCACAGTGTGGTGGCAAAGGTATATATGTTTCCCACAATCACCATGGATGTTGTTTAGAAATTAAGTTATCTTGCTACTACTCCCCAAGAGAGCTACTAGGACAGGGAATCCCCAACCACGAGAGGTAATGGAATGCACAGCCCTTGGCAGAAATGAGGGGTACTAAGTTGAAGCTTCAGCTGACTCTCCCAAGCCAGGGAGCTATAGAGGGTTAGGGTCCCTTAGGGTCTGTCACAGAATCAACAAATATCTGTCCCTTAGAAAACCAGCATTTGGATGACTACCATAGGGAAGCAACTGCAAGCAACAGAATCCACCTCATGGTGGAATTGTTTAGTAATGGAAGAGCGGTTTCAACTAACAAAATAAACATCAGCCAATTAACTATGAGTATTTGCATATGGAAGCATCTTTTTGACTCTTTTTCCTCCCTACCCCATCACCAAATAACGAAGTGCTTGAAAAGAAAAGGGGCTGGGAGAGAGTTTTCACCACCCTGCCATAAGCACAAGTTCCAAGCCACTGCCCTCTGGAGAAAGGAGAACTTCACCTGATTTCAAGACTAAAGTGCTCAAATAGACAGGACTATATATTAACAACCAGTAACTTGTATTGTTTTTCTTACATGAAATGCCCCATTCACATCTCATTTTTGAAAGAAAATCTGCTTAATTTGTAATTGTATACTGCTATGGATTGCACTGTGTCCCCCTAAGTTAAATGAATTAGAAATTTTTCCCCACTGTGACTGTGTTAAGAGGATGGGAAATCCTATATGGTAATTGAAAGTGAGGCCTTGAAGAAGTGATTGGATTAAGACTGTACCTTCTTGAAAGGATGGATCCATTCTTGGAGTAATGGGAGTGGTCCTGGTGGCTTTAAAAAGAAAGTGAATCAAGAGGTTAGTCTTTCTCTCTCTCTCTCGCTCCGCCATCTGCCATGTGATACCCCGAGTTGCCAAATAGAGTCACCAACAAAAAGAAAGCTCTTACCAGATGTTGTTCCCTGGACTTTGGAATTCCAAGCCTCTGAAATTGTAAGCAGTACATATTGTTTCTTTACAAAGTACCCAGTTTTAGGTATTTATGTTATAAGCAACAGAAACAGACTAATACAAATACAATTACTTTTTCTTCATATTTAGAATATCTTATTCTGTTTTCTGGCTTCATGTACTGCTGTTAAAAAACTAACTGCTAACCTAATTGTTCTTCCTTTGTGATTAATCTGTTTTTACTCTCTGATGCTTTAAATATCTCCTCTTTTTCTTTAATGTCTTAATTCTACTATGTATAGGTTTATATTTGTTTTTATTTACCTCCCTAGGATTCATAGACTTTCCTACATTTGATGTTGGCACTTTCATGAAATCCTAAATGGCACGTACCTCTTCAAATATTTCCTTTTCACCATCTCTTCTATTTTATTATTCTGGAACTATCATTACTGTATCTGAGAACTCTTCCCTCTGTCCTCTCTTTTATGTTTTCATTTCCTTCTCTCTCTTTGCTGCATCCTGGATAATTTCTTTGCATCAGTCTTTCATTTACTAATTTTTTCTCTAACTGTGTAATATGCTATTTTATCCATCAATCAGGTTTTTAAATTTCATTTTACATTTTAATTTTTAGAACTACTGTTTGACTCTTTATCAGTAGTATCTTGGCCTTTGTTTATGTTTTTGATTCCCTCTTTTTCCTTAAAGATTTTTTAAATACTCATATTATTTTTTCTTATTGTTATAATATCTAAAAGCTTTGCAGGTATGGTTCATAATGTTTTGTTTTTGCTAACTTTGCTTATGGCTTATTTCTTCATGTTTTTAATGATATTTTATTGTGTGTTGATAATCACTGGAACTCTGAAAATTGTCTGGAAGTAGTTTTTTATGTTCTTCTCCCCATAGCAGATTTGTGTTCCCTTTTGCTAGGCTCTTGAAGCTACTACCAATCCAGAGTCACTTTCACTTAATTATTGGCTTGGGTTTTGAAGTCATTCTGTAATGTGATTCTTGGCCTGTACTCACGCATGTGAGGTCTTCTGCTTAGAACTCCTAAGGATTGTTGTTGTTTTTTGTATTTGTTTTTTTAATTTTACATTCTTCTCCATCCAAAGTCAAGGTGTTTTAACATGTACCCAGGATTTATTCTAATCAGGTATAGTAAGATGAGGACACAGAGCCAGCTGCCTTGAAAGAAGAGTTTATTACTCACAGTTATTCAGAGGATGAGGCATTCCACACCACACAGAACCAAAGGCAGAAGCACCAAGGTCAGTCAGGAGACAGAAGGGGCAAGAGAAAAGCATAGATCGGAGACTTTATTGTGTTTTTTGCAGGAACAAAGAGCAGAGGCAAGTCAGGCAAGCTGAGAAAGTTTAGGATTGATATTTTAAAACCTTTGGCAGGCTCTGGGTTATAGGGGTGTTACCTAGTTGGTATGTGGTACCTGGCTTTGGGATGATTTAGGGCATGGTGTGTGATATGATGAGGTATGGTGTGTGATAATTACTTAAAGGAGGTGGTTTGGGGTATGGGCTTAGGCTTCTTTGGTTCGCATGTGAAAGGTATGCTTATAGGCAACTGTCTGCTATCTCTAGGAATTAGCTAGCCCTGGAGGGGCAGTCTCTTCAGGCTCGAACATGTCAAAGTATCATAAAATATAAAAAAGCATAATTAATGCACCACATTGTCCTCTCCAAGAAAGTTTCCCCTCAAGTTCAGTCACCGAGGATATTGCTCTGTGGGAGGAAGAGTCTCAGATTATTGAGATTATCTCTGAACCAGGCTTTTATGGGACTCAGGCCCATACCTTGCTTCTAGCCTCGATGGACACAAGGGACATTAAAATACAGGCTCAAGGCAACTAATGACTGGCAGACACTGTCCAGGCAAACACTGACTCAGCCTCACTTATTCTTCTGAATTTGTGTTTTCTTGTCAATTCTGCCCTCTGACGGTTTTTCTTAATTTACTGCCACATTAGCCATGATTTTTAAAAAGACTTCTACATTTAATCCATTACTTCAGACATTCAGTTCTGGGCAAGGAGGCTGCTTAGCTAGTCAACCATTTAGCTAAATAAAAGCCTTAGATTTATATTTTTAACTTTTGCTTGTCAAAAGTTATTCTCAATTAACTCTATTAAAAGCAAGGAAAAAAAATCCTAAAATACTATCTAATGAAACGTCAATCTTGGATTTTCTAGAGTTTCCAAATAGTTTCATACATTTTGAATAATTGCCAGTAAAAGTGTTAAGTTACTTAACATTTTCAATTAAATGTTTTGTAATTTTTATTTTCTCTAAGAAGTTTTAAACCTTTCCTGTGGTTTTGTATGTTGAAAACTGAAATCTAGTTTTAAAATGTGAGACTGTCAGTCTTCCCTTTTCAATACTGAAACTGCTTTTGTGAGGATGTAAATATTTCTTAATATACAGACCATATTTTCTTGTTAACTGACCTTAGAATATAGAAGCCATTGATCCTATCTTCTAAATGTGAAATATCCCCAAAGTGGGCAGCCAACCAAAGAAGACACAGTATGTATTTATCAAGAATATAAATTCATAAATTGTATCAGGAAATAAATTTGAATTGCATGGGAATTAAATGCAATTTAAATGTTACATTAATTTTATATCACTTTGCTTTCATTTTTGAGATCTGATAAAAATTGCCATATGAGAAGTATTAACATATTTATAGTGGAGAAGTTAGTGGGAACATAGTTTTCCTGGAGCAAATGCTTTGTCTTGGTTTTCTGGCAACTGATATGGTCAATTTTATCTTATAGACTCTGATTTGTGTAATTCATTTTTTTTCTTTTTCTTTTTTTTTTTTTGGCCTGCTAGAGAATGCAGTCAAAATCATTGCCCATATCCAAAAAGCATACATCTCTCAGCAAGCAATTTACTTCTCGCTTCTAGTTTTATTTTATTTTTATCATTTCAATATATTCCCTTTGCAGTTATTTTCTTAGTTACATATTTTTCTTTTATCTGGGCACATTGTATGCATTGTTATACTCCACTGTAAAGAATTTTGAAACAAGAAATACTCTGAAAGAGAGAGAAATGAAGAAAAAGTCAGCATTATAACCCTATTTTACTCTTAAGAAAACCAGGACAGTGTGTTAACAGGAAGCAGTCAGTCAACAGCGGAACTTAAATTGGAACATGCATCCTTGAGTTAGGAAATGCTTAAAATTCAAGAATCCAAAGACATTAGACTGTGTTGCTATGTTATAATTGCCAGATTTCCATCAACACTGGGGATCAACCACCAGTCAGAAATAATCAAATTCCTTGTGCTGTTTTCTCCACTTTATTTTCAGTAATATTAAAGTTCCAAAAATATATCAGCTCAGGCAAAGCCAGTGAGTATATGCAACTGAAAGTGTCAGCACCCACCTCTTTGCAATATGCTCAGAAAAATCATAGACAAGTTCAACTTGATGTTTTGTGAACACCCATTTAGAAACACCACAGCCCTTACTGGGTGGGATATCGTGGCAATTCTGAAGTATACAAGTTTAGTTAAGCATATTAGGTGACTATAAAATAAAGATCCATATTTGTTATTTAATAGTAAACAAAGTATTTAGATGATACTAATAAAATATGTCAAGTAGTGGATAAAATTATTCTGACAGACCCTATTACTAAGCCCCAAATAGTCTGAAACTCAACCTCTGCTCCATAGAACTTTATATTTGTTTTGGAGCTCAATACTGTATTAGTTTCATCCAGAGATTTTCCTACAAGATTCTTCTTGCTTTGTTTTGTTTTCTGATTTAAAAGTAACTGTTCTCATTGTAGAAAATTGAAGAAATAAAAAGTACAGAACATAAAAAGAAAATCAAAGCTTTAATCTTCATAAAAATAATTATAGTTAAATTTATTAAGCATTTGCTTAGTGTGAGCACAAATTTAGACATCTTACATACATTTTTTCCACCTCTCAACAGTCCTGTGAAGAGGAAATACATTACTTAACCCTATTTTACAGCTGAAGAAAATGAGGCTCAGCCAAGCTAATTACGTAATCAAGGGAATGGACCACTAAACATAAAAATTATAAGTGGCATTTTATGTATTGCATATCACTCTTTATTTATTTATTCATTTGTGATAGATGCTAGATAGATAGAAAGACAGATAGCTAGACACTTTTTTTGTTAGTACCTGATTCTGCTACATGCAATTATATCATGTTTTTTTCAAGTCTTTAAATTTTAACTAAATTTTAAAAGCCTGCTGAGTCAGTTTAAATTACATCCATCTTGAAGAAACAGCAATCCTGACAGACAAGTTTAACACATAGACATTTAAGTGCTTACTCAGCTACAAGAATTTTAGGGAGAGGCGGATGTGAGGCAGGCTTGGTAGTGCAGGGATGCCGTCAGCAACGGGCTCGCTCCACCTTTGCTGTCCTTAGCATACAGGGCTTCATCCTCCTGCTTGTCACCTATTGGTCATAAGATGGCTGCTGCATCTGTAGCCATCATGTTTCAGGAAGGAAAAAAGGGGAGCAAAAGAAAAAAAGGCATGTCCATCAGCTCCGTGCCTCAGAAGCCCCTCTCATCATTAGCCAGATCTGTTTCACCTAGCATTTCAGTTACCTGCTACTGCGTTTAACAACCCACCCCAATACTAAATGGCTTAAAACAACAACAAAATGGCAGACAATTCTGTTATTTGGATAGACATCACTAGGGAAGGCTAGTCTCTGCTCCAGGTGATGTTAGCAAGGGGAGCCCAACTGGGATGGAGGATCCAAAATGGCTTCACCCACTCAGCTGGGATGGCTGGAATGACTGGGGATTGGCTGGGCCTCGCTCTTACTCTTTATAATTTCTCATCCTCCAGGATTCTTCTCCCTCTCTCCATGGACTTTTTTTTAGCCAGGAAGTTGGAATTCTTTACATGATGGCTGGCTTCCAAGAGAGTGTCTAATTAAAGCTGCAAAGTCTCTTAAGATCTAGGCCCAGGAGTCAACCAACATCACTCCAACACGGTCAGTCCACTGGTCAGAGAAAGTCACAGGAGGAGCCCAGAGGAAAATAGACTTCACCTCTTAACAGAAGGAGGGGCGTACATGTGCAGGGATGAAAGAACTTGTTAATGGCCTTCTTTATGAATAATTCACAACACACAGTGATTGGAAGAGGATTTTTAAAAGCTATAGTAGATCAAAGGATGGTCTGTCAACAATAGCACCTGCCTAATTAAAATATCTTTTTCAAGGTATTCTCATTGACTCTTCTCTGCCTCTGTTTCTCTCTCTCTCTCTGCAACACACCCCTATATAACTTCCTATCATAAAATAATGCAAAAAAGGTAAATTAAAAATTAAATGTACTGTTTAATCTTAACTTGGAGATAAAATTGCATGTAAAAATGTTTTCTCTGCATGGATGGACTATAAGTAACTTTTTTGTTATGTTTTTCAGTATTTTCTGATTTTCCATAGTAATAATGTTACTTCTGTATCAGAAAAACATAATAAATGCTTTCTTCTAAAAGCTAAATTTTTACAGTGGTATAATATTTTTATTTTATAGATGAAACAAAAGTGCAACATTCCTTTATATACTTAGGTTGTTTATAGTTTTTTCCATTAAATCACGCAAAGATAAATGTATATATAAGTAAATGTAAATATGTTTGCCGAGAAATTGCTTTACAAGAAATAATATTTCCATTTAGACTTTGACCAACAGTGTATAAGACAGTCTTTCTAATTGTATCTTCAGCAACACTGGGTATTTCTGCATTTTTGACACTTATTACAACTTATTTTATTTACATTTCTTTCATGTTTAGTGAGTTTGCAATTTTACAAAAAATTTTGACCATTTATATATTTTATTGTATAAATTGCCAGCATTGTTGCATTCTTCTGTTGAGAACTAAAACTTTTTTCATTGATCTTTAAAAGTCTTTAATAAGCATATTAGCTTCTTGTCTATAATTAATTATATTTTACTAGTTTCTCATTTGCCTGTTTGATGTTTTTCCCATGCAAAAAGTTCTAAAATTTTCACTTCATTTGTATTTTCTCCCATAGTATATATCCTTAGATATTTCTTTCTTATTGTTAATAATTAAATTTTATTTTAGTATATTTTAGAATTATTTATACTTAAAGTTTTGATTCACTTGGGTTTTATTTTGGTACATCAAAGGTTTAAAGTAACAGTATCCCACACCACCACCAACAAAAAGGCCATTTCTCAGTGCCATTTATTGAAAAATCCATCCATTGACATCCATATGTATATATAAATTTTAATAAATAATACATTGCATATACATGTACATGCAACATGCACATTATGTTCTAATTAATTTATCTATCAATTCTTAGAGTAACAAATGGTATATTTCTAGTTTTAATTTATTTTATTTTATTTTTTGATTTATTAGGGTTAGGACAACATCTAAGCCTATTTTTCCTCTCTTAAAAAAAACACATTTAGCTCCTCTGAGGCTTTTTTCCCTTATCATTTCAAATAAATATTCAAATCTTTATTTCAAAGTCCTAAAATCATATTAAAATACTGTTATTTTCACTTTTCACTTAGAGTTGTGATAAGTATATAAATTAAAATGTTCTTAGGAGGAAAATTTCATGTCTCTACACATGAGAAATTTTCTTTTTTTGTTTTTTCAGTAAAGTTTTATAATCTACCTAATATATATTATATTTCTTCTTGGATTGTCCCCTGACAGTATTTTGTTGTTGTTTAGAGTAAAATAATTTTCTTTCACTATATCTTCTAAGCAGTAATTATTATAGTGGAGAGCTACTAATTTTTGTATCTTTCACATACCTTACTGTTTTATTCAATTCTCTTGTTCATATGAGGGTTTTCAAATCATATTCTTGGATATTTTGGGTATATAGGATATTGCCAATAAATAAACATTTTTGTCTTATCCACTACAAAATAAAAACCTTTGTTTTTTCTATTTAATATCTTATAGATTGTCTAGAATTCCAGAACAATGTCATGATATATTTATTCACTCAACTAATATTTAGTGAGTGCCTAGATCCTTTCTGGCTGCCAATCTGAGCTAGAGTTAGATCACTTTTTAAATTTCGGAACCCCATACTTGTTTGAAGTGCTCATGTTATTTTTGTAATTATATTTCTTATACCAATATTTAGACTTTTCGTAAGGAAGATTTGTTTTCATTTTTTTCATTATTAACCTAAACCTAGCACAGAGCCACAGAGCTTCAGACATAAGATATTCACTAGACGTTTGATGAATGAAGGGATGGATGATGCAGTGGATAGTCAGAGACATGTCTATGAAGAATCAGCTAAAAAGAAGGTGTTCATTCAGTACACATGCTCAGTGGCTGTGTCCACCAAGCCTCGGCAACCTCCAACCAAAGAGCTGTGATTTTAGAGAACAAAAGTATTACGAGCAGTTCAGCTGAAGTGAAGGGATTGTTATGCCACAGAATGATCTGTGCAGTGAAAAGCAGCAGGGAACATGGAGGTTTGGCCAGGAAAAAATTTTTAGACTACTTATATGTGGTATGTTTATGCCTCTCTTATCACTGAGTAGATCTGAGGAACAAGCTCGCACAACCTTTCTTTCTGGATCATATGGTAGTTCTATCTGTCTCTGTTTGAGAAAACTCCGTAGTGTTTTCCATAATGGCTGTACTAATTTATAGTCCCACCAACAGTGTAGGAGGGGTCCCCTTTCTCTGCATCCTTGCCAGCATTTGTTATTCTCTGTCTTTTTGATAATAGCCAGTCTAACTAGGGTGACATGATATCTCAAAGTGGTTTGGATTTGCATTTCCCCGATGATTAGAGATGTTCAGCATTTTTTCATATACCTGTTGGCTGTTTGTATGTATTCCTCTGAGAAATGTCTATTCAGCTCCTTTGCCCATTTTTTAATCAGATTATTATTATTTTTTTACTGTTGAATTGAGTTCCTTGTGTATTCTGGATATTAATCCCTTGTCAGATTTATAGTTTGCAAATATTTTCTCCCATTCTGTAGGTTGTCTTTTCATTCTGTTGTCTTTTCATTCATTCTGTTTCACTCTTTCCTTTGCTGTGCAGAACCTTTTAGTTTGATATAATCCCATTTGTTTATTTTTTCTTTTGTTGCCTGTGCTACCATACAATCCAACAATCCCACTATTGGGTATATACCCCAAAGAATGGAAATCATCAGGTCAAAGGGATACCTCCATTCCCATGTTTATTGCAACTCTATCTACAGTAGCCAAGCTATGCAAGCAAACTAAATGTTCATTGATGGACGACTGGATAAGGAAAACATTGTAACTATACTCAGTGGAATACTGCTAAACCATAAAAAAAGAATGAAATTCTGCTATTTGTAGCAACATGGATGAGCTTGGAGAAAATTATGTTGTGAAATAAGCCGGGCACAGAAAGAGAAATACTGCACATCCTCACTCATGGGTGAGGGCCAAAAATAAAATAAATAAATAAATGAATGAATAAGAAAGAGACAGAGAGAGAGAAAGAATAGAAGGAAACAACAATAATACATTGAACTTTCAGAAGGAGAAAACAGGACAGGGGTTACTAGAAGTGGGAAATGGAGAGGGGGAGGAAGAGTGGGGTTGAGAAATTGGTTAACGGACACATTACATATTATAATGATGAATAAGCTAATTATCCTAATTTTACCATCACATATTGAACACAAGTATTGAGAGTCACCTCTGTATTCCACAAATATGTATAACAATTAAGTTTCTTTCTTTTTTTTTTTTTTTTTTAAAGATGAACGGTAAGGTCTTGGTGTTGTCAGCACCACGCTCACCCAATGAGCTAACCGGCCATCCCTATATGGGATCTGAACCCATGGCCTTGGTGTTATCAGCACCACACTCTTCAGAGTGAGCCACAGGCCGGCCCATAATTAAGTGTCAATAAAAAAAAACAAAACTTTCTTTCATATGTTTGGCATTAGGTTAATTGTGGAATGGAAAGCCAAGTAGCTACACAAATGAAACTAAAGATTTTGATGTGGACTTTTAGGCAAAGTTCAAATTGGACAATGGTAGGATTAATCAATACAGAGAAAAATGGGCAGAAAGTGTTATTTTTTTGCCAAAATTGTCAAATTATATCTAGGTTTGTATAGGTGAACAGTATACCCATCACTTAAGACCTTAATCCCAAAATGTAGTTTAGAGATTTAAGAACATGTATAATAATTCACTGCCTTTAGCATAACTAGTTTTCAGTGTATACAAAGCCTTTAGCAACTCTAGTTATCTATTTGTATGTAAAGTGATTGGGGAGGAAAAAAATGGATTCTCTAGTCTAGACCATTTGTTTTCAAAACATGTGTCTTTGTGTTCAGTTTGGGAGAAGGCTTGAATGAACAGGACACCAAAGACTCCATGAAAACACCAACTCTAGACTAATTTCATATCTAAAGAATTTTATTTTCTCTGAATAATAACTATCCGATTTGTGTTTGTTACCATACTTGTTCTATTCAAGCTGTAAACAAGATTATTATGTTGGCGGTCTTATTTGAAGAGTACTTTGAAAGGTTAGTGATGGGCCAGAAGGAAAATGTTCTCAAAAACAATGAAGTTTACCCATGAAATTTTGAAATTTTGAATAAGTTTACTCTGGCTTAAGAGCGCAGATCCAATAGTTCTCTTAATCTACTTCATTTGAAATAAAAATATGTTAAATATAAAAGACCAGGACATTCCTTCTTGGCCAGTACTAGTGGATAAATGTTGTATAATTGCCAAAGTACTCCTTGTATACTCAGAAATAATGAGATGATGAAAATTAAACTAATTGTATTATTTTATTCTTTAAAATAGAACAAATATTCTAAGTATTTGTGAAGAAAGATTTTGGCACATTCATAACATGTAAATTGTCTCACAAGTATAGAAAGAAATCTTTTGGTTATTTAACAATTGGATAATTAACACATACTTCGTTGTGCTATCATTAATGTAGCTTTCAAAATTATAATGAGGGGAATTCTACACTGATACTGTACTAGATAATAAAAGGAACATGAAAGAATAAATTGTTCAGGTACAGGATTTTAAATTAGTCAGATATGGTGTTATTGTACCAGATATATAGGGCCTGGAGGAGATCAAGGGGGAATAAATTAAGAATTTTCTAATGTAATATTATCCATCTGCAGGAACCTAGACAGTCAAAAAGAATATAAATAATGACTAAGATTGACCGAAAAACTAGTTTTTTCCCCAAGATTCAGTATTAAAAGAAAGAAGAAAAAACATTTTCTAAATGACACCAGCCCTCTTTCATAGAAACAAAATGTCATAAGAAATCAGATATCATTTATGAACAGTGGCTCTGTAGCTCTTTATGTATTTTGAATCAGGCCTTTCATCATAACAGATCATAAATAAAATATGAAACCTTTTCTTCACACATTAGTAGCCAAATGCATATACAATGCATGCCTAAATCATTTTTCACTTTAAACATTGAATCCAGGCCTGATAAGAAAGAAGTTACTATTTCAAAAATCTGCAGCCTCACATAACCTAGGCTAATGTGAGTAGGAGAAAAATACTTACTAAAAGATGGCACGTTCACCCAATCCAGTGAAATTTTAAAACGTCTCTGAGTGAACAAAGCCAAAGATTCCATCAACTGATGCTGCCTCATGAGGTTATCTGCATTTGAAGTGATCCCAGTGGCTACCAAACTGACTTTCAGAAGCACTAGAGCTTTTAGAAAAAGTGTAAACCTTATTGTGGTTTACAAGGCCAATATCGAAAGGGTTGCTCAGCCAAGTCTCAATTAAATTTTTTTCTAATGCATTATCTCAAAGCTTCTAGCTTCTATTTTGTTCTATCACTTAGTAAATGTTGATATTCAGTTTTCAATACTTGTCATTCTATGATTAAAATATTAGTAAACATAATTATTACAGTGTTATACAGTTGACCCTTTAACAATGTGAGGTTTAGTGACGCCGACAACTCCCTCCATACCCCCCAATCAAAAATCCACATATAACTTCTGATTCCCCCAAAACTTAACTTAATTATTACTACTTATGCACATCTGTGCTTTCCCCTAGGTTTCTTTGTTACTTAAGTATTAGTAATAACCTACTAATAGTCTACTGTTACATAGACTACTTAACTGTTTGGTTAGGTATGTCACACACATAATACTCACTGTGTGCCAGGCTCCCTTTTGGCCATTTTATATATGCTAACTAATTCTCTCAACAACCCTGTGTAGTAGGTATTACTATTATTGCCATTTTATTAAAGAGAAAACTGAGGGACAGAGAGGTTAAGAAACTTGCCCAAAGTCACACACATTGTATGTAGGTCATGGGACCAGTATTTAAACCCAGGCAGTACAGTGTCAATATCGACACTCCCAACTACTTACAGAGAATATTTTAGGAGATTATAATTTTATTTGCAAATAAGGGATAAACTTTAGTGAGTAGTCAGTGGCCAGCCAGCCAATAAAAAATGCTAACCTGAGGAATCCTTTACTCCTAAACATCTAACTAGGGAAAGACATGGTATGGGGTGTTTGTGTGTGTGCTTGGGTCCTTTTGTTAGTTGCATGTGAGAAATTCCTAAAGGCATGCTAAACAGAACTTTTTAGAGAGAGATTAGCTAATGTTTAAGGAACATGTGCTATCTATTCATTTAGTTTAGGGCTGGAAAAATTTTTGCCAGTTCCTTAAGGGAATTATAGACCCTTCAGTGTCTTTAGACATTCTCTCCACTTGGGCATTCTTCCTCTATTCGAATGCCTATCATTCAGCATTCAGTCTCCCACCCCTGGGAGAATTCTTCCCTGCCTTTCACAACATGAATCAATCTTTTTCCCATCTTAGTTCCTGTAGAACAAATTGTATTACTCTCCATTGGCAATTAAGTATTTCCTGTCCCATGAAATCTTCCACTTCTGCCTCTTTTTTAAGTCTCGTATCATATTTTGAATACTTATCTCTTTAGCTGTATTGAAAACTCTTTTGAGACTTTTACTTCTTTCCATAATCCACAGAATATTGTAAAATACTTTGCACACAGAATAAATATTTGTTGATATGATTTTCATTAAATGAACTTGGGGAAGCCTTTCATTTAACAAATGCAGAATTAATGTCACAAGGAGATTATGTAAATTATCTATGTTTGCATTAGGATCTAAACAAATTGATCAAAGAATGTATTTCCTCACTCTTGCTCTGATCCCTGTCTGCCTATATGTCATGTTAACTTCTGCATTTGGAAAATAATTATCAGTAACCCAGTCTTATTCCCAAAGAATGAGAATATAATATTATAAATCCAATTAATAAACCTTAAATGAAAACAATAATGTTTTAACTTAGCACAGCAATCTGGTGAAACCTATAAATGCCACTTCCATATCACTATCTCATGGAAACACACTAAACATTTTTGCGTATTCTTTTTCTAGAGATATTTTAATAGCCATTCATGAATGTGGGCAACTAACATTTACATCGTGTTCTCCTCCATTTTGGTAAAGTTCCTAGATGGGGAAACCATGTCCGCTTCATTCACTAGTGTATGGGAGTCTGATGCCTAATATAAACGTGTTCAATAATAAATATTTATCATGTGCAAAATGAATGAATAAACAAAGATCATTTTTATTGAGAATTTTTTCTTGTATTGTTTTTGGTCTTTACAAAAATGCTCTGGGATTGTTGTTCCCAAAAAAGGAAACAAGGTGAGAGAGGTTAACTGAGCTGCCTGGTTACACAGCCAGTAGAGCTGGAGCCTGTCCTTGCATTCTGCAGGCTACTCCTATCCAAAGGATAATGGCTCTAAGGAGTCCTCCATCTTGGCTTTTCCAGTTTATAGCTAAGTCTCTCTGCGATCTGTAACCACATATTTTCTCTTTAAACTTTACAAGGGTCAAGAGCTCACATTCTTCATTATTTTAGATAGTTGTGAAGAAACATATTTTGTTAAAGAAATATACTTGAACTGGTAAATATTCTCATGGAAATTCTTGCAATACAAAAAACCCTAACTTGAGAATACAGTCCTTTCAGATACTGCTAGTATTTACTTTAGCCATAAGTAGAGTTTTATACTGATAATCAGGGAAAGAGAGCCATGATAGTGTACTTCTGTAAAGAACCAGAATGTATTTAATAAATATTTTACACGTGCATTAATTAATAAATTATATTGGGGTTATGGCCTTGAAAGTATTGTAATTATGAGATGACTTACTACTGGGTCAATAACTAGTAAATTGTCTAATGTACAAGATAGTTAATTTTACTTTATTTGAACACTTGTGCAATATATTTAAATTCTGACCAGGAGTGTTAAACATTTCTCAGTTTATTTTATCAGGTCCAAAACTTACAGCTAAATGAACTGAAAGAAGTATTTCAAAATCACACTTAGGAATAAATTGTTTCTAAAAATTACATCAAAAAGGAATTCACTATAATGAAATAAAGCAAGTAAAAATTGTTCTTTTAGCATGTTAAATCTAATTATTCTTTTCTTTTATCAGATTATTAACTAGATTGCATAAGGTTCAAGGCATTTAATCTTAAAATGCTCTGAAACTTAGGAGATATACAGAATATATATGAAAAATGTGTAAAATGTTGGTTTCATTTATGTTATAACAGAAATTTGAATGTAAAATTTTGTTTTCTTGTATGTGATATTATTTCTTCTCATTCCTATTTTATATCCAGCACCCTGAGCTTCAGTACCAAATGATGCTCCGTACAGAAAGACAGTATGGCAAAATAATTTGTAAATTAAAACTAACTTTTAGTGAGTTCTCCAAGGAATTCACTGCTTCTTAATATTTCAAATGAACCTTTTCATGTCACACATTATTAAAAATAAATCCAATTAAATTACATAGCTTTGTAAAGTAATTTCCCCTTAGATCTAAAAATGCCATTTTTACCTCTCCAGGGAAAATAACACTTTAAAAAAGTAAAATTAAGACTAATCTAGAGAAAATATTATTTTAAACCTTGTGTAAAGCAAATATGTGTGTTTCATTTAACAATATTACTTTTTAATATATCCATAATTTGAACAGCTCCATTTAATCAAAAATACCTAAGAACATGACCTGATTCTCCCACACAAAAATGATATGAATAGCCACTGATGTAAGAAGTATCTAAAGAAATCTTACCGTTTACACCATCTTTTTTTTTTTTTAATATTCAATTTCTTTTCCTTATTGGGGCTAAAATTTTTTAAAATAAGGGAAATTAGGTCAACTCAAAATGGATTATATACTTAAATGTAAGACGTGAAACAGTAAAACTACTAAAAGAAAACATAGGGGAAACCTCCAGGCCATTGGTACGGGCAATGATTTTTTGGATATAACCCCCAAAACGCAGGCAACAAAAGCAAAAATAGACAAATGGGATTGCATCAAACTAAAAAGCTCCTGCACAGCCAAGGAAACAATCAACAGAGTGAAGAGACAACCAGTGGAAGGAGAGTACATATTTGCAAACCATATATCTGATAAAGGGTTAATATGGAAAATATATAAGGAATTCAAACAACTCAATAATAAGAAAACAAATAATCCGATTTTTAAAACTTGGGCAAAGGACCTGAATAGGCATTTCTCAAAAGAAGACATGCAAATGGTCAACAAGTGTAGGAAAATATGCTCAACAACACTAATCGTCAGGGAAATGCAAATTGAAACCACAATAAAATCACCTCACATGTGTTAGAATGACTATTATAAAAACACAAAAGTTAAGTCTTGATGAGGATGCAGAGAAAAGAGAACACTTGCACACTGTTGGTGGGAATATAAATTAGTACGCTCATTATGGAAAACAGTGTGAAGACCCCTTAAAAATTTTAAAAATAGAACTACCATATGATCCAACAATCCCACTACTGTGTAGGTATCCAAAGTATATGAAATCAGTATGTCAAAGAAATATCTGCACTGCCATGTTCACTTCAGCATCATTCACAGTAACTAATATATGGAATCAACCTACATGTCCATCAACAGATGAACAAATAATGGTAATGTAGTATATAAACACAATGGAATGCTATTCAGTCTTAAAAAAAAAATTCTGTCGTTTGCAACATGTAATGAACCTGGAGGACATTATATTAAGTGAAATAAGCCAGGCACAGAAAGCAAAATACCTTATGATCTCACTTATATGTGATATATAAAACTCACACTCGTAAAAGCAGAGAGAAAAATGATGCTTACCGAAGGTTGGGAGATAGAGGCTGTATTAGTCTTTTTCTGTTGCTTATAACAAAGTACTTGGAACTGAGTGATTTATAATGAAAACAAAATTTATTGCTTACAGTTTCTGAGGCTGGGAAATCCAAAGTCCGTCTGGTGGTGGTGACAGTAACCCAGGGGTGCAAGATGGTGGAAGCAGAGAGAGCAGAGCAGAACAACAGAGAGAAAAACAGACTCTCCTATCTCTTCTTTTAAAGCCCTCAGAACCACACCCCTGACCACCATTTTTAATCCATTCACTACTGCATGGTCTTAGAATCTAATCACCTCTTCAAGCCTCCACCTTTCAATTACGATAATAGGACTTCCCACCCTTTTAAACAGTGACTGTGGGGGGCCAAGTTTCTAACACATAAAACTTGGGGGACACAATTCAACCTTCAGTGAGTTTTGGAGGGACATAATTCAATCCACTACAGGAGCATTGGAAGATGCTGGTCAAAGAACACAAAATTTATTAGACAGGAGGAATAGTTCAAGAGATCTATTGCACATCATGGTAATCACAGTTAATATCAATATATTGTATATTTAAAAATTGCTAAGAAAGTAGATTTTAAGTGCTCTCAACACACAAAAAAATGGTAAGTATGTGAGGTAATACATATGTTAAATAGCTTGATTTAGCCATTCCACAATATATACATACATTAAAACATCATGTTGTCCACTATAAATATACACAGTTTTTATTTGTCCATTAAAAAATGTTTTTAAAAACTCGTCAGATATTAGGGAAGACATTCTAACATCAAATGTGTTAAAAGAAACCCCAAAGAAAAATATAAACAAATTTTAATTCCTATCTTCTTAAAGAATACATCCAAAATTATAAGCAAGACCCAAACTTGGAAAAAAAATTATCAAAAAAGTATTAATACGTTCTATAATAATGGGAATAAAGAATTATAATCAAGATATCTAAATTCTATTCTCAGACCTGTTTCTTAATGACTGTGACATAAGACACATGATTTAACCTCTCTGAGTCTCACGTTCTTCATCTGGAAAATATAGATCTTCATACTTCTGAAAACTTCAAAAGATTGTGGTTGGAATCCTATGAGATCACATAAAAACATTTTGAAAATTGCAAATGCTATATATATACAAGGTATTATTTTGTTTCTCTATTTCATGTACATCAAGTTTCTTCATGGTATCAAGTTTCTGAGTCTCTTTCTCCCTCCTTTTCTTAAGCCTCTAAATGCTCCAATAATTTCCTTCTTTTTGATTTAAAAAAAAAATGGATAAATGATTATATTAGTGACTAGCTCATAGGAATTAGGAGCTATCTTACTAGAGATAATGGAGTGAGATAGGGCTACTGTGGGAATCCAGCCCCCATTTGCTTCTAATCCTTAGGCCTGCCCTACAGACTGCTTTTCCTAATGTACTCCTAGACCTGCTCTGGTGATGGACTGTTCTCGCTGAAAGCAACAAGGTATATGGAACCACCAAGCAGTAGGCAAGTGACAGCTCTTGCATGTAGACTTATTTCAACACTAGTATCGCATCTCTGCAATTTGGCTCCACTCTAATAAAAGGAATAGGGAATAAAGTATAATGTCCTTCCTTTACCACTCATTCATTCACAGTCATACATTGAATAAAATTTGCACTATCATGAAGTTACTTTATTGTGGTGGCTCCATAATAGCTGTTAGCAAGCCC
The DNA here is from genome assembly GCF_027409185.1 of Cynocephalus volans. Taxonomy (NCBI): domain Eukaryota; kingdom Metazoa; phylum Chordata; class Mammalia; order Dermoptera; family Cynocephalidae; genus Cynocephalus; species Cynocephalus volans. The sequence goes on along the minus strand of NC_084468.1, from coordinate 99,612,380 downwards.
TGACATCTGAGAGGAAGCTGAACCCATCTTTTAGATAATCAGATTCCTTTTAATGTTACCCATTTAAATTCTACAGAATATCAATGAGCTCACTAAATATTTTCATTCTTTTTCATAAATTTGCCTTTTCACCTCCTACTGTATTATTCCTTTAGCAGAATAAGAGCAGGCAAAGAATATTTTTCTCTACTATTGCTGCTATGTGCTTCAACATATTCATGATCAAATGTGCTCATCCTTTCCTTAAGGACTGAAAAAGAGATATTCTCTGGCTATTTTTAATCTAAGGCCTCAAACCATAGCATACAAACTTGAAAGGCATGCCAAAGGAAGTTGAGAAAATATTAACCAGCTTAGATCAAACCAAGACATATTTGAGTTCCTACTATGTGCCAAGCTCTGTGCCAAACAATAAAGGTAAAAATATGAGTAATTTATTTTTACTAAGTCATGTATATATAAGATAAAAAGCAGTGAAAGGGACAGAATGAACATTAAAAAAAGAAACAAAAACAAACAAAAAAACCCAGAAGCCAGAAAGCTTGAAGAACTAGGAGAAAGAAAGAAAGAAAAAAAAAGAAAGAAGGAAGGAAGGAAGGAAGGAAGGAAAGAAAGGAAGGAAGGAAGGAAGGAAGGAAGGAAGGAAGGAAGGAAGGAAGGAAGGAAGGAAGGAAGGAAGGAAGGAAGGAAGGAAAGGAAGGAAGGAAGGAAGGAAGGAAGGAAGGAAGGAAGGAAGGAAGGAAGGAAGGAAGGAAGGAAGGAAGGAAAGAAAGAAAGAAAGAAAGAAAGAAAGAAAGAAAGAAAGAAAGAAAGAAAGAAAGAAAGAAAGAAAGAAAGAAAGAAAGAAAGAAAGAAAGAAAGAAAGAACTCAATCCTTATAGGGCAGAAGTGTGAGAGTAGAAAGAGCTTTTGCGTGTTGCCACATCTCAGGGCTCAGTTTCTTCATTTCTGAAAGTATGAGAATGGTTCAGATAAATTTAATGATTCCATGTTCCGTGATCCATGATTGTGGTAGTTTTACAATATTCCCACAAATTCTTAGACACTTCTCCCTTAGAAAAATGGAGCTTAATTTTCCTCCCCTTGAGTGTGGGCTGGCCTCACACTCACTGAGAATAGACTCTGGTGGAAGTGACCAAGAACAAATCATAAAAGGTATTGCTGCTTCTTCCTTGCTCTCTCTCGGATTGTTAATAATGGGAGAAGCTAGATACCACGTTCAGCAACAGCCCTGTGGAGACATCTGTGTGGCAAGGAGGTGAGGCCTCCTGCCAAAAGTCATATGATTGAGTCATCTTGGAAGCATGTCCTCCAGGCCCAATCAAGCCTTCAGATGACATCATCCCTGGCTGACATTTTTTACTATAATCTCATGAGAAATCCTGAGCCAGAACCACCCAACTAAGTTACTACTGGATTCCTGATTCTCAGGGACTTTGTGAGACAATAAGCATTTGTTATTTTAAGCTACTCAGTTTTGAGGTAATTTGTTACACTGCAATAGGTAACTAATACAATGACACTATGATAAAAATTAACAATGTTATATAAGAAAAAATACTACAAATGAATAATGAATAGAACTTTATACTTTGGCATAGAGAAATTGGGAAATTAGTAAGAGCTTTTGCTTACAAAGCCATTGAGGACTAAAACCGAAAAGATGCAATTCTCTTAGAAGTACTAGGAAAGTGGATCATACAGCTTGGTCATATTCTTGGCCTTGACCCTGCTATAATGCAGCCTGCTGGGGCAGTTCATTATCACACAATTTTTATGAGCCTGTCTGGCATTCAATAAATATTTGTTGAATAAAGGAGCAATGGAAAAAGACAAGGAAATGTGTAGGGCTGGGAAGAGCATGAAGGCTAGTGTTAGAGAATACCCACTTTGTGCCAGACACAGTGAAGAAGATGTCACATGAATAAACAATTGATACAAGACAATTGATTTGAAACTATCCACTGTCTAAAACTCACCTAGAAAGAGGAAAAACATGGAAAATGAACCTGATGAAAACAAAAATTCTCAGGAAGAAAAAGTAATTATATGAACCCAAGATAATCCTAAGAAGAGTGCCTTATCAGTCTCTCAGACAGAAGATGTTTTCTTAGGCTATGTGATTTCCCACAACGAGAAAGGGTAAACCAGTTTGAATTATCTTAATGCAGTTTTAACTAGTGTATTTCAAAACTACCTGATGCCTAAAGCAATTACACGAGTAAGGCCTGCTTGGTTACCATTATCTTTACTGTCGCCAATATAACTACATATTATTTTTCCAAGTTTGTTCTATATCTCAGCATACTGACCTAAAGTACAAATAAAGATTCATTGAAATGAGCAAAAATTAAAATTTAAAGATGTTGAAATATTTATTGGTTATATACAAAAATGTTTTACTTAAACTGTGTACTTTAATAATTTATAAATGTGTAGCCCATTAAATGTCACCCCAATTTGGATCTAAATATATTGTTAGAGTTCTGAAAGAAGAGATTTGGGCTTAGCAACAGACCCAATTATCTGTTCTCGTATTCTTTCTCTTTCACCTTTAGCTGGAGTAATGAGCATCAATTCTGCCACCAATTACGACTAAACAATCATGTACCAAATGACTTGAGGTAGAAGAATATTTTAACACACTTTTGAAATTCATTTATATGCAACTCAAGTTCTTTCTAATACCAAAACCTACACACCTCTAGCTAACTCTTGGATTATGGTTTTTACCTAAACAATAATGCCAATTAAAACCACATAGATAAATCAAACTATAATCTATATAAAAGTCCTGAGCACACATACCTTACATGCCTGGTTCAACTCAATCCTACACTGTACCTAAGAGGAATACCGTGACTCACAAGCTGCATTCACAGAACGACTTCAGAACTGCCCCTGCCACTTATTCTTCTTTCTTGTCATCCCAGGTGGACCTTCACTTGTTCCCTGGTTCCCTTGCTACTCAGCTTGACACACTGATTGGCTGCCATCCCAGCTCCAGACATGTGGCTTCATTCCCAAGACCCAAAATCACACCTCTTCTGCCTAACTTCATCCCAAATTATTAACTGATAATGAGTTCTTTCTTGGAAATAACCCCAGCCCTTCTACAATACACACCATCCTCTTGGTGGCTAATATTTGACTTGGCCTGGCTCACAGAGAAGGTACAAGATACGGTAGGGTTGGCATATCTCCATATGGGAGAAAGTGTCCCCCATGGTCTTCCTGCTGCTGTTGAATCTGTGCAGAGGAAACTGGGCCTTTGGCCATCTCCAATCGTCCCTATGTGCCACTCTTTAAAGAGATCCTGTTTCTGAAAGTTTCTGCTTTAATATTCCTCACATTTACTCTCAGTCAAACCGCCAGTCCTAGAGAGTAAAAACAATCATATATTCAAATGAACACACATCTTATTCAGGAAAGCGAACTTCTGCACCTCCCCAAAAAGTTAAAACAAAGACAAAAAACCGCAGTCAGAAACTTGGCACCCAACATTAAAAGTCTGCCAATCCCTGATATTCACAAACACACAAACAACCCAAAGTGCATTGACTCAAGCAATGATTGGTAGACGCTCATAACAAAATCCTTAGGCCCCCTTCAGTTTTAAAACCTGACAAGAACTACTTGGAAGGGAAAATGCAAGAAAAATGACTCTGAAATCAGTATTTTCCATCGGTGGAAGGAACTTACACGTAACAACCTACAAAGGAAAAATGAAAACAACTTTGCCTTTGGCTTATGAATGTTTTATTTCTTTACACGGCCACATGCTGGTATGTTTCCATTGCTTCAAAGAGTGTGTGGAGCAACAGGGAATGAATGGAAACAGGCAGTTAATGTAATTCAGTTTATTCATTCATTCAGCAACTACATTTTGAGTTCCTACTATGTGCTGGGAAACTTGACGTCCCTGACTTCACAGAGTGTACATTTTCATGGAGGAGACAGGAAAAAATCAAATAAGTTTAGAACATATGACAGGTAGTGCTCAGTGCTGAGAGAGAAAAAAAAAATAATGCAGGTTAAACAGAAGGAACGTGGCAAGTGCTCCTATGTTACACAGTATGACCAGGGAAGTTCTTTCCTAGGAAACGATATTTGACTGGTGGCCAGTGAGAAGTAGAGTAGGCTGTACCCATGTGTGGGGAGAATTTCAGGCAGAAGGAATGAAGAATGCAAAAGTCCAGGGAAAAGAATATGCTTGGAGGGCTCAAGGAATGCAGAAAGGACCACAGCATCTGCAACAGAGCAAGAGGGGTGAAAAGCATTAGAAAGTTACTTTTAGGACGGTGGCCAGAGGATGGATCATATAGGTCCCTGTAAGCTGTGGTAAGGACTATAGTTTGGGGGTTTTTTTCTAAGTGCTGTTTAGGTGATATTCTATTATTGGTCCCAATTTTTCACTTGCCTTTAATAGGATCACACACTCACACCCTTTGTTGCATTTCTTTGCAGTGTTCTCTCCCCGGGTTAGAGTATCTTTCCTCACACCATCGAGAACATGACATGCTTTGGCCAACAGAATATTAGTAAATGTGACACAGAGGCCTTAAATGTGCTTATATGGGCTGTCTTCGCTTCTGGAGACATTACCCTAATTACAATTTGAAGAACAGGCTCCCAGTCTCTGTCCCTTCAGCAAGGCCCCCAGGAAAAGACTCATGGAACACACCAGAACCCATCCTGAAGCCTGAAGCAGAGCCACCCCAGTGAGAAAAATGAATGCTTAATATTGTAAACCGCTGAAAGTCAGGGGGATTTGTTAAGCAGAATTATTGAATCAAGAAATGATTGATACACCATTGGAGGGTTTAAAGCAAAAGAAGAAAATAATCTGAATTATATTTTAAGAGGACCACTCTCACAGCTGTTTAAAGAGTAGACAGAAGAGAGACAAGAGGGGATATAGAAGCCAGTTTGGAGGCTGCTGCAAGAATCCAGGTGAGAGGTGGTGGAGTCTTAGACCAGGGTGAGAATGGTGGAGTTGACAAGATTTACTGATGAACGGGATGAGAGGTATGAGATAGAGGAGTGTTATAACATTGTCTTCCAGCAATTTTTGTTATCTAGCTTATTTTATCCATCCCACCAACCCAGCCCACATTTCTAAGCATAAGAACCAGCATATAAAGAGTGTTTCTGTTAACTGCCATATATCCAGGGACACAGTTGCTATAGCAGCCAAGCAATTCTGTTTGGGCAGCCAGGTGGAAACCAAATCATCTTGAAGAATTCTAGAGCTAAATAGGAAGATTTTTCTCCAATACCACATGACAACCTTCATAATTGTCTTTTTTTTTTTTTTTTTTCTTTTCTTAACAAAAATACCTAAATCAGTATGCTCTGGTCTGACAAATAATATCTTTTTTGCAAACAACTCTGTTTTTCATTTTTCAGTGTCTGCAAATGATTTCATGGATGTTGGCGTTCCACTAGGCTTACTCTGTGAGAAGCTAGGGCATCTCGCTCCTCAGTTGGGTGGATGCTTGTCCCTGAGTTCCCACAATGGCCCAGGCCAGCATATACTCCTCATTCACAGTCGGGGTTTTGCCTCAAATCCATGTCTTCTCTCTTAGTCTAGGAAACTAAGACAATAATGGAGCCTAAAGGATCACCTGGCCTGCCTCTAGCCACTCCTCCTTCAAGCTTAGAGCCAAACTAGACCTGAGAGCTTGATCTTCTCTTTCTTTCTAAAACCAATATTTCCCACCTGCCTAAAGTATACTCAGCATAAAGCTAAAAGCTCACACCAATGGGGTGACAAATAAAAACAATCTCCAAAACTCCTACATTTATAAACCCCTCACTTCTCCCATAAAAGCTTCGGTCTCTAGCTCTTATCATCTCAGTGACACACTATCTTACAGTGCACCCCATCCACCATCTGCATGTAGGTATAGCCATCTCCAGTGCTTCTCTGTCTATCATGTCCACAGTGGTCCTTCATGGGCATGTGTGCTCCTCCCTGAGGAGATCAGAACGACGGAGGACCAGTAGATGCCAATACTGATGAACTTGTTATTTCTATTTCTGATATCCACCTCACATCAGAGTAAATTAAGTAATTTTTACTGTTGTACCTTATGACATCCACAGTCAAAGAAGTTTTTAAATGCCTAATATCCACCTGCAGCCAGGAAAGGGGTTGCTCTGGTAGACCGTAGTAAAGATCTAGCTTCTGAAGCTTGTGGATATTTATAATAGCCAGTATTGATGTAGGAAATGACAGCCAAACATTCATTAAGCTCATTAAAGTCCTGGGAAACTCAAGAGTACTGAAAATAAATTACATTTTGGCACAAAGAGTTTAAGGAGAAATCGCTTATGAAAGAGTTTAGAATTGTTTGCAATCTGTGGGAGGGATACATTCCCTGCATTTTAAGAAGAAATCTCAGAAATATTCAAAAGAGATTTATTGTCTGTGGTTTCTATGCAGCCAGAAAGGGGGAGGTAAATAAGATGCCTTATTGGTGAGAAAGCTGTTACTTGTTCTTATATCCACCATAAGGAGAAACATGCTGTCAGAGAACAATCAATCCATATCTGGCGATACTAAGCAGGCACAAAACCTGTGTGATACAATCACACTCTTCAGGGAGATGACTGTGCCCCATGCTACATATTTTGGAATTCTCTTTGCCTTCTAGTTCAGGAAAATGTGTACCACTCTGCTTCTTCCATTGATTAGAGGTCACAGAGGACAGGTAGCTCTAAATGTCTCATCTAGAATCACAAGTAACTAAAATAAACTTTTAATGACACAGACTTTTAAGTCAGCCTAATATTCTCTGGAAACAATATTAATAAGCCATTATTGTTTGATCTTGGATGGGAGAGAAGAGATGAATTCTTCAGCATGTGTAGAGAAAGTTGAACTGTATTTGTCTCATGATCTCTTGAGATAAAAATTGGGAGAGTCAGGATATGTAGCTAAGTTTCACTATTAAATCCCATAGGACCTTGAGCGAGTTTCCATTCTGGACCTCTGTGTATCCATTGCTTCTGAGCTGCTGAGCGGTGTGCATTTGTGCTCCTCCTCCACGAGGAGGCTGGAATGAAGGAGGGGCGAGGAGGTGCCAACACTTTGTGAACTTAATTTTCTATTCCTAATTTTTACCGTGCAGCACTAACTACGTTATGGTTAAATGGTACAGAAGGAAGTAAGGGCTACACTTTTAGAAATAAAGGATAAGAAACTGCTTTATAAATTTGTTTAGACACTCAAAATCAACATCCATGTTTAGAACATTTTAAAATATTCTAAATATGTTCTAAATATGTACATGACCACTATCTCCAACCGCCCGTTAGACATTTCTACCAGTGCATCCCTCAGTACCTCCATCCCAGCATGTTCAAAACCAAATCTAGTATTTTCTTTCCCCATGAACAAAGTCTTCCCTCTAAGTTCCCTCTCTCAATATTTATTTCATCTGGTCAACCAAGCCCAAAACTGCAGCATTGTCCTGTACTTCTCTCTCCCCTGCCTCCATTATCAAATTGCTCAAAAAATTATAGAAATACTGCCTCTAAGAATCTCTCAAATTTATCCATTCTGTATCATTACCATAGTCACTGCTAAACCTTTATGGTCTCTCATTTGGATTATAAAGAAACCTTCTAGATAGATTCTGTGCCACCTGTCTCTCATTTCCCAACAACCCATCCAGCACAGCTGCCAGAACTATCTTAATGAAACACTTACTTGATAATGTTAGTCATTAACTTAAAGACTGACTTTGGTGACTCCCTGTTGGCTGTAGGGTAAATTCAGTCATTTCAACAACCATTTTTTGCGTATCTACTACTAAGAACCATACTATCTATTAAGTACAGTAAACATGAAGATGAAAAAGCATGGATCCTTAAGGAGCCCACAGTGTACTTCTAGGAGAGTCAGATGTGTTAACAGCTGTTTAGAATAAAATGCGATATCTGCAACTGCTAGAGTACGTACAAGGTCCAGAGGCAGCATAGAATAAGAAATGATCACTTATTTTAGGGGCTTCAGAACATAGAGATGTCTGAACTTGGGATAAGTATGCCAAATAAAGGGAATGACAGATGATAAGTGCATAGGAATAAAGGAGCATTCCAGGAACTACGGAACTGCAATTATTTTTCTTGTTGGAAATGTTGATACACCAGACCATCTACCAATCCCAAACATAGCCAAGTGTTTTCATGTCTTCCTTTGTACTTGCCTAAATTAATCTTCATGTGTTCACATGGCCTGGTAAAGTCACATTCCTTCTTAGTGTAGGGAAGACATAGGAAAATGATGAGGGCTCCCTTGGATGTTCAGATTCTTGCTGAGCATTTGATGTGAGTATGCATGTGTGCCCAGGTGTTCCTAGGTTGTCTGACTCACACCCAGGTGTCCTGTGTTATCGGACTTAAGTATAAAGGATGAGTGGCTCTGATCCACACCCCTCCCCCCACCAGATGCCCCAATGGTGATGCCGCCATCGCTGCTCCTGCTGGATCTGCTGTAAGCTGAAGCTGAGGACTGAGCTTGTGTTGCCTGCCAACAGCTCCTGGGATCTTTCCCAATTACATAGTGTGGACCTGCTTGTGAGGAGTCTATGACCCAGCCTGGCATGGGAGAGGTCTGGTTACCCAGCCTGGCATATGATTGGTCTGTGACCCAGTCTGTACTATGATTTTGAAGGGTCTGTGTGCCCTAGCCCAACAATTGTCAACGTCAGCAGGATTCCAACAATTGCCCTAGCAAGACACTTAGAAACACAATTTTAACACATTACTTCTTTGATGAAGGCTTACTCGGCACTGCCTTTTCCCCAGACAGAATTACCACCTCCTTTCTCTGTATTCCCATTAACACTTTGTTCATACTCTTATATGTGCAGGCAGAATGAATCCCCAAAGAAGTCCATGCCCTAATCCCTGGAACTGGTAAATATGTTACATTACATGGCAAATGGACTTTGCAGATGTAGTTAAGATTATGGCACCGTAAAATAAAATTATCCTATACTGTTCAGGTGGGTCCAATCTAATCATACACTGGCCCTTGGATGACAACCAACAAAGAAATGGAGACCTCAATCCTACAGCGACAAGAGAGGCAATAGAGCCGACAACCTGAATGACTTGGAAGCAGATGCTTCCCCAGAGCTTTTAGTAAGGAATTCAGCACAGCCAATACCTTGGTTTCAGCCTTGTAATACCCTGAGCAAGGTACCCAGCTGAGCTCTCCTGGACTTCTGACCTGCAGAAATTGTGAGATAACAATTTTGGCTTGACATTAGGTTTGTGGGGAATTGTAACAGCAGCAATAGAAAATTAATACAACATACCATATCATGTTCAAGTTCACTGTTTTCACATTGGTTATAGCTATTCAAAGCTTTATTCCTTGAGTCAGAGAACCTGATGTTATCTATCCATGAGGCTTCTGTATTGCTAGGGCCCACAGACCCTTCAAACCCATTTTACAGACTGGGTCACAGACCTCTCATATGGAAGGCTAGGTCACCAGACCCCTCACATGTCCGGCTGGGTCACCAGACCCCTCACACGCAGGTCCATGAGCTAGGTAATTGGTAAAGATCCTGTGAGCTGTTGGTGCATGACATGGGCTCAGTCCTCAGCTTCCTCAGCAGCAGCAGCAGCTTATAGCAGCCTCCAACAGATCCAGCAGCAGCAACAGCATGCAGCAGCAATAGCAGCCTCCCATGGGGCATCCCAGTGGCACGGGGCACTGTGGATCAGAGCCACTTGTCCTTTATACTCAAGTCCAATAACCCAAGACACCTGGGTGCAAGTCAGACAACCCAGGAACAACTGGGTGCCCACACACGTCCACAGACAATACCCAAGGAACACCTGGGTGCATGTGCACATCTACATATTTACATCAAATGCTAGGCAAGGTTCTGAACATCTGAGGGAGTCTATATTTTCCCTACACCTTCAGTCTCTGAGATTATGACTGTCCCAGACAACAAGGGCAGTCAAGGTTGAATTCAATTGGCTGGAAGATCTTTAGGTTGCCCATCTCTGCCTCACAAGGGGCCTTCACATTGTGGTCTATTTGTTCTTGGTTGCTTCTGAATGTTAGCACTTCTCCGTGCTTGGAAGAGCATCTCCTTAGTACCAGGGTTACAAGATGAATATGGTACTGTCCTTCCTTCAGGAATCTCAGACATTATGACTGCAGGCTACTCCAGAAAACTGAGCTATTTTGTTGTCAAAGATTTCTGTAATCTAGCCACAATCACATGCTCTGTAATTTGTCCATTTCCTTGTCAGATTGTCATACTGTCTTCTAATACATAAGAAGGGTTAGTAAATATGGGGTCTCCTATGTTGGTCAGGGCCCAGGGGCTCTCCCCTACAAAAAGCTATAACACCCACTGAGGTCCTGTGCTCAAGCAGTCAACCTTGTAGCCCTCCAGTAAGGATTATTGCCCCCTCATCACCCCAGTGGTGACCTTCCAGGGAAGTTTTTCAGCAAGGGTTAGGCTTTCTACTTCATCTTCTTCTGTATAAAGAGTTCTGCTAGATCACAGCCTCCTCTTTCTGAAAGTGGCATCTACCCTCCACCTTTCCTTGGAGATACAATGCTTAAATGTTGCAAGGAAACATGACTTACAGAGTAAAGAAATAAAAACAGCAATGATTAAATAATGTTAAAATTTTTTCTTTGTAACAGTCCAAGAATATTTTTGAAATCAAATCTTTCATTGATCATTTAAAAATTCTAACTACTTTCATTTCCTGGGCTCCTATGTGCCTCTGCTTCCTCATGTGAAAAATGAAGACAGTAATAATAACTATGCTGTGGGAGGAATGAATGAGTTAATAGATGAAAAGTGCTTTGAACCAGCAATACCACCTTGAGAATATATTATATAGACAAGAAAGCACTAGTAAATAAGAATATATGTGCAAGGATATTCGGTGCAACACTGTGGTGGCAAAAATAAATAAATAAATAAAACTGGAATCAACACAAGTATGTACCCAACTGTGTATAGTTAAACAAATGTGGTACATACACATTACAGAACATTATGCAGTTGTTTTAGACATCTCTTGGGTATCATCTCACATCCTCTCAGTCCACATTTTACTTCAGCTGTTGCTGTAGCAACCAGCTGCTTGTGGGTATAATTGACAGCACTTTGCTTCAGCACATCACATATTTCTTTCTTGATGCCCAGAATCTGTCAACACCTGGGGCATTTGCAAGAGGAACCCAGCCATTCCAACACACATGCAAACCTGAAATTGCAAAGGGCATTGGGCATACCCTGACCACTAGAGTGTGGGAGCCATATAAGCTGTATAAGCAGTTTCTCTTCTGTCCCTTGGGCAGATGATTCTGAGAAGCATTCTACACTGCTCTTGCAAAGTCCCAGCTTCCCACAGTGCTGACCAGCTTGACCATCATCCACTAGTTGACTTTCCCTCCTCCCCTGCTTCACTATTCCCAGTCCTCCTCTCCCAGTCCTTGGGACCACTTTCCAGAATAAACTTCAGGCAAGCCCTTGTCTCAGGTTTTGTGGGAGGAACACATGCTAAAATAGTACCTATTTTAAAAAAGGAGAAATGTACCTTTTGACCTGCGGTGCTGTCCATAATGTATTGTTGAATGAGAAAAAACAAGTTGCAGATTACTATGTTATGTCATGTATAAAATCAAGCAACACTAATGTGCATGGGTGCTTCTGTAACCTCGGAGAAAAGCTGAAGGATGCACACCAAGCTGTTGGCATTGGTCTCCTCAGGGAGGTAGAAGGAAATTGTTAGCTTTTCCTTAATAATCTTTTTTTTTTCTTGTTTTTTTTTTTTTTTTTTTTCTTTTTCGTGACCGGCACTCAGCCAGTGAGTGTACCGGCCATTCCTATATAGGATCCGAACCTGCGGCCGCTGGGAGCGTCGCCGCGCTCCCAGCGCAGCACCCTCCCGAGTGCGCCACAGGCTCGGCCCTCCTTAATAATCTTTTTATTGTTTCACTAGCTATGGTGAGCACATATTAATTTCACAGTTTAAAATAGTTTGAAAAGAGAAATGATGCTTAAAATTAATATCAAGTCAACATTCCTGGAAAAAGAACTTCCAACCAGGTGATAGGGAAGAAAATAATTATACTGTTGGACTTCAGTGGGAGAACAAACTCCATCATATGCCTTTTTATTGACTTTGGACAAGAAAATAATTTCTTGCTTGAGTCTGTCTTTGTAAAACAAATACCACAAACTATGCTCACAAAACTAGCATCCACTGGTGAGTGAGACACACTCCAGAGATCCCTGAATGAAGAATGATCCACTAAATAAGGACCCAGAATGATTAATAGATAAGCAGATGGGAGTCCATTTCTGCAGCATTTCCCAAGGTGTATGCAGTAGTAGCTCTGTTGCAGAATAACAGCAATTCTCAACAAAGAGCCTGATCGAAAAAAAATGAATCCCCCAAAATGAATTTTAAAACTGCAGCAATGCCAGCTTCATCTGCAGTATAAATCATTTCAAACTTTGCATAAAGAAGCAAATGGTAAGATTCTACACAAGATTTTATAAAAAGGTAAAATCTAATCTGAGTAAATTTCTGTTAGCCTCACTTGTTTTACTCCTTAGTGGATTTGTTATGAATTACTTTAAAGAAAAGAGCATTGACTGTATGAATGTGTTTTAAGGAGGATACTTTTGAATACATCCCTAGGAAGCTGGACCGCAGGTTTAGCATCTGGTTCCACTATTTAAATATGCCCGAGGGGAGAGAAAGAAATCCTTTAAGATGATAAGATACAAAAGAATGAAAGAAACATACTTTAAAAGACATACTCTATGAAGAAATAGTTGATATATGGCATGCAATTATAAATATATTTTTCTGGGGTACTGAATAAGTAGCCCAAGCTGGCAAACTCTGTGATGCCAAGGCTAAGGTGATTTACCACTCTGCTGGTTAATTTTATGTGTTAACTTGCTTGCACCACAATGTCGAGATATTTGGTCAAAGATTATTCTGGATGTTTCTATGAGGGTGCTTTTATGTGCGATAAACATTTAAATTGGTAGACTGAGTAAAGAAGATATCCCTCCATTGTGTGGATAGGCCTCATCCAATCAGATGAAGGCCCGAATATAACAGAAGGCTGACCCCCAATCTAGCAGACTGCTTTCTACTTGACCTGCAATATCAGTTCTTTCTGGGTCTCCAACTTTGGACTCCAACTGCAACTCTTTCTGGAACATCCAGCCTGCCAGTGTCCCCCACCAGATTCTGGACTTGTCAAGCCTTCACAATCATGAGAGCTAACTCCTTAAAATAAATCTCTTTATGTATACACATGGCATTGGTTCTGTCTCTCTGGAGAACCCTGACTGATACAACCACAATGTATTCAAATGCTCCAGAAAGTGAATTGCATCATTAATATAATTCATGTTAATTACAATAGTAAATATTTATTGAATGCTTACTATATTTCAGATATTGTTGTAAGTGCTCTACAATTTAACTCATTAATTCCGCATATTAATGATAATAAAGCTATCATGCCCATTTTACAGTGGAGAACACTGCAGCACAGAAAGCACATTGATCAGCGTTAAACTGCTTAGTAAATATAGCAAAGACACATATGAAGACATGAGTGGTGTTTCATAGCCCACACTCCTAATCATTAGGGTATTGTCAGAAAAGAAACAACTCTGTGCAAAGACGTGATCCTAAAATTAAATCTGATATCTTTTTGCTCTTTTTTTCCCCAGATTCCCAGCTAGAAATGATCCTTCTTTCCTTGTGCACCTCTATTTCCCTGTCCACAAACATTCAGTACCCTCAAACTTCTGAGCAGGACTTTTCACGATGACCCTCATCCTAGGTCTGCCTTGCCTTGAAGAGTCTTAATTTTGAACCTTTCAGCAGAGTGGGGTGGGTAACTGTGTGGTATCCGGAGTCACAAGACCGAGCTTAGTCCTGATTCTGACATCACTAGGCCTGTGAGTCCTGGCAAGTAACTTAAACTCTCTGAGTTTGTTTAATGGCGAGTGGAAATAATAATAACACCTACTTCATTGGGTTCTTGTAAGGGTTATAGAAGGTAATGCTAGGAAAGTACCTAGCACAGTGCAATGCATACAGAAAACATGATAAATGTTTGCTATTTTCCAGACCAAAATTCACCAGCACTGAATCACATTTTTCTGAGACTTGTTCTTCCTTCAACATATTAAACTAATCAATTAGCCTCAAAAAGGAAGATCTTACCTACAAGGAAACATTGTTTCATTTCAGGGACTTCCTGGGAACAAAATGCTTTATCTAATAAGCCCAACACACTTGTGTAGAGTAGACCTTCTTTGGCCTGCATTCTGCAAAGAGCTCACCTCACAGGAGGAACACCCCTAGAGTTTAAATTCCTAGGGAAAGTATAACAGTAAAGGACAGAAGAACATACAATTCCCACTGTGGGAAGGAAATAAAAGAGATGCAATCAGACATTTCCATTCAAATGGCACTGCAGACCCAATTTGTATAAAATTAATCTCATTATTAATTTTTTTTTACATCTGTCAGTGGTGCTATCACTTGCCCAGTGATGCAAGTTAGGAACTCAGACGGATCATGGATTTATCATTCTTCCTTGTAATTTCATGATTGATAATGAAATTATATCCAGGCAATTTGTTTATTCATATCATCTTTTGCTTCCCTTCCTCCCATACCACTCACACTGCAGACATCCCATCTACCCCTACAGAGACCTTTAGTCTCTGTTTCAATTCATTCCATACAACACCATACACTTTCTGGGTTTTCTGATTCATACAACTTTACATGTTGTAGATAGCTAATAAAATGCAAAATAAATCTTGCTTGTGGGCATGCAAATGAATTCTGTCCAGTGAAGAGACAGCTTCCCTCCCACTCTGCAATAACAGCTTTGCCTGCATTTGTGCATTCATTTCAATATTCCTGATCAATAGCTAGTCTGTCTGTTCTTCGGATCCTCTTTTGAACATCTACCTGGTTGCTTTATTATGAGTTAAATAATTTTTAATGCATTTTTATTTTCTATCCTGTAAGAGCGTCATGATTTTACCTTTCTTTCAAAATAATTTTTAGTGTTATGTCAGCTGTCCACTTACAAACTCTCAATGCCCCTCTGATGAATAAGATCCAATTTCTTAGATTTGCATTCACCTTCTTTACTCTTATTTTTCCACTAACTTGCCTTCACACACACTTTTCCCCTTAGCCAGGAGGACATATTTGCTGTCCAGAACATGTCTTGATGTTGTGGTCCTGCCTCTGGGTTTAGTTTATTGTGTCCTTCCCTGCATCTAACTCCTGTTCATCCTTCATGAGCAACCTCACTTCTCACCTCTTCTGTGAAATCTTTCATCACAACTGCCATACTAATTCCTCTCTCTGTAAGGCATTTAGTATTAACAGTATTCTTTTGAGACCACTGGAATAAAGTTGCCCTTTATTACTTTAAATATGTAACTTGTCACCCTAGGGACCATATACTCTTATTTCCTTGTATCTGTCACAGTACCTAATTCAATGTCTTGTACTATGCCTCAATTATTGGTTACAGAATTAATTGGCAGGGCATATTAGGGGGGGCACAAGATTCTATCATGTGCCTTCCTCCTACCTTCCACCTACACAAAAACAAAAGTATGTGTTCTACTTATAAAATCTAACACTTTTTAAACTGTGAAAAATTACCTCCAAAAAAAAGAAAGTAGGTAAAAAATACACACAAGCTATAATAGCTTGATTATACCCAACAGGGAATACATCTTAAGTTCCTAGTTATGAATATTTTAACGATCAGTACCAATAAAAGCCTCTAACCCTTTGGCCTATTAGTGATGTTAAGGATTCAGTTAGTAAGAATAGCTCTTTAAGCACAGAGGGAACTCAAAATAACTTACTCATCAAGAACATAAAGGGAAAAGATGTTCCAGAGAAGTTTTATAAATCATTGCCAAATAGCAATAATTACAAACCTTTTTGAATGCACAAATGATTAGTTTTGATAAAAAGAAATTTCAATAGATTTGTATATCTGAGAAAAATGTAGTGGAACAGTCTTCTGGAAAGCAAAATACTTGGCATTAGAAAGAATTCCCAAGTTTTACAAAACAGCTTCAGTGTTCAAATAAACTGCAGTTGAAAATCTTGAGGTTTTTTTGCTGAAGATCAGAGATCTAAATTCAGAAGCTTTTGCCATCCTTATTGTCAACCCTTCTCTCATTCTCATCCAGAAAGCTGGGCAATTAGAAGTGTGAAATTGGTAGTCAAGGTCCTAACTTTACTACTGTATGACAGAGCAAGATACTCAATGTTCCAAAGCCTTAATTTACTCTTCTGTAAAATGGGACTGATGATAGCATAATGCAAATGAAACACTGAGCACAGAGCTTGCCACATGCAGCTACCCAGGAGATGTCAGTCATTGTCATTGTGACATAATACATCATAGGAAGAAAAAGCAAAATAGTTTCAAAGAAGTAATGATAGTTATTGAGACATATGATATTTACAAAGCCAAGAGTACTTCAGAATTCACATGACACAGAACTTACAACAGCCATAAAGCCTAAGGGATAAAATGAAGTGAAAATCTTCCAATATGAATCATGACATAAATTTTGAGGCAACTTCTTTTACGGGCAATTCCACCTTCTAATAGAAAATGGTAAGAAAGAACATGTTGAAAATAGATCTCCCCAGGCTTTAGTTCATTATAAATTATTTAATACACACATTATAAACTAAAATCTCTACTGAATAGAGCCCACATGTATTAGCCTATTTTTGTTACATATAACAAAATACCAGGAACTGGGTGATTTATAAAAAATAAAAAAACTATTTATTGCTTACAGTTTTGGAGGCTGGGAAGTTCAAAGTCCAGGGAAACACATCTGGTGAGGGTCTTCTTTGGCAGTTGCTTTACCGCAATGCAGGGCTCTCACATGGCAAAAAAATGGCAGTGCGGAGAGAGACTCTCATATGCTCTGTTAAAGTCTTCAGAACCACACTCCTGACCACCATTTTTAAGCCATTCACTACAAGGTCCTGCAATCTAATCACCACTTTCAGGCCCCACCTTTCAATTACCATAATAGTATTTCCCACCCTCTAAACACTGCCACAGAGGGAATTAAGCTTCTAACATATGGACTTTGGGGGACACAATTCAATTAATCCACAGCACCATGATAGCACAGAATTTAGTTTAATGACATTGGACCTAATCCAAAGGTTTTTAGTTACGTGAAGTTCCATACGAACTTTATTAAAATGTGGTTACAACTATCATATGTCCTGATCTCTGAAGGTGGCATCCTAGGGAAAGCCATATATGGTATGTGATCATAGAAATATATAATTTAAGAATTGAAAGGTTATTACAGAACTTCTCATCCAACTCCTCCATTTTATAGCTAAGGAAATAAAGACACTGAGAATCTAAAAGTGTCTAGTAATGTTCTTTAGAATAAATTCAAAAATATTATGAAATTAAAGGTATGGTCCCAGTGCGGAACAACTCATTCTGATGCATCAGCAGCAGCCTCTTAGCAGAACAGAATAAGCCAGCGACAACAAAAAAAGAATTCTGAGAAAGATATAACAAGACTATTAGCAGACACATATCTGGTTTTCTTCTTAAAACTGGTAATGATGAACATGGTGTTGTATTTCCTCCCTTCCCTTACCTTGCTCAGCATTGGCTTGAAGACCTTTCCTTTAGCAGTGGCCCTCACTACTCAGATGCTGAGTCGTTGTTGGTAATGGCAAACTGCACACAAAGTGCATAGACTCCACCAAAATATCTGTAATGAAACTTGTGGTTCTAAAATTTAGAGTGAACCTCAGCTTCGCAGGTCCTCACTAATTAATCACCACCATGTTCGGTCTACCTCCATGTCTGGCCTTATTAGCAGGAATAATATTAACAATGAAATTCTTTTGTGTATTCTTATAATGAAATAGATAATAATAATTAACTCCGTTGATTGCTATTACATACCAGACACTGTTCTCACAACAAACCCTAAAAGATAGGTGAGCATAGCATATCCTTTTCATGGAGATGAGAAAACTGAAGCAAAGAGACAAGTTAAATTGCCCAAAGTCACAAGCTAGCATCCAAACTCAAGGAGCCTGGCTCCAGAACCTAGACTTTTAATCTTTTATTCTCAGTCTCTGCATTCTTAACCACTAGATTCTATAATACATCATCTAATCCTCAAAAAAATCTTGAGGTAAGTATTTTTAGCTCTACTTTACCAGTGATGAAACTGAGGTTTAGAGAAGTTACATTTAAAGAGATTACAAAACATGACAAGTAAGTGGGAGAGCCAGGATTATAATCCAGGTCTAAATGATTCTAAAGCCTGCAGACCACTTTAACAATGATGCTTTTCCAGGCTTCAGCAGCACTATCCCCTGCTGAGAATAGAACCCAGAGGCCCCGGCTCATCTTTGGGGACTGCATCTTGTTCTCTATAATCCTGGCTTAGGGAGGGACCATCTGAAACCTTGATGTGGCCATCTACCCTATACTGACTGTGGCTACTTCTGGCAAACCCTTCCTGCCTTGCCCTCTTGAACTGAGTTCATCACCTTTGACATGATATGCTGGATGCTGGCCACCCCTTCTGTTAGGAATCCAGCAAAAGGCCAGATTAATTGCCTCAGCCCTGTCCCTAGCTTCCTTTCCTTTCCCCATTATTCCGTAGCACTGAGAACCAGTATCCCTTCTGGTCCAAATTATGTAACTCTCTTCAACTATATTATATTCTTCATTTGAAATAGTTCAATGTGATGCTATTTATCGGCACTTTTATTTTCAGTTTTATATGGATGTGTATATATATATATTTAGGTATATTAATTATATTTTTATTATATATACTTCAATACAGAAAGAAATCTAAAACAAGTTTACCAAAATATATTTAGTGATGTAAACACATGTCTGCAACATATTTAGCCTTAAAACTACTTGTTACTGTTCATCATACTGTCTTAATGCTTTCTTTTGATGTATATATAAAGTACTCATTTGGCTTTGTTGAAGATACTACTACTAAGCCAAATCGGTGGCCAACTGCATTGTTTAACAGGGTGGGATGTTTTATCCTTAAGTCATTAAACTGTATTTTGAATTAGCTATATGAAACTCAGCAAGGGAATCCAGTTGCGTCCATTCTACTCAGGGCTGACTTACCAATGCTTTGAATTAGCCATGTCAACTCCATGAAAACATCACATACCTTTTTGTTGTTCTTGCTAATATTATAAGAACAACCTGTCAATAATTTGGTCCGAGAGATAGCAGGCACTTTAAGAACTATTTAACATATAAGTTTCATACATATTAGTTGAAAAGAGTAAGTGGTTGACATAATATTAAAGATACCTGCATAAAATTAGGTGCTACAAAGAGTGAAAGGGAGAGGCTATAGACCTGAAGGCAATTTGTTTGTTTTTTGTTTTTGTGTACTTTAGTCTATATCATATCCCTAATGCAAGACTTTGTTAAAAAAAAAAAAAAATCATTGATTTGATCATTGGATATATAATTTTATTTTATGTGAACAGATTAAAAATGTTTAAGCTAATGCTAATTCTGAAAGTGCTAACTGTTGAAAATAGACATCATTAATGTCTGTGGTTCTAAGGAATCTTTTTCTCTTAGATCCTGAGAGTCTCTGGAAGTTATGCATTTTGCCAAAGTCATAACTCTTAAGATGGAGAAATAGTTGCCTATTCATTCCTGCAGATACATTTTGGCATAATTTTGCAATCTTAAGCCACAATTCTCTCCTCTGAACCAAAATCACCTTTCAGAGGTAGAATGTATAACATTTATCATCATCTTTAATACTTTTACTGAATATTATTTTCAGTCATATCTTCAGCAAAAAACTTGAACTTAGCCAGACAGGAAAATTCTGAGAATGATGATAGATACCAATTGCATATTTTTCTGTAGACATTAAAGTAAAGAACGGTTCTTTTCAGCAACATCATTTGCAGACTCCCATGGCTCTCACATACGTGTATAAACAAATTAAAAATTAGTGTGGTATATACATTACAACTAAATATCAGACAAGTTCAACGTCCAGAGCAAAAATAATCAGTGAGTAAATACAGAAATTCTGCTTTTACCTACCAGGATAACTAATGCAAGTAATGCCTTACTCCTTGAATAAGCTTAAGGGTAAGGCATGAGGTATTTTGTAAGCCTTGCAGCAGTAGCGAATAATGAAAACAGCCTGAGCTTTAGAGCCAAACAATCCTATACCTAGATACTGGTTCTTCCTCTCACAACCTATGAGGATAACATTGGCCAAATTACTTGTGTCTTCTGGGTCTCAAGTTATTCTCCAATTTACCAGAATTATGTATGAAACAAGTAGCATATTTTGTAGTATCCTACATAAGACCTAATTCTGTCCCTTAGCTCTCTCCTGGTTTTTGCCAAACAAAGCTCCAGACTCTTAACTGTAATAGCTCGATATGGGTTGTCCCATTTAGTAATCTGTATTTAACAATATCTACAAGACTTATTTCATTATGAAGTTTGTGAAAATGGCAAAAATGTTTATTTAAGTGAACTGACCCACACTCTGTAATGAAAAATACACCAAGTTTACCATGTAACTTGATATGCACTGTACCTATGGGATACGTTAGTACATTCTCCTAAGGGATTTGATGATATTTTTAAACACTTGTTGCTAGGATGAATTCTATTTCTATGTATCTCCTGTGTGGTTCACTACCCAACTAAATTGGGACTGGACTATCTGTTTCCTTCTTCCGGGGTTCTTATTAATAGGCTTTTATTATGCTTTTGTACTTGCCCAAAATACAGGATTCACGTACTGGTTTTTCTTTAATTTATCAGGTTTTTATTTAAGCTCCTATTATGTGTTAGATATTGGATATGTTGATTTCCTCAGGCTCCATTGATTTCTAAAGAAGGTTTTACACTCACCTGTCATGCCCTAACCTGCTGGCAACGTGGTGTGATACCTTGTTCTTTGGACCTGGATCGATGTCTTCTGATTTAATGGTTGCATTCTCTCTGCAGGACCAATATTCTTCTCCATGCCATGGGAACTTCGCAAGGGCTTAAATGCCTTTAAGCAAGAAAGTAATTTCCCATATGGAGCATAAAATAAAATCAGATCCATATGCTCGGTGCCATTATACTTTCAATGTAATAGATTAAATATTCCTAGCAACAGTAGTTCAAAGTCATTTCTATTTAATCATTTCATGCTCACTCTCTCCTCATGGTCATGTAAAGTTACATAGCAAAATCCTGCTGAGATAATATTTTACTGTAAGTGCAAAATTTTTAATCCATGATGTAACCTCAAGAGCATTTAATGGTGGGTACCAAGAAACAAATAGGTGATGGATTTTGAGTAATTTGAAGAAGAGAGCAGGAGCAGGGGTGGGGCAAGAGAGAGAAGCTTAGAGGAGGGTGCTAAAAACTGAATAGAAAAATATCATTTCAAAAACCAGCCTAGAGGGAAGATGCTTTATGTTTTCAATGTTATTTTGGAGTTAGATCATCATAAGAGGAGTTCTATAAAAGTAGCTAGTAAGTCTCTACTTCTTTCTTTAATAGTTCTCTCTTCCTTCAAGTTTTTTTGGAAATTTCAAGACCACCTACCTTATTATTAATTTTAGTCTAGTCCATTTGTGGAGGTAAATAACTAATACTCTACGAGAAGGACAAGCAGTTAGTAACAAAAGAGCAGTAGTCAACGAGAGTGAAACCAAGAACTGAGAGATGACTTTGAAGAAACCTGTGAGACCATGGACAGGTGAACGATAATGAGTAGGCTGCAAAAATGAAAAATGATTTGTACGTAAAAAATGTTCAATATATTCCATTATACAGCTCTCAAAATAAAGATATCACAGGTAGGCTTGAGACAATTTGAGGTGAATTGACTAATGCACACCTTCTGCTTCCCCTCTCTTCTCTTTTTTCCCTTATACTACAGCCACACTTTCTTCTGGAATAAACTCTGAACATATATGTTCACATTTCATGCCTTTCCTTGTGCCATCTCCCCACTTTTTACCAATCTAAATATTTCTTTCTTTAAGGCTCAGCTTAAAAGCCACATTGTCACCATCTGAATGAAGTGCCCCCACCCGTCCTTCTCCCAGGGCCCTTATCACTAGCCTCTGTGCCATTCTGCCTTTCGTTTTGTTTTCTGTTTACAACTTTGCCTTCTCCAGTACCTTACAAAGATATTTAACTTGTCTTTGGATAGTCATAGAATCTTAAAGAGTGCCTCATAACTAGTAAGCATTCAATATTATTCATTCAATCCAGAGTAGGGTGTACTTTGAAATATTAGGAGACAAATTTGAATGTCTGTATATCCATTAAGTGGTATAGTGTTTAATTAGTTCAGATTCCTCTCAGAATTTCTCTTTCTCTTTTGAATTCAGGAATAAAAGTAACCGTCCAGCATTACATAATGAAATTGTTGGAAAGATCACATGAGGCAAGGCAAGTTAAAATGTAATATAAGCTGCAGAATACTATACTAAGATAGAATCTTGTTTTTGCTCAAGGAACTGTAATTTGACCACTTCATTGTGTGAGGTTCCTTCAATGACTATGCAAGCTTTCTTTACCCTTTCATGATGGTTTTTTAAAATATCTATAAATTCTTTGACTCTCCTCCTATGAATGAGAAGTCTAATTCTGATCCCCCTCTCACCTTCCCACCCCCTCTGCCCTCCCTCCTGCTGGAATCTTTATTGCCCCTATGACTTTCTCATAACTAGTAGAACGTACAGAGCAATAGGCCACAAGGCTTCCACTGGGACTTCTGGAATAATTGCTCTCAGGATGCTTTCTCTCCGTTTCGGGCCACCATACTATGAAGAGCCCAAGCTACATGGAGAGGCCACCTGTAGGTGCTCTGGTGGACAGGCCTGGCTGAGCCTGTTCAGCTATCATAGCCCCAAATGCGAGACGTGTGCATGAAGCAGCAACCAGACGATTCTAACCCCAGCCATTCTAGTCATCCCAACCAAGGCCCCCACCATTGTGAAACAGAGAAGAGCCAGCTTCACTTTGGCTTTTCTGAATTCCTGGTGCATACGATCCATGAGCATAATAGAACTTTTGTTATTTTATGCAACTAGGTCTTGGGTAGATTATTACATGCAATAAACAACTAGAAAATTTTCTCACATGTAACCTTCCAATTTTACTTTACTGTCTATTAGCTGTATTACTTAAAACAGGCTAGGTAGCACTGAGGCAAAAAAAAAAAAAATCTAATAAATAACAGTGGTTTTAAATAACAAATGCTCATTTCTTACACTGCATGTACATTGTGGGTCAACAGGGAGTCTCATTATAGTCACTCAGGGACCCATTAATGGACATTGCCAACTACTGGGCTAGAAGGCAAATAGAGTGCTGGAAGGTCTTGCACCAGCAGTCAAATGCTGAGCCTGGAAATGACACATGTCACTCTGCTCAATGCTCATTGGCCAGAACTAGCTACATGGCTCCTTCCACCCAAAAAGGTGCCAGAAGTATTAATCCTATCAAGTACTCAGGAGGAAGAGAGCCAGAAATATTTGGTAAGCAGCACTAACAACTACCATACAAGCACTTTCAAAGACATTGCCTGCCTGGACTTTCCAGACAAAAGCCCTACTTCAACCTCCAGCTCAGACTTTCTTCCTGCTGTCAACTGTGTGAGGCATCCCTACTGCCAAGGCCAGTAGCTTTCTCACTGCCCCCATTTCATCATTTGTGAACTCTATCTATATCCAATCTTCCTGTCTGCCCTTTCTGCACTTTATCTGCATGTAAAGCAGTGACTGTGGTGGTTTCCATGACAACCAAGACTTGTCTAGTGCTTTGCTAAACCACTAATCATGGGGTGTTTTTTTCTCACTCTCTTTTTTTTTATCAGAGCCGAAATCAGGCTTATATAGAGAGTTCATCATTCTTCTTTCACCTCAAGTAAGAGGTATAGCCTGGACTCACACCTCTGTCCTAAAATGATCCCTCATATGAGGTATTAAAGATACTTACAAAGAATAAAAGGAGGAATGGAAATTAAAAGAAAAGTGGGGAAAAAGAATTTTTTTTGAGTGAGAAGACAGATCAAGATTTCAAAGAAGGAAAGAGAGGGTAAATAAAGAATTTATTTAAATAAAGTTTGGGTGCAAATTCTTGACTAGGTGTTAAATTCAAGACCCAATTCTTTTTATTTACTTTTTAACATTCTTAAAGTTTAGGAGCCTTGTATATAAAATGGGGAACTATAATACTTCTATCTAGCTAATAAGATAGATGTAAAGATAAAAACTAATTACACTCTAAGTAAAAATGCATTAAAGTAGAAAGTGTCATTCAATTTCAATGTACTAATATTACATTCGTTTTGAAGAAACATAAGAATGATGTCTACTGTGAAAGAGTCTCCGATGGCTTTAGAAGGTTTGTAGAAGGTTTTAGAAATTTTCAACCTATAATATAGCTCAACTCAGATGCTCATGACTTTCAGGTACAAGGTGGTGAATGACAAGTCTATGACATGTGATATTACCAATTAAAGAGTTTGAGGGAAGTACTGCCAAAGGCCAAAGTCCAGAACGGTATCAGAGACCTAAATAACATTCAGTAGACCTCTATCAGCCCACATCTTCCTCAATATTTTAGCAAAATTTTACCGACTCTGCTTCCAACTCTTTCTGAAATGTACCTGTTTGGAATTCCATGGCTTTAAGAATTTTCCTCTGGTATCTTTTGTTATTTTTCTCTGAAACTTTGAATGAATCCTCTTCTTTCCCATTTCTGAAATGTGGATAATTCTCTAAGTTTTGATAATTTGTTTTCATCCATTAAAATGGCTTCAACCAGCCATGCTTCAAGGATGACTTGCAAAACTTCACTTTTAGTCTTGGCTTATTTCACAAGTTCTAAACTCGTATTTCCTTCTGCCTGCTAACAACAATATTGTGAGCACAATAGCTAACTGCTATTGAGCCACATTATATCACGCCCTGTGAGAAGAACTTTACATAAATAATTTCATTTAATCCACACACAAACCTATATTCAGGTATTAAAGTTATCTCTATTTCACAGATGGGGAAACTGAGGCTTAGGGAGGTGAAGTAATTTACCCAAATATGTGGTAGGGAAGCATTCAAGCCTAGGTGTGTCATACCTCAGAGGCTGATCTCTTTATTTCTATGCTTTATCATTTTCCTATGGATACACTTTTCAAATCTCAAAATCAAGACATCTAAATACAAAAACCCAAAATCAGAATTTTGGCCTCTCTTCACTCTTTCTGTCAGTGTTATTAATGTTTTGTTAATCACTCAAACTTTAAACCTTGGAATTATTGTCAACTTCTCCAACTTCCTTCCACTTCTTCCCCACCTCACCCCCCATACACAAAATTCTATAAATTAATTCTTCCCAATACCTTCCATATTCCCAATTCCATTCCAGCTGCCATTGTCCTCATGCTTGAATTCCTACAGTAGCCTCCCAACATTTCATTATGCTTCATGTCTCTCTGCTGAACTCTGCTCTTAGACTGGTGATCCTAAAGCACTATTTCAATCATCCCGTTATCTATAAACACAAGTTCAAACCCCTTAGCCTGATGCTGCAGGCATATGCTTTATCTGACCCCAGATTTATTTTACATTACTGCTTTGTAAGAAACTCAGCTGAGCAGATCTGATCACTATTTCTTGAACATTTCTTTCTCTCCTCTGCCTTTTTTCATGTCACTCCATAAAAATCTAACATCTCACCTCTACTTATGAAATCCTACTCCTCATTTAGAGCTCCAATCAAATGAGACTTCCTCCATGAAGTCCAACTGGGTCTTCCCAATAAGAAGAGGTCTGACTCTCCTCTGATCTCCTGAATACTTTGTTCACAGCACTATTAATGTGCTTATGTGACACTACCTTTACTTCTGGTTCTATGTGGTTGTCTTATTTTCTCCTCCAATAGTGTAATCACCAGGGAGAAAAATGCTTTATTTTAACACATCTTTGTATTTCTCAGAGTATCTAACAGTGCTTTGCACATAGTAAGAGATCAACAAATATTACTTGAAGGAATGAGAAAGAAGAACTCAGACGTGGAGCATATCTTCAGAAAGATATATAAATCATAGAAATGAACAGTTTATAAAGCTTAAATTAACATTTTTTACAAAATGGCATATACAGTGATATATATATATATATATTAGTCATCAGTGATTATGTTCCAATTATTTACCTTCTAGAAGCTACAACTCAGGCTGAAAGAGATTTTATTTTGGAGAGCCTGTATTAATTAAAGAGTATTCGCTGGATCTCTAACAGTCAACATTGGAAAGAAAAAGAAGCAATCATTTCCAAAATTTTCTACATTACTCAATATAACCATGCTTAGTGCAAAAAAAAAAAATAATAATGCCTATTTTGTGTAAAATGGTAAATTGAATTATTTGGCTTATGATGGAGTTGAGAACTAAACTTCTGCAAATTTCAACAAAACAAAATAGCATTTGGAGGATCAGACATTACAAATAAATGATTCACTACTTTTTTATTTCATTTTCAAACTTCTTTCCTAAGACATAACAGTATGTTCACTGTAAAGCCAGAAAAATCTATTATAGTAACTTAAAAATCAAAATGAAAGTATTTATACCATTTTCAGTTTTATTATTATTCCCTAAATGTATTGTGGTTGTGCTTACACAAACAGTTATTTGTCACAAAAATATTTTAAAACCAGGGTCCTTAGAGGAGATTTTTTGTTGGGAATGTTCACCTTAGAAGTTGTGGAGCAGGAGGGAAGTTTAGAGTTTATCAAAAGCCTGGGTTTGATGCATGACTTCTGTTCATCCCTGACAAAAAGCCATGCAGCCTCTGAACATTTCCACATGAGGTGCCTCACAAGGTAATCTATTCCATTTTCAAACAGCAGCCACTGTCAGAAAATTCCTTATTTGACAAAAAAAATTCCACCTCTGCTCTCTGGAGTCCTAGACAGTATGTCTGATGCTTCTTAATATTACAGTCCTTTAATTATTTGAAAACCACTCTCACATCTTCTCTCTTCAGTGTTGTGAGATAGGGGCTTACTTTTAGTCCAGCATTACAGGATTTAATTATTTCAAAAGCTTTAGACATGATCTGGAACGTGATGATTCTGATAAGCCTTCACTAGGAGTTTCACCTGAATCTCCTCCCCCTCCCTCCTCAATGTACCACTAATCAGCTGCTTCTGCTTGCTTTACCTAAGCGGATTTACTATGAATTGTTCCTGACATAGGAAACCACTGGAATACCCAGTGTTAGAACTCCATACGTTTGTCATCACTCATTAATGTGATTATGGATTCCATCTTGCTACTATCCTGAACTTTTTGCTCCTGTGGACTGGTTCATATCTGACTAGTTGCTTTGAACTCCATTCTACCATTTGTGTCTGACCATGACTCACTATCCCTCCTCTGTACCAGGTATCTACCTATCTGCCTTACTAATATGGCAGGATTATACCTCAAAGTATTAATTTGAGCATTTTCTGAGTATTGTCTCTCCCTCTGCTTTCTCAATAGTATCCTGAGGGCACTTTTCCTAACCCATA
The DNA here is from genome assembly GCF_027409185.1 of Cynocephalus volans. Lineage (NCBI taxonomy): Eukaryota > Metazoa > Chordata > Mammalia > Dermoptera > Cynocephalidae > Cynocephalus > Cynocephalus volans. Next base: position 99,584,680 of record NC_084468.1, on the reverse strand, counting down.
ACTCCCACCAACAAAATGCCCAAAAGATGAAGTCCTTAGCCACTGTTTTGAGTCAGAAAGATTTGGAAGCCAGGTTGAAGGCTGAATTTTTCTGCTTCTATAAATAAGATGATTCAGAAAACATGGAAGGGGAGGGACCTGTTGGAGAAGGTAGAGAAGGAATTCAGACTAGGCGGAAAGGGGAGGAGAAACCTGAGCCTTCCAAGTGTGGGTGGGGTCTGTGAAAGGTGGTGAGCGATGGAATGGGTCTGGAGTGGGCATGAGAGAACTCTTCCATGAAGAAGATGCAAACTTACTCCCTAGATGTGTCACAAGAGGACCCACAATCACCAACAGCCATTCATATCCAGTGCCCTGAGAAGTCCATCCATGTATCTTTCCTTTGTAGTATTTGAAGAATTGTGATTTTTATTTGTTTATAATTATTTGATTAGTGTATGCCTCTCCACCTCAGATTATAGTTCCATGAAGACTGGGCTGTGCCTGGTTGCACCTATTGGATCCAGACACCTAGAACAGTGTCTGGCACATGGTAAGCATTCAATAAATATTTGTTAAATGAAGGAAGTATGAAAATAAATAATGCTAGTGTAAAAAGATTACAAATTATTCAAGGATAGGTAAGTAGCTATATACATAGGCTTAACTGTTAGGAACACTGGTATACAGTTTATCATAATGTTTGGGTTTTCAACTAGTTATTTTGTTATATTCCGTAATCCCTCATTAAATAACCCACTTAGTCATCATAAAACAGACACATTTGAAGTGGATAGAAGCATTCAGCCACCTGGAGGCCACCAGTGAAGGGTTCAATAAAAGACAGCTACACTGCTGGCATTCTGGCAGGAATAACTGCACACATGGTGCCTAAACACAGACCATTCCAAGTTTGGATAAGCCAAGTGTTAGGTAATAAGCGAGGGTCATCCAATGTGGGATGTTCCCAATCATCATCCCTAGATTCTGCTCCAAAGCTCATTTTTGGACTATCTCAGGGTTTTTTTTTTAAATTTAATTTAATTTAATTTTTTGAATGTTCAAAGTAATAGAACAAAGAAAACCTCAAAGAAGTTGATTCCATTCCAATTTTTATTTGGAGCACTTAATCAAGTGATTATGTATAAATTGTTTCTTTGAGTGGGACTAATTTTAAAAGGAGTTGTTTAGTATATAAACTCCTTATGTGAAAGCCAGGAATATCTCCTCTGACCTTGGAGCCTATCTCACCAGACCTTTTTTTCTTTAATTCTTCTTCTCTGACAAGGGCCTCAAAGCTAGGCTAAATCTCTTGGAATCTCAGATTTGGTATATATTTTCGGAAGGGAGAGAAAAAGACTTAAAAGCAATTATTTCACTCTCATGAAGCAGCTGTCAGTACCATTGTTGACATTAGCCATACAGAACAGGCATCTTTCCATAATCTCTTTAATGAAAGGTTTTTGTTTTAGTGTTGTTTTGTTTGTGTTTTCTGCTCAGGTTTGAGACAGAGAAAGAACTAAACTAGAATACTGCACTTTCCTTCCTCCATCACAAACCTTGTCACCACCTTTGCCTCAAAACCTTTCAATATCAATCTACCTAAAGCAACTTTGTAATTTGGGAAAGAGAAAGAAAGAATAGGGAAAGAGAAAACAGACAGTCTTACTGGGAGAGGTAGAGACTGGGATTTCCTGAGAGTTTGCACAGACTCATTAGGGAGGGGACAGATCTCGTCTAAGGCTTTTGACATAATTGTATCCTTTAATGCTGGACCAAAAGTAAGCCCCTACCTTACAACACTTTGGAAGAGAGAAGACATAATTGTCTTCAAATAATTAAAGAGCTATAATATTAAGAAACATCAGGCTGCTATTTATGAGACACAGCTATAAAAAGGAACAGAAGAAGGCTGAAAATAAAGGGATAGAGACAAACGTGCTAATGGACTGGAAGCAGGTGTAACAGTTGACTCCATTCCCCACTGTCCTCCTTCATCTCATGTTCCCACTGGCTTCTTCATACTCTTTCTTTAAACAACATTTTTCTCATCTCAACCTATTCACAAAATAATGTCTCCACTTCTTCGTTTTAACCAGTTACCACTTTCCCTGAAGCCTCTGCGGTGGAGCTGCTGACTCTCTGAAGCTCCAAGTGCCCTGGTTTAAGCTATCGCCTTCTGTGGTTTATGCTGCTTCCTGCCTTCCTCCTCTAGCCAAATATACAAATCTCAGGTCCTCTGAGACTCACACTACACAACTATCTCAACTTTTGTTCTCTGGTCTTAGTTATTGCACTTTGGCACCTGGTTCACTCTATTATACTGGAAAAATTTTAAAGTCAGACAAGGCTGAGAGTTTTTCCTGTATTTACTGAGGTGTGCAGATTCTAAGGTAAATCCATGATCCTCCCCTCCTGGTGTTCACATTTTTCTGTAGTCCCCTCCTCCCTTTAGTCACAGGTGGGGACTGTGACTTACTTCTAACCAACGGAATATAGCAGAGATTATGGGATGGCATTCTAGCATCTCTCCTTTCTGGTTCGATGAAGTAAGGAGCCGTGTTGGGAAAGTTCACCTGGCAAAGAGCTGCAGGGGCCCTCTAACAACTGAGCGGCCTCCAGCTGATGAGAGTTGGTTCTAGGCACTGAAGGCAGTCTCCAGCCCACAGCCACCATGAAGCCAGGGCTCTCAATACTACAGCTATAGGGAAATTCTTCCAATAATCTGAGTAAGCTTGGAAATGCTGATTTCTCAGCAGTCAAACCTCAAATGAGAACACAGTCCAACTAACACCTTGATTGCAGTACTCTAAGACCCTAAGCAGAGGACCCAGCTGCGCAATATCTGGACTCAATACCCACAGAAACTGTGAAATAATAAATTTTGCCTGAACCCACTAAATTTGTGGTGATTTGTTACACAGCAATTGATAACTAATAGAATAATTTTCTATTGCATTTCTTCCAATACAACTAACCACTCTCATAGCTTTTTCCTTTACCTTGTCATTTCCTAGAAACTAAAAGTTCTAGAAATTCTATCTAAGCTACCTTACTCTCTAAACATATTTCTTATCTGTCCTTTTACTTTTTACCACTAAAAGTTGGAGACTTCCAGTCACTTGGTCTCTCTCAGATACTCATTCCTTTTCTTTACCACTTTTACAACTTTCTCTATTCCCTATGCATCTTAGACCTGATTGAGTATCTGAATTTTTTATCTTACTTGCATTGTGGATTCTCTTATACAATTATTCTTTTCTGCCCTTGACAAACCATATTCATCTGTTTTTGTCACTGTAATAGAATACCTGAGACTGGGTAATTTATAAAGAAGTTTATTTGGCTCATGATTCTGGGACAGCTGCATCTGGCACAGGCCTCAGGCTGCTTCTACTCATGTTGGAAAGTGGCAGGCAGCTGGTGGATACAAGCAGATCACATGGTGAGAGGAAGCAAGAGAGAGAGAGGGGAGGTACCAGGGTCTTTTAAACAACCAGCTCTCATGGGAACTGATAGGGCGAGAACTCACTCACTATGCCTACCCCACAGGGAGAGCATTAATCCATTCATTCATTAATCATCCATCCACCCCCATGACTCAAACAGCTCCCAACACTGCCACATTGGGAATCAAATTTCCACATGAGTTCTGGGAGGACAATACATCCAAACTCCATCACAACCCAAATCACAAAATTGGTAAATTCCAGGGTTTCACTATCAACACCTACCTGTGCATAAATAGTGCTACTCAGGGAAATCACACAGACATTCATGTTTGCACCTCTACAATGTTAGGATCACTACGAAATGATTGCTCCTCAATCCCAAACTCTAATTCTTGGAATTTAGCTCTAGACACTTACAACATCCTTACTGATTTTACTTTAATTCCTCATCTTGCTCCTATAAAACAATGTCTTTTTTAAAAAAAGGTAATTGTTTTTGCAAGAAACATGTAGGTTATCTTGATTGTTCCAAACATTATTTTTTGAGGGATCTTGAAAAAGATGTAAATAAGCTATTTTGAATTACCCATTGAACCTCATTTTAACTCCTTATCTTGTTCATATTTGAGATAAAAAAAAAAAAAAAGCCTTCATCTGCCATAAAAAGAAATGAAATTTTGCCATTCCTAGCAACATGGATGAATTTAGAGAATATTATGTTAAGTGAAATAAGCCAGGTACAGAAAGGGAAATGCCACATGTCCTCACTCATAAGTGAAAACTGAAAAAAAAAAAGAAAGAAAAAAAGAAAGAAACATATAACGATCACAATAATTCCTTGAACTCTCAAAAGGAGAGAATGGAACTGAGGATACCAGAGTGGGAAAGGAGAGGGGGAGGGGAGTTAGGGAAAAATTGGTAAAGGACCACAAAAAATGTTTATATTGTGTAATGACAAAATTTTCAAAGATAATTATAAGCCTTCATACTCTCTATAAAGCTTCATTCCTAATATATTTAAATTTCCCAGAGTCCTTGTGCCATGGTTTGAAAGTCCACCCAAGATCATGTTGGAACTTAACCCCTGAAATTGTGCTGGAAGATGGGCCTTGCCTTGGATTGAGTGTCCCCCCACAACTTGACCCCCACTGTGACAGTGTTAAGAGTATTGTGAAATCCTATTATGGTAATTGAAAGGTGGGGCCTTTAAAGCGGTGATAAGATTACAGGACCATGCTATAATGAATGGATTAAAAATGGTGGTCATGAGCATGGTTCTGAGGGTTTGAAAAAAAGAATGAATGAAGATAGTGTCTCTACTCTCTCTGCATCCACCATCTAACAATGTGATACCCCTGGGTCACTGTCACCACCACCAAGACCCTCACCAGATGTGTTCCCTGGACTTTAGACTTCGCAGCCTCAGAAATTGTAAGCAATAAATTTCATTTTCTTATAAATCACCCAGCTCCAAATATTTTGTTATAAGAAACAGAAATGGACTTATACAGGCCTTTGAGAGGTGATTGGATTGTGAGGACCACACTCTGGTGAATGGACTGATCCATTCATGGAGTAATGGGTTGATGATTAATGGGTGGTCATGGGCATGGTTCTAATGGCTTTATATGGAGAATAAGTGAGAAGGTTAGCTCTGTCTTGCTCAGGCCATTCTCACCATGTGATATCTTGGTCACCATAGGACCCTGGAGAGAATTCCCACCCAGAAGAAAGCATTCTCCAGATGCTTTCCCACCTGGACCATGGACCTCCCAGCCTCCAAAATTATAAGAAATAAATTTTGTTTCTTTATAAATTACTCAGTTTCAGGTATTCTGTTATAAGCAACAGAAGCAAACTAATATGCCTTGTTTCTATGATATTTTTGACTTTAAAAAAGTTCTCCATAAGCTATTCGTAAGCTATTTTACCCTAAAAAAAAAAAAAAAAAAAGTTCACATCTTAAATTTAAGGCAAGGGTTTGAAATGAAGATGTGAAGCCCTATTAGAAGACTTCATATGGGCCGACCCCGTGGCTCACTCGGGAGAGTGCGGCGCTGGGAGCACAGCAGCGCTCCCGCAGCGGATTCAGATCCTATATAGGGATGGCCAGTTTGCTCACTGGCTGAGCGAGGTCACAAAACAGGACAAAAAAAAAAAAAAAGAAGAAGACTTCATATTCTCAACTTACTGTATATTGTCCTATCAAGTTGATTTTTTTTCCCCAAGGAGTATTATCAGAGCAATGCAGAAAAAGATTGATGTGAAAGGCACTGTGATTGCTAAAAAGTACTAATACTATTCATTCTGAGTTAGGAAAAATATACTAAAACAGAGAAAATCTTCTTAAACTGAATTAAATACTTTTAAGAATATTTAAAAATATTGAAAGGAGAAATGATCGGTAGTGTGTCGTCAGGAGGCATTCAGTGAGTGTGGCCAGTGTGTAGGGAATGTAATTCTCAGTCTGACCTCTAACCCACTCTTTGACATTTGGCTTATCTTTTCTTAGCTGCACTTTATCTATCAGAAATGATAGTTATTTGTGCCCCATGATATTTTTCCATATGCTTCATATCCTAAAATGAAGGATTCTAGGCAAAGAAAGCAATTTTATTGCAAATATGAACAGTACTACAATCACCAGAGAAGTTGGGTATTTTCTCTCCCCAAGAATAACTTTATTTAGAAATTCATTGTGTATAGATGGCAAAGACTAAATCTTATTAAGATGTGTATTTTTGACAGCAATAAGACCCATCAAAATGTGGAGGGTTGTATTCCATTGAAGTGACAGAATTGATATAGTACCTGTTGTCTATGTGAACAGACAATTCATTGGTTAATTAATCAAAGAAATTGTTGGGAACATTTTTAACTTACTAGAGTTTAACTTCCAGTTGCATATAATGATCAGTGATATCATTCTCATTGCTTTGAACAGTTCAACCCAAAGGCACAAACATTTTGGCCTCTAACTTCCATCTTCTCTCTAGTATGTCTAACAACACTTCAGCAACATGCCAGAAGTCAGTGTCTCTTTTCTCTTTCCACTTCCAGGATGGCAAGTTTGATTAAGTAGTTTCTCCTCCTACTTTCATATGCTCTTTGTACGGTAATATTTCACTTGCAATTATCCTAGGCCTCCTACTGATTCCATCAAAGAGTAAGCCAGGAGCAGACTTTCTCTGACTCAAGTTTTTGCTTCCTCCTTTGTTTTTCCTGGCAGATACAGTTCTCTTATTATATGGAACACCTACAGTAATTGCTGTTGTTTCAAAAAATCTGTAAGCACTTTTCTGAATGTTATTAAGACATGCAGAAGGAAAAAGTCTTCACAAAATAGAGATATAACTTCTATTTACATTTCAGCATTCTCTGAGGGGAAAAAAAGTGGAAAGTTTTTCACCCTGGTGTCTCATTAATTCTGACAACACCTCTAGAGGCAAGGAAGTGGCTAGAACCATTATTCTTGTTATAGTGGAGAAAACACTGAAAAACCCAGAGAGGTTGGATATCTTGTTGAAAGTGACGCAGAGTTATTTGGAGCCTGGAGGGAAAAAAACCCAAAAAGCCCATACACACGTGAGGTTTCTGACCTCCGGGTTGTTCAGTCCTTTCTCAACTCTGCTTATAGGTATCTGTTTGTAAAGCTTGCTTGACTCTTAATACTGCAGGCAGCTAATTATGTGGCAAAAAAAATATGGGACAACTCAAACCCCACAAAATACCAGACAGACCTCTGCATGTCCTGACTTACCAGTATGAAGTATCAAACTGCCAAGCCAAAACTCAAGCATGAAGTACAAACGGCATCTTGATAAAATGGGATGACAAATGCCGAGGACTGGATGCTAAGAATTTATCCCCTCTTCCTGGTGTCCCATCACTCATAGGCTAGTAACGTGAAACCTAGATTTCCTCAGACTCCTTTGCAGTTAGGGTTCTGATGCTGACAATAAGAGGTACTTATGCAAAATTTGGAAGGCAAAAGTTAGGAGGAGGCCATCTCTAGGTTCCATAGTTTGCTGTTGCTAGCAAAAATGGTTATAGAGATGTTTTATGTTTTGCAGCAAAATTCTGCATACTAGATATGAAGATGTAGTTGGTCTGGTGTTGGCAGTCCATCCCTGCATTGAGTAAGATGTCCAGTGCAAAGCTTCCTATTCTAGCAGTAGTAGTAGTTGCTCCCTTCTGCCCATAGATCACAGCTAAATGTTTCTATTTCCTGCTTATGGGACGTGAATGATCCAACTAGGAAGGGCACAGACTTAAGAAGGGAACATAATTAGAATAGACCTGTATTCTGCCTTTGCCTTTCATTCACTTTCTAGTCATTAGCAACTTAACTTCCCCAGTTGGGGGTGGGGAGGCTCAGTTGCCTTCTCTGTAAAATGAGAATGATAATACTTACTTTGAAGGATTATCATGAGCATTAGAGTGAATCTACATTGCAGCATCAAGCATCACCTTAGATCAGATGTCCACTCCATCTAGGCCAAAGGCCCCATGGGGCAGAAACAGTTTTTGTTTGGTTCACCACTCAATATACAAGTATGATAGTGCTCAATAAATATCTGTTCAATGAATGAATAATCCCATCAGGTATGGATATGGAATAGAGGTTGTGTTCAAATATGGCTCCCTAGAATCTGCCCACCTTGAGACTGGGTGTGTGAGTTCAAACTAAGGGAATAATTTGGAGCCTAACAGGGACCGTTGCATTTATTTCCTATTTGGCAGAGTCAAGGTTCTCAGTACACAGCATCCTCTCATCAAGTACAGCATCACTACCATAATCATCATCAATGAAATGCTTCTTCCATTTCTTTGAATACTGTTTTCCTCCACCATCCTCTGTTAACCATATGAAAAAGTTTCTTTACCCTCTAAGATTACAAATTATTTACCTAACTCTCAGTCTTTAGCCATGCTTAAGCCTTGGAGCTCATTTCTCCCAAGCCTGTCCTACCCTAGTTAGCTACTGTTGAATATATATTAAATTTATTTTATTGCAAACCACAAAATAGCTCAGAACATGTTAGAAAAATGAGGACTATATTATAGAATTAAAGAGCATCTCAAAGAAAAATAGGTGTTAACAAAAGACTAAGTGTTATTATTATACTCATTTTATAAATCAGAAAACTGATGTGCATAGAAGTTAAATAACTTGCCACAGTTTCACAACTAATAAGTAGCAAATTGACTTCTAAGATCATGCTATTAACCAGTAAATGCTTCTCTAGATTAAGATTCGCCTAGACGGCATCATAATTTCCACATATAATTTACAGATTTTACTAAACATATGATATTTTCTACTTAATTATTTTCTATAGCTGTATTTTGTGCATATTTGCAAAGAGGAAAGAAGGAAAGAATGTTGCTTTCCAATACAGAACTCCTAGTCCTCCATGGCCTGGATGGAGATATTTCCAGCAATGGGAACATTGATAAGCAAAATCTCCTGAATTCTTTGTGGCATATTTTCATGTGTATATTTTATCTCATGTACTAGATAGCTTGCTCCTTGTAGACAGGATTTACAAACACACAGCTCATGTTCAAATCAACTTAGAGTTTGTGTGAATTTAGACAAGTTACTTAATCTCTTTGTACCTTAGATTCCTTATGTGTACATGGGGATAATATCACTGAACTATAATGAAAATTAAATTTCTATCTCCTTAACCCTTCACTGTGCTTTGCTCATAGAAAACACCCAATGATAATTATCCTTGTGGTTGTTCTGGCTGTTGTTGCTGTTAATGAACTATTGATGACTATTTGAATATCCTTTGCAGAGAAAACAGCCCAGACTTTCTCTGATGTGTTCTTTCCTAGCCTAATATATTGTCAAACTTAGCAAGTGTTAGAGAATAGAAAAGAAAGAGCAAAAGAAATTGGGTATTTGATCCTAGCCATAATTGCAATTTGGAATAAAAATATTATTTTTCATCATCTACTGTCATATTGTAGACGGGTGAGGCATATCAGTTAGTATATAAAAAGGACACTTTCATTTAATGTTTATTTTTGATTGCAACCGCCACAGCTATACTTAGGTAGGATATAGTTTTTTCCATTTCTATCATTTGCACAGTGAGGAGCTAATGAAATATTTAGAATATTTATTCTTCAATTATTTAAATTTAATCAGCTTTGTGGATAGACTGAAATCATGCAAAGAATAAACATTTCATAAGCCAAGGCTGTATATGCCATTGCCATGCATTCTCCTACACCTGACCCTCATCAAAGAGCATACATTGTTTTTGTATGCAAATTGGTTCACACTGCAATGCACATACTCACGTATGGAAAACATAGTGCACAAGCTTTTCCTTAAAATGAAGTTGATGTAAAATTAATTTAGAATATGTTGAAGGAAGTGCTTTTTACAAGGGTATAGGGAAAGTACAGCCAAGAGGGCAGGTCTGAGATATCTGCAGTTATGCACCTGGGCCCCAGCCCGGAGCCAAGGGCGGATAGTTCCCAGAAATAGACAAGTCAGTTAAAGTTTCAAGAGTGCCCCTCAGCTGTTTCAAGGACTCCCACATAACCGAAGCTCACCCCAGGCCTTATTTGAACTGACCAATTAAACTTGCTTCTCGCTTCTGTACCCGCGCTTATTTGAACTGACCAATTAAACTTGCTTCTCGCTTCTGTACCCGCGCTTTTTGCTATAAAAAGGACCCAGGAGCTCTACTCGGCGCGCCAGTCTTTCGAAAGACTGAGTCGCCCGGGTACCTGTGTGTTCAATAAACCTCTTGTTTTTGCATCCGAAGCCGTGGTCTCGCTGTTCCTTGGGAGGGTCTCCCTGAACTGACTGACTACCCACTGCGGGAGTCTTTCATTTGGGGGCTCGTCCGGGATCGGAGACCCCCACCCAGGGACCACCGACCCACCAACGGGAGGTAAGCTGGCCAGCAGTCGTTCTGTGTCTCGTTTCTGTGTCTCGTCTCTGTGTCTGACTCAGTGATTTCGACTGTCTTTTCTGAGCGCGCGCATTTTGGTTTCAGTTTGTTCCGGGTTAGTCGCTCTGGGAGCGAAGTGCGGGTAGCGAACAGACGTGTTCGGGGGCTCGCCACCCGGCAATCCTGGGAGACGTCCCAGGATCAGGGGAGGACCAGGGACGCCTGGTGGACCCCTTGGCAGAGGATTATTGTGTTTTGGTCTCACCGCGTCTCGGGAGGCGCGCTCTGCCATCGGACTCTTTCTTCTATTTCTACGGCACTCGGTCTCGTCGCCGTTTCTGGTTTCTTTTTGTCTTAGTTGTGATAGGTCTTTGCGTCGTCGTTCCCCTATTGGAAATTTTCGAGATGGGGCAAGGTGCCCTTACGCCCCTCTCCCTTACTCTAGATCATTGGAAAGATGTCAAAGCCAGGGCTCACAATCTGTCCATGGAGATCAAAAAAGGAAAATGGCAGACTTTCTGTTCGTCTGAGTGGCCCACATTCGGCGTAGGTTGGCCGCCAGAGGGAACCTTTGATCTTACTGTCATTTTTGCAGTTAAAAAGATTGTTTTTCAGGAGACCGGAGGACACCCGGACCAGGTTGCCTATGTCGTGGTATGGCAAGACCTCGCCCAGAATCCCCCTCCCTGGGTGCCACCCTCCAGCAAAGTCGCTGTTGTTTCGGGATCAGAAAATACTCAAAGGCCACCTACAAGGAAGCCTTCCGCCCCTCCCCAACCCCCCGTCCTCCCGACACCAGATGACCTATTTTCTCTCTCTGAAACCCCACCTTACCCGGCGGCTCCGCTGCCCCCTCTGGCCCCTCAGGGAAACAGATCGGCACCAGGCCGAGCGCCCGGTGATCCTAGCCCTGAGGGACCGGCTGCGGGGACTAGGAGCCGCCAACCTCGCAGTCCGAGAGACGGCTCCGGTCCTGACTCCACCGTAGCTTTGCCCCTCCGAGCCATAGGGCCCCCAGCTGAGCCTAATGGCTTGGTCCCTCTACAGTATTGGCCTTTTTCCTCAGCAGATCTTTACAATTGGAAGTCTAACCATCCGTCTTTTTCTGAAAAACCAGCAGGACTCACGGGACTTCTTGAGTCCCTTATGTTCTCTCACCAGCCCACTTGGGACGATTGCCAACAGCTACTCCAGATCCTCTTCACCACTGAAGAGCGAGAAAGGATTCTTCTGGAGGCCCGCAAGAACGTTCTCGGGGACAACGGGGCCCCTACACAACTCGAGAACCTCATTAATGAGGCCTTCCCCCTCAATCGACCTCAATGGGATTACAACACGGCCGAAGGTAGGGAGCGTCTTCTGGTCTACCGCCGGACTCTAGTGGCAGGTCTCAAAGGGGCAGCCCGGCGCCCCACCAATTTGGCTAAGGTAAGAGAGGTCTTGCAGGGACCGGTAGAACCCCCCTCGGTTTTCTTGGAACGCCTAATGGAGGCATATAGGAGATACACTCCGTTTGACCCCTCTTCTGAGGGACAGCAGGCGGCAGTTGCCATGGCCTTTATCGGCCAGTCAGCCCCAGATATCAAGAAAAAGTTACAAAGACTAGAGGGGCTCCAAGACTTTTCCTTACAAGACTTAGTAAAGGAGGCAGAAAAGGTGTACCACAAGAGAGAAACAGAAGAAGAAAGACAGGAAAGAGAAAAAAAAGAGACAGAAGAGAGAGAGAGGCGGCGTGATAAACGCCAAGAAAAAAATTTAACTAGGATTTTGGCCACAGTAGTAAGTGATAAAAGGTTTACAGATAAGCAGAAAGGGACCCTGAGCAACCGGGCAAGACCGACACCTAGGGACAAAAGGCCTCCTCTCGACAGGGACCAGTGCGCCTACTGCAAAGAGAAAGGCCACTGGGCAAGGGAATGCCCCCGAAAAAAGAAAAACGACAAAAAAGCTAGGGTTCTATCCCTAGACGACTAGGGGAGTCAAGGTTCGGACCCCCTCCCCGAACCTAGGGTAACATTGACAGTGGAGGGGACCCCCATCGAATTTCTGGTCGATACCGGGGCTGAACATTCGGTACTGACCCAACCCATGGGGAAGGTAGGGTCCAGGCGGACAGTCGTAGTAGGAGCGACCGGCAGCAAAGTCTACCCCTGGACCACACAGAGACTTTTAAGGGCCGGACATAAGCAAGTGACCCATTCCTTTTTGGTCATACCTGAGTGCCCTACTCCTCTGTTGGGCCGGGACATCCTGACCAAACTAAAAGCTCAAATCCAGTTTTCTACAGAGGGCCCACAAGTAACATGGGGAGATCACTCTACCATGTGCCTGGTCCTAAACCTAGAAGAAGAATACCGGCTGTATGAAAAGCCGGCCTCTCCCTCCATCGACCCATCCTGGCTCCAACTTTTTCCCACCGTATGGGCAGAAAAGACAGGTATGGGACTGGCCAATAACGTCCCACCAGTAGTAGTAGAGCTGAAATCGGGTGCCTCACCGGTGGCTGTCCGACAGTATCCAATGACTAAAGAAGCCCGGGAAGGCATCAGACCCCACATCCAAAGGTTCTTAGACCTAGGGGTCTTAGTGCCCTGCCAGTCGCCCTGGAACACCCCTCTGCTACCAGTAAAAAAGCCAGGGACCAATGACTATCGGCCAGTCCAAGACTTGAGAGAAATTAACAAAAGGGTGCAAGACATTCATCCCTCAGTCCCAAACCCATACAGCCTCCTGAGTTCCCTTCCGCCTAGTCACACTTGGTACTCAGTCTTGGATCTCAAGGATGCCTTTTTTGCCTCAAACTACACCCCAACAGCCAGCCACTGTTCGCGTTCGAGTGGAGAGACCCAGAAAAAGGTAACACTGGTCAGCTGACCTGGACACGGCTGCCACAGGGGTTCAAGAACTCACCCACTCTCTTCGACGAGGCCCTCCACCGGGATTTAACTCCTTTTAGGGCTCTCAACCCCCAGGTCATATTACTCCAATATGTGGACGACCTCCTAGTGGCAGCTCCCACATATGAAGGCTGCAAAAGAGGGACACAAAAGCTCTTGCAGGAACTGAGTAAGTTGGGGTACCGGGTATCAGCTAAAAAGGCCCAGTTATGCCAGAAAGAGGTCACCTATTTGGGGTACCTGCTCAAGGAGGGAAAAAGATGGCTGACCCCGGCCCGGAAAGCTACAGTTATGAAGATCCCCACTCCCACAACCCCCAGGCAGGTCCGCGAATTTCTGGGCACTGCCGGATTCTGCAGGCTCTGGATTCCTGGGTTTGCTTCCCTGGCTGCACCCTTGTACCCTCTGACAAGGGAAAACATTCCTTTTACCTGGACTGAGGAGCATCAAAAGGCTTTTGACCACATAAAAAAAGCCTTGCTGTCTGCCCCCGCCTTGGCTCTCCCAGACCTCACCAAACCATTTACTCTATACGTAGATGAAAGAGCCGGTGTAGCCCGAGGAGTGCTTACTCAGACCCTAGGACCATGGCGACGGCCAGTAGCTTATCTATCAAAAAAACTGGATCCAGTGGCCAGTGGGTGGCCAACCTGCCTAAAAGCGGTTGCTGCAGTGGCACTCCTCCTCAAAGACGCTGATAAGTTAACCTTGGGGCAAAATGTGACTGTGATTGCTTCCCACAGCCTCGAAAGTATTGTGCGGCAGCCCCCCAATCGGTGGATGACCAATGCCAGAATGACTCATTACCAGAGTTTGCTGCTAAACGAAAGGATATCTTTTGCGCCCCCTGCTGTCCTGAACCCAGCTACCCTACTACCAGTCGAGTCAGAATCCACCCCAGTACACCAATGCTCAGAAATCCTTGCTGAAGAAGCTGGGACTCGACGGGACCTGAAGGACCAGCCATTGCCCGGAGTGCCTGCCTGGTATACAGACGGTAGCAGCTTCATTGTGGAAGGTAAGCGGAGAGCAGGGGCCGCCATCGTAGATGGCAAACGGACGGTATGGGCAAGCAGCCTGCCAGAAGGGACATCAGCCCAGAAGGCCGAGCTAATCGCCTTGACGCAGGCATTACGCCTAGCCGAAGGAAAAAACATCAACATCTACACGGACAGCAGGTATGCTTTTGCCACTGCTCACATTCATGGGGCAATATATAAACAGAGGGGACTGCTCACTTCTGCTGGAAAAGACATTAAAAATAAACAAGAAATTCTGGCTCTGCTAGAGGCCATTCACCTCCCTAAGCAGGTCGCCATTATCCACTGCCCGGGCCACCAGAGAGGAAATAACCCTGTGGCGGCCGGGAACCGGAGGGCTGACGAGGCTGCAAAACAAGCCGCCCTGTCGGTCAAGGTGCTAACAAAAACTACAAAGCTTCAAGAGCCAATCGAGCCTGCTCAAGCTAGGACCAAGCCAAGAGAGCTCACTCCTGACCAGGGAAAGGAATTCATTCAGCGGTTACACCAGCTAACACACTTAGGACCAGAAAAGCTCCTTCAACTGGCAAGCCGCACCAGCCTCTCCATCCCGAACCTCCGGTCCACTGTTCAAGAAGTCGCCAATCGGTGTCCAGCTTGCGCCATGACTAATGCGACTACCACCTACCGAGAGACCGGAAAAAGACAACGGGGAGATCGACCCGGCGTATACTGGGAAGTAGACTTTACAGAGGTAAAGCCTGGCCGGTATAGAAACAAGTATCTGCTAGTATTTGTAGATACTTTCTCTGGATGGGTAGAAGCTTTCCCTACCAAAACTGAAACGGCCCTGACTGTATGTAAAAAGATACTAGAAGAAATCCTGCCCCGTTTCGGGATCCCTAAGGTGATCGGGTCAGATAATGGCCCAGCCTTTGTTGCTCAGGTAAGCCAGGGACTGGCCACACAACTGGGGATAAATTGGAAGTTACATTGTGCGTATAGGCCCCAGAGCTCAGGTCAAGTAGAGAGAATGAATAGAACCATCAAAGAGACCTTAACTAAATTGGCCTTAGAGACCGGTGGAAAAGACTGGGTGGCCCTCCTTCCCTTAGCGCTGTTCAGAGCCAGGAATACCCCTGGCCAGTACGGTCTAACTCCCTATGAAATCCTCTACGGGGGACCCCCCCCCATACTTGAGTTGGGAGAAACACTGGGTCCCGATGATAATTTTCTCCCTGTCTTATTTACCCATTTAAAGGCTCTAGAAGTTGTGAAGACCCAGATTTGGGACCAGATCAAAGAGGCATATCAGCCCGGTACCATAGCTGTCCCCCACCCGTTCCAGGTCGGAGACCGAGTGCTGGTCAGACGCCATCGACCCAGCAACCTTGAGCCTCGGTGGAAAGGCCCGTATCTGGTATTGCTGACCACCCCGACCGCAGTAAAAGTTGATGGCATCGCTGCCTGGGTCCATGCTTCCCATCTCAAGCCTGCACCACCCCCGGCACCAAACGAGACCTGGGAGCTGGAAAGGACTGATCATCCTCTTAAGCTGCGTATTCGGCGGCGGAAAAATGAGTCCACCGGGTAAGAACCCCCACCGGCCTGTGATCCTCACCTGGAAGGTACTGTCCCAAACTGGAGAAGTTGTCTGGACCAAACAGGCTACCCAGCCTCCTTGGACTTGGTGGCCCGATCTTAAACCTGATGTATGTGCCCTGGCGGCGGGTATTGAAACCTGGGATATCCCGGGATCCAGTGTATCGGCCTCCAAGGCCCAGATCAGACCCCCTGATTCAGACTATACAAAAGCTTATAATCAGATCACCTGGGGGGTCCCAGGGTGCAGCTATCCCCGAGCTAGAAACAGGCTTGCCGCTTCCCCCTTCTACGTGTGCCCCCGGGATGGCCGGACCCTTTCAGAAGCTAGAAGGTGCGGAGGGCTGGAATCCCTATATTGCAAAGAATGGGGTTGTGAAACCACGGGGACAGTCTACTGGGGACCTAGTTCCTCATGGGACCTCATAACTGTAGAACGTAACGGTAGCAGTAAAAGCTGTGACAACTCCGGCTGGTGTAACCCCCTTAAAATAAAATTCACAGAGAAAGGAAAAAATTCCAGAGATTGGGCACAAGGAAGAACCTGGGGACTAAGGTTCTATTTGACGGGAAACGATCCAGGTGTACTGTTCACCATTCGCCTAGATATCACCAATATGCCAACTGTGGCAGTGGGCCCCGACCCCGTCCTTGCAGAACAGGGACCTCCTAGCAACAAGCTGTTCCCAATGACTAGCAGGCAACCCCCCGCGGCACAAAGGAGCACTGCTACACAGAGCCTCCTATCACCAGGCACTCTACCCCCCACCACGGGTGACAGGCTCTTTGGTCTTGTACAGGGGGCCTTCCTAGCTCTAAATGCCACCAACCCGAACGCCACAGAGCATTGCTGGCTCTGTCTGGCCATAAGCCCCCCCTACTATGAAGGAATAGCCTTTTTGGGAGAGGCCAATTATACCAGCGCCGAGAGTTGCCGTTGGGGGACCCAGGGAAAGCTTACTCTCACAGAGGTCACAGGACAAGGGTTATGTATAGGAACAATACCTTCTACCCATCAACATCTTTGCAACCAGACCCTATCCATCAATTCCTCCGGGGACCATCAGTACCTTCTCCCCTCCAACCATAGCTGGTGGGCTTGCAGCACCGGTCTCACCCCTTGCGTTTCCCTCTCAGTTTTTAATCAGTCTAAGGATTTCTGTGTCCAGGTTCAGCTGATTCCTCGCATCTATTACCATCCTGAAGAAACTTTGTTGCAGGCCTATGACAACCCTCATCCCAGGTTTAAGAGAGAACCTCTCACACTTACCCTAGCTGTCCTACTGGGAATTGTGGCAGGTATAGGTACCGGCTCGGCTGCTCTGATTAAAGGACCTATAGACCTCCAGCGGGGCCTAACCGAGCTCCAGACTGCCATGGACACTGACCTCCGGGCCCTCCAGGATTCAGTCAGCAAGTTAGAGGACTCATTGACTTCTCTATCTGAGGTAGTACTCCAAAATAGGCGAGGCCTTGACTTACTGTTTTTAAGAGAGGGAGGCCTCTGCGCGGCCCTCAGAGAGGAGTGCTGTTTTTATGTAGACCATTCAGGTGTGATACGAGACACCATGGCCAAACTCAAACAAAGACTAGATAAAAGACAGTTAGAGCGCCAAAAAGATCAAAACTGGTTTGAAGGTTGGTTCAATAGCTCCCCTTGGTTCACTACCCTACTATCAACCATCGCCGGGCCCCTAGTACTCCTTCTTCTGTTGCTCATTCTGGGGCCCTGTGTCATCAACAGGTTAGTCCAATTCATCAATGATAGAATAAGTACAATTAAAGTCCTGGTTCTTAGACAAAAATATCAGACTATAGATAATGAAAATAACTTTTAACTCCGCTCTAAGATTAGAGCGATCCACAAGAGAAATGGGGGAATGAAGGAAGTGCTTTTTACAAGGGTATAGGGAAAGTACAGCCAAGAGGGCAGGTCTGAGATATCTGCAGTTATGCACCTGGGCCCCAGCCCGGAGCCAAGGGCGGATAGTTCCCAGAAATAGACAAGTCAGTTAAAGTTTCAAGAGTGCCCCTCAGCTGTTTCAAGGACTCCCACATAACCGAAGCTCACCCCAGGCCTTATTTGAACTGACCAATTAAACTTGCTTCTCGCTTCTGTACCCGCGCTTATTTGAACTGACCAATTAAACTTGCTTCTCGCTTCTGTACCCGCGCTTTTTGCTATAAAAAGGACCCAGGAGCTCTACTCGGCGCGCCAGTCTTTCGAAAGACTGAGTCGCCCGGGTACCTGTGTGTTCAATAAACCTCTTGTTTTTGCATCCGAAGCCGTGGTCTCGCTGTTCCTTGGGAGGGTCTCCCTGAACTGACTGACTACCCACTGCGGGAGTCTTTCAATGTATAGAAGTACGGTTAAGATAATAACAAAGTAGAAATAGAGAAAGTCTGTGCGGTATAATGTAAAAGATTCTTATCCAAGAAAAGGTGGCAAATTTTCCAGTTAGCACAAAGTCAGATTTTTATTTATAATTGTAGCATCCATTGTAGGCGGAACTTGTGTTATACATTGTGGGAAATAGAAAAGTGAATACAATAAGCACCTCTTCCCAGAGAATCTTATAACATATCATTAATTAGCATAAAAAAGTAATAAATCAAGGGAAAGCGGAGGCTACAACCTTTATGCAAAGACTAGATCTAGATCATTTATGATCATCATGATCAACGTCACACCATAACCTAGGTGGGCTTAAACAATGGGCCTTTATTTCTCATAGCTGTAGAGGCCAGCAAGTTCAAGATCAAGGGCCAGCACGGTAGGCTTCATTCTAAGTCCCCTTCTCTTGACTTTTAGGTGGCAGCCATCTCCCTGTGTGCTCACATGACCTCTTCTGTTCACACAGGGACAGAGAGTGAGACCAAGTTCTCTGGTGTCTCCTCTTATAAAGGCACTAATCCCATTATAAAGGCCACACTTTCATGATGTCACCTATCCCTAATTACTTCCCAAAGGACCCATCTCCAAATACCATCACATTGGGGATTAGGATTTCAACATATGGTTTGTGGAGGACACAAACATTCAGTCCATATCTCAAAACTGTGTGCATAATTTACATTACTTCCTTCGCTTAATCCTCACAATGATCCAACGAAGTAGATTCTATTACAATTTTTATTTATCTTTCAGAGATAAAGAAACTGGGGTCTGAGAGCTGAAGTTTCTTGCATAAAGTTCACAGAGCCAGTAAATAATCATTCTAATGTTTTCACAAAGAATTTTTGATTGGTTTGTTGGTGGGTTCAGTGGTTGGGTGGGTGAGCAGGTGGTTGGTTGGTTGTTTTTCTTCAACAAGTGCTTTAAGTGTTACAACAATGTATATTTTTGGATGATACCTCAACTTTTCCTTTCTTGATAAAAACAAATGTCTGGAGAGGCCTCATTTTTCTTCATATACATATAAAATGAAAAAAAAAAAAGGCCATATCCAGCTCTTGCTCCTCTTTTAAAATATTTTGATTTTTAAAAATTTAATGAATGTTAAATTGCAGCAACATATTGAGCATCATAAAAGACTAGATATAGATTTCTACGATCAAAAGTATTAATTTTATCTGAAATTATCCTCACATTTATCCAATGATTATCAGAATCTTCTGAAACATTCCAATACTCAAAATGCAGGTAATACTGCTGCCTATGAATCCCAATCCCTAATTTCAATTTGCTGTACAAAAATTATTTAATATCACATTTATTAGGGACCAAACTAATGAATTAAAGAACACTATCAGGCTAATGAGAGTTTGGGGTTAGATAGCTTTTCTGTTGTTGTTCTTTGTTTTTGTTGAAAAGTGTTTCCAAGAAGATTCCAAAGAACAAAAACAAAAACAAAAAGCCCGATAGAGAACTAGGAAACATTAAGGAAAACCAATAATTCAAAGCACATCTTGCCCCAACTCTTATTACTAATCAATGCAGGAGAAGTTACCTATGCTTCATCTCTTGCTTCTTTGCAAGAATATGAATGTTCTGTCTGATTTCTACTCAATTTTGCCATGCCTATGTGCATACTTAAGCACATATCCATTCTTTAACTGACTGAGGAATATTTAAGTATTGAAAATAAGAAAACCCAGACCTGGAGTGAAACATGCTTATCCCTCAGAGAAACTGAATATAATTTGTTAAAACTGATGTTTCAATTGCAGCATTTCTCAGATTTCAGTCAGTCTCTTTTCAACAAGAGGAAAAAATCAAGGTTCAGATGGCATAACTTTCAACTTCAGATGGCACAACTTGTGTTTTTATTTCTAGTGTGTCAAAAGTCTTAATTCTTAAATGCTGACCAATTATCTGCATCAATATAACTATGATTCAACTTAATTTATAAATACATATAACAGATAGGCCCCAATATCCTCAAGCGGTTTGTTAAATACTAAAGCACATAGAAAAGTTTGTCCTTGTGGAATCTCCCCTGGCATTGTAAGCTCTTCCTTGTTTAAATAGAACACCTAAACAGCCTAGTGTTTGCTAATTGTTCCTGAAATAATGGAATACCAGCTTTTGTTCATATTTCTTGTATCATCGGGATGAAAGAAAACAGGCTGTTTGCAAATAGCCTGGAAATAGTCTTCCTTCAAAACAGACTATTAGTCCTCTTCTAAAAGGCTTTCATGAAGATTCATCACTTAAATTTCCTGTGGGACATTATTTTTGCTAGGTTTTCTCCAAAAAAATGCCACAAGAAACTAGAAGCAGAATAAAAGGGGAGCTCGGCGGATTCTGTCAGCATAAATAAATACAGCTCTGCCGTGGGATGATTTCCTAAATCAGATGGATTTCTAAAGTTGTCAGAATGCTACCTAATCTACAGTGAAACCACCTAAGGGGCTATGTTTGAAATGTTGCCTAAACAGGCATTGTGGAGAACTTTGATACTCCCATCATCTTGTTATAGCAAAAGGAAGTAAAAGGGGAAATGTAATAAATTGGTTCTGCAAAGAGACATTTTTAGATTTTATATGATAGAATTGGTAGAATAAAAATGCATTTAAGGAGAAGTTCTGATTATATAAGCTAAGTTGTTTTGCCAGCCATCTCCCTGAAAGGCATTTTCTAACATATTTGTTCCAAAACACTTTCTACACAATAAGTATTCATTTCAACCAATGTGGGAATAACTCCGTGGTTTATGTATGATGTAACCATTCCAGGTCCCTTACAAAATACTAATCTGACTCACAAAAACATATTATTTTAAGCAGCTTTCAACGAAGAAAGGTTTGATTCTTGGCTTTTGCTTCTAGCAACTAACATGTTTTAAAAAGTATTAGAGGGGCCGACCCCGTGGCGCACTCAGGAGAGTGCAGCGCTGGGAGCACAGCAGTGCTCCTGCCGCGGATTCAGATCCTATATAAGGACGGCCGGTGCACTCACTGGCTGAGTGTGGTACGGCCGGCCAGTCACAAAAAGACAAAAAAAAAAAAAAAGTATTAGAAATGCAACAATTAAATATTTTAACCTCTTAGTTTTGTTTTCTTCTTGTGAATTTCTTACTTAATTCAGGCCATGAATAATAACATGATAAAGAAGTGTATTAAAATATTGGCCAAGGTAAAAGGACCATCTTTTGTGAGTAGAGGATAAAGAATTAAGCAATACACTCATCCTTCAGTATCCATACAGGATTGGTTCCAAGATCCCCCTCATACTAACATCCTCAGATGCTCGTCTCTAATATAAAATAGCATAGTATTGGAATATAACCTACGCACAACCTCTCATACACTTTAAATCATCAAATCATCTCTAGATTCTTTATAACACTTAATGCAATGTAAATGTTAGGTAAATTGTTTTTATACTGTATTGTTTTTTATTGTTGTACTGCTATTATTTACTTATTTATTTTTTCTGAATATTTTCAATCCAATATCAGTTGAATCCACAGGTGCGGGACACACAGATAGATACAAGGGCCAACTGTACTTTTTTTAGCTAATAAATTTTACTTTAAAATTTTTATATCTCAATTTTTAAAATATCCAGTCGAATGGCTTTGCTATTCAAATTAAGAAAAATGATTTCCCATAAAAAAGCAAAAATGACTTTAATAAACAAAACATTGGCTTATTCCTACCAAGGCAACAAGGAAAGAGAAATTTAGATTACTAAAGAGAGGGTTTAAAATAAAAAAGTAGTGGAAAATAGGAGGAAAATAAATTCTGACTCTCAATATTTGATAACTTAAAATTTCAGATATGGGAAAACTCTTCAATAATACCATCAAAGTTATCGCCAACCGTGTATATAGCATGCAAATCATTCACCACCAAAATATAGTGCTTCTCCTAAAGCTAGTCTTCATTTTCAGAGTGCAATTTGATTCAGCATATAAATAAACACAGGAAAATGACAAAGAAATACACACACACACACACACACACAAACACTCCGATTTACAACACATTGGAATGATTCAAAAGAGCAATTCAGTTCTTTGAAGCAAGATTCCTGATTGTCAATAAATTTTACATTCACTCAGTATCTCATAAATCTTCATGCAACTCATTCCTTCTATACTAAGGTGAAGTAAAAAATATATAGCTACATTTTCTGGCACATTGTTGCAAATCACAGTAAACATTTGCAAAAGAATGTGTGGGTCAGGAACTTGTATTAATACCCAGATAATCACTACTAATGAGGTGATTATTCAGTTCCATAATAATGAGAACTGCTTTAGCTTGGATTTTATGCTTACCATTTCTCAAAATCATGAAAAGAACTACTACTGCCTTTTAAAGGCCAATACTAGGGGGGAAAATTGCAGCTGCAAATTTGGTGTGGCAGATGAGACACTTCCTTGCCCAGGAAGTGCGTCACTAAGATTATGCCAGTTTAGGGACTGGCCAAGGCTCTCAAGGAGTGACAAGCACAGTGTACTTCCCCAAGGGCAGGTAATCCGGTGATGTGACATTTCACCATTGGCCCTGCTTTGGAACATGACCTAAGGTAAGGCTGTCCAAGGTTACAAGAAGCAGCCACTGTGTCTTCACTCTAAGGCTTTTTTCTATTTCCCTTTTAAAGGGCGACACAATCAGGGAAATATTGCCCTAGTTGGCAGCTGGTAACAATGAGAAAATAATTTTTTAGCTTTTTTGATTGGAGTTATTTAGGTCACTTTTAAATCATATAATGGAAGCCAACATCTTAGTGATACTGTGGATAGTTTTTTTAATGCAGTTATTCTAGGAAAGACAGTGCAGGGGAGGCAAAATTTTATCTCTTCCTTCTTAGGGTTTTCAACTAAGCCTGAGAATTAAATCACATAAAACAGATTAACAGGAGAAAAGCATACAAATTGACTTAATACAAGTTTTACATGACATAAGAGCCTTCATAAGGAAATATAGACCCAAAAAAGCAGTCGAAGTTGAATATTTATATATTGAATCGAACAAAAACTTATGAAACCAGGACAAGACAAGGAATGTTATTTTCCTTCTGGTGTAGGGAAGACATCTTCCATAAAGGAGCTTTATCTCCTTTATAAAAAGGAGAGGTCAGAACATGCTTCTTGCTCCTGATTTTTATTTAGATGCCTTTAGCTCAAAATAATCCTTATGCCAAAGTAGCATATTTTGGAGTGGCAAATTCTTCCACCCTTATACAATCTCCTTCATTTTATTTCCCCAGGTTTGAAAATCAAACAGATGATAGAAGCTCATATATATGAAGACTGGTAAAATTATAAAAATAAGTAATATATTCCACTTAGACCATCGCTTTAATTGACCTTTGATTTAAGAAATGATTAAGATGCATGTGATTCACTTGGTTTTTTAGCTGTGTTCTTTAAATTCATGCTTTTTCATAATTAATAAATCCTATAAAAATGATTGTAAAACAGATAAATTTTAACTAACATATGTATGCATATATGTTCAATTCTTACATAATGAGCTGAAATAAATGTGGAAGATATGATCAATAACAGCACGTGTATGGCATAGCATAGAATGATTACAGTGAGAAATAATTTGCTATCTAAACTAAAATACATGCAGTCTTAGAGTTGAAATTTGCAATCGAAAGATCACAGATATTCTACAAGTATTCAGAGCATCCTTATTTTTTTAGCTTTGGGTAAACCATAAACACTTTTCATCTTTGTGCTCCACTGCATGACATTGGGCACAATAAGACATGCTACCCTTGCTGAACCCCTTTTTCCAGAAAATATGTTCTCATTCATGGCCCTCTTCCCTGAACACCATCCCAACCATTGTTCCTGAGCATCTCATAAGGCTGTATTTCTGTCATTTAACTCCACCACCCAGACCACAGCTTTTTTTCCAGGGTTGGACTGCGACTGGAGGGCATCCAGTTTGTTGGCTGAGTGACACCAATCAAATTACCTCACAAGAATTTAAATAAGACAGAAACTGTGGTTTGTCCACAAACTAATGCAACTATTCCAACAACTCCCTTGCTGCAATCTGGGTTCCAGAATACTTACAGTAGTTTTCTGTTAGTTCATTTGTTTTATCTAATATGCTTTCAGTTAGAGACTTTTTTAAAATGTGCATTGCATTTATCAGAGGTCATAATATTATTCATATCATATGCTATAATAGTCCTGACTTCAGGTCTAATAATTTATTGGTCTCTCTGCTTTCTTACTGTGGTCAAACTGTGTGCACTGGGGGACTCCATATAATTTTTTTCTTTTTAGTAGTAAAAACTGTTTGTCACATGGCTGCCACATAGTTTTATTTCCTTATGAGTGCTCCCATGTCATGTAAAAGTTATATTAAATCAATTTGTATGTTTTTCTCCTGTGTAATCAATTGTTTCAATTCAAAAAATAAATTAAAAAAATAATAATAAATAAATAAAAATTAAAAATAAAATAAAATTGAATCCTCCTTCACTCAAGCCTTCCAATAAGATTGCAGCCGCAGCTGCCATGATGATTATGGTCTTGTTAGAGACACTGTGGCAGACACACACAGCTAACCCACAGAAACTAGGAGATAATAAATCTTTGTTGTTTTAGGCCACTAAACTTTGTGACTATTTACTACACAGCAATAGGTAACTAACATAGAGTATATCTGCCATAGGATAAATGACCCTGAGAAGGCATTCAATAATTCTAGTTAGTTGATCAATGAACAATTTTTATTGATCTTGCAAAGCACATAGAATTTGATTTTTAAAAAAAATTCTTCAAATAATTGGGTAAGTGATATCTCTGACCTCCAAAAGTGGTGAAGTGACCTTCCTAACATCTATTCTTTTAAATACTAGAAGAACTAGAAATACCTGAGATAGAAGAAATCTTATTAATTTTAAAGGAGTGAGCTGCTGTTTCAGCTCTGGGTAACCACTCCAATATCACCATTGGACCCATTTGCTTGGTATTTAACACAAAAAAATTTCCCCCAAGATTGAGTCATAAATGAATTGTTCTTCAAGTCTCATTGCAAATTCTCTAATCACAAATCAATTGCAGAACCAAAATCTATCATGACTCCAATATAAAACCTGATTAATAGTCATTATAACCATAGAAACTCATAGCTTCTTCAGGCTATAGTTCTTTTTATACATTCTAATGCCAGAGTTATTTTCCATCAAACCATTGACTGATAGATTTAAATTTAACTTCATTTATATGATATACAAATTGAGGTTTCTTTTCATCATATCTGCACAAAAGCACTTAGATCCTATCATGCCTTTATATAGTTTTTTCTTCCCTAAACGGTATTTCTAAGATAGTTTTTTATTTACAAATGCATACTTTTCTAGACTATTTGAAGATATTCTACATTTTTAATTTAATTTCTAGAGTAACATCAATAAATGATAGTATTTAAATATGTAATGCTATATAACTACTTTGGATGTTAATGGACATACAGTCCCTAATAATATAATATCTGGGTTATGAATAAAACTGGGAAAGGAAAATAAATAAGGAAATGAGCTAAGCTGCATATTATTACAAATATTTATTGCAATGACTAAGATAATTACATTCTGAATCATAAAATAAAGCCATTAAATTTAATGGAAGTAATTCTACATAAAGCTGTATATATCTTCTTTCATTTTTTATAACGGTTAGAGAAAAATTTTTTCTAAAATGAAACTATCAATAAGCTCATTAAATCATGTCAGGCTTTCTCTTATTTTGACATGATTTTGTCTAATGGGCTTTTCCTTTTAACAAGGAGTACAACAAATATGTAATGCCTGGTATGTCCAGGGTAACAAATGTCATAAAATATATCTTACTTTTGTGCCTTCTTTTTTTTTTTTACAGTTTTGAACTAGACGGCTCCAATGCTGGCACAAATCATATCCATAGTGACTCAGATTCTTTCTGAATCAGAGTCTGTAGACCAGCCATCAACAACATTTTCCTTTCCTAGAATATGAGTGGTCTGGATTTTGCCAGAGAGTCATGACTGCCAGCCAACCAGAACCTGCCAGTGGACTCAGGAAGCAGGCTTATTATTCGACTGTTTGACTTGTCATTACCCTGGGTATAAAATAAGAAACATCAAGACAAAGAAGAACTTGAGTTGACTGCTGTATTTACTACCCTGCTGCTTAAGAAATTGTTAGGATTTGTCATCTTTTAGCATGCTAGCAAACAATATCGGCTCATATTAACAGCCAGCTTTAAAAGCAGACTGAAGCATAATTTCCCAGTTCTACCAATGAGTCCTTTAGCTACCTGACACTTCTGAAAATTTTTAGCTATGTCTGAGTTCATTCAAAAAACAAAAACTGTCAGTATTTAAATGCATCTTGCAAATATTTTTGAACACTTTCAAAAGTAAAGAATTGCTTCAATGGCCTTAGGTGGCCCTTGCAAACACCTGGATAAGGCTAATGTATTCCTAGGAGCTACTGATATGTTAAACACTCAATAAAGTTTAAATGGATATTTTTGATCCATATCCTGTTGTCAAATTAGGCTCTTGGGTCCCAAAGTCATAGAAATGAACAATGTACCCAGCAGTAAAGTAAGCAACACTTTATTAAAAGAGGAGATAGACTTATGCGTAAGGGAAGTAGCTACAGGGAAGCTAGCTAGTTGAGGGTCCTTTTTAGAGCAAGGGAACAAGGGGTGCAGGCCAGCATCATCGTTCTGCACTTCTGGAAGTGGTCCATTCTGTTCTTCCTGGTTGCATCATGGGTGCATGCTCAATTAGGGATTTGGTGCTCATGCCTGCTCAGTAGGCCCAAGATGTGGTGTTGCTCATTATCACCTCCCCAGGAGGGTTGTTATAGTGGTCACCTTGAAGCTTTGTATGCATGCAGGAACTCCTAAAAGGGTCTTAAGGTTAATTTGTAACTGAATTTTTACAATTATGAGAAAAGAAGGAATGGGTGGGTAATAAGTTCCAAACAAAGCTAACAGTTATATTTTAACAAGCCTTGAGGAAAGGGTTTTGCAACTCAGTGAATATCTGTTCCCCTCTTATCTCAGTTTCTTTTATCAGGGCAGACTACTGGGTAATCATGAGCCCTGGGGGGTCTCATGACTGAGGAGTGGAAAAGTAACAAAATGTCCTTTGCAGGGAAAATGGAGTTAGTTTGGTTCACAGGCCTAGCCCTATTCTATCTCAATCACACTTCATTTTCTTACTGTGTTAGTCCATTTTGTGCTGAGGTAACAGAATACCACAGAATGGGTAATTCATATTTATGAACAGAAATGTATTGGCACACAGTTCTGGAGGCTAGGAAGTTTAACATCAAGGTGCTGGCACCTGGCCAGGGCCTTCTTGCTGTGTCATAACATGGCAGAAGGTGAAAGGGCAAAAGAGGGCAAGAGAAGGCTGAACTTGCCTTTACAGTGGCATTAATTTCACCCATGAGGGCAGAACCCTTACGGCCTAATCACCTCTTAAAGGTCTCACCTCTTAATACTGTTACAACAGCAATCAAATTTTAACGTGAATTTTTTTTTTTAAGTTATTTTATTTTATTTTTTAAATTTTATTTTGTCGATATACATTGTGGCTGATTATTGCTCCCCATCACCAAAACCTCCCTCCCTTCTCCCTCCCCCCGTCCCCCCCAACAATGTCCTTTCTGTTTGCTTGTCGTATCAACTTCAAGTAATTGTGGTTGTTATATCTTCTTCCCCCCCCCCCGTTTTGTGTGTGTGTGTGTGTGTGTGTGTGTGTGTGTGTGTGAATTTATAAATTAATTTTTAGCTCCCACCAATAAGTGAGAACATGTGGTATTTCTCTTTCTGTGCCTGACTTGTTTCACTTAATATAATTCTCTCAAGGTCCATCCATGTTGTTGCAAATGGCAGTATTTCATTTGTTTTTATAGCTGAGTAGTATTCCATTGTGTAGATGTACCACATTTTCCGTATCCACTCATCTGATGATGGACATTTGGGCTGGTTCCAATTCTTGGCTATTGTAAAGAGTGCTGCGATGAACATTGGGGAATAGGTATACCTTTCGACTTGATGATTTCCATTCCTCTGGGTATATTCCCAACAGTGGGATAGCTGGGTCGTATGGTAGATCTATCTGCAATTGTTTGAGGAACCTCCATACCATTTTCCATAGAGGCTGCACCATTTTGCAGTCCCACCAACAATGGATGAGAGTTCCTTTTTCTCCGCAACCTCGCCAGCATTTATCGTTCAGGGTCTTTTGGATTTTAGCCATCCTAACTGGGTTGGATGGTATCTAAATGTGGTTTTGATTTGCATTTCCTGGATGCTGAGTGATGTTGAGCATTTTTTCATGTCTGTTGGCCATTTGTATATCTTCCTTAGAGAAATGCCTACTTAGCTCTTTTGCCCATTTTTTAATTGGGTTGCTTGTTTTTTTCTTGTAAAGTTGTTTGAGTTCCTTATATATTCTGGATATTAATCCTTTGTCAGATGTATATTTTGCAAATTAACGTGAATTTTGGAGGAGACAAACATTTAAAATGTAGCACCTACTCTGGAGGTGCAGACAATTTATTCTTTATATTTATTAAATGACTTAAGCTTTTGGATTGATAAATTCTGCATAAGCATGCCATGTTTCCATTTGCCTTTGTGTTGCAAATACATCTTTACTATAATTTGCTTTAGTCAATGAGGAGAGTTTAAAAATCCAGCTTGAGTGACAATAACTGCCTTTCATAGGAAGTGATTTTTGAGCTGGCCTTAAAGAATATGCGGGGTTCCCCCAGCCAGAAAAGGAGTATTAAGACATTGCTGGAAGGGAAAATAACCCAATCAAAGGCCTGGAAAGCAAAAATGCTTTGGATAGTCAGAGAGCCCCTATTTTACAGCTAAAGATATGGAAGTGGACAGATGGTCAGGGATGAATCTTAAAAAATAAAACTTTGCATGAAATACAACAGATTATGAACTTGATTCTTTAGGATTTGGAGGGCAGTGGAGGTTTTTTAAAAAGTGGTGTCCTGTTTCAGTCAAATAGTTGTTTGCTGACAGGAAGAAGAGAAGAAAAATAATGGTAACAGAAAAAACCATTTAGATGGCTATTCAACCAACAATGGTAATGGTATTTTGGCCAGAAACATATCTGAATTGATTTCATTGAATTCCCTGAAAACCTCTCTTCCTAACCAGGATTCCCCTTTTTATTCTTAAGCCTTTATCATTCTGACTTTCCATTGGGTTCATTATCTTTAAATCGTCATGAACACCAATTGAATGTTAACACAAGAGGACTACTGGATCTGCTAAATAGAAAAGGGAGACATTATTTTCTAAAAAAAAAAGAATAAAAGGGAAAAGAGACAATCTGCAGATTGGGGAACACAGGTCCCCACTGGACCAAAGACAAGCATTCTGGCAAACAAAGGAGCAAGGCTAGTATTTAAGCCTTCCAATATCAGGTTTACATGAATGCTCAGTGAGCTTAGAGGAATGCTATGAATATTTAGGGAGAAGACTGCACATTTGTGTAATGAGTAAACATAACACAAGGGTGTGTTATTTCACAGGCTCTTCAGGCTGGCTGTGGCTGGTTTTGATGTGGCCTCTCTTAATGGAGAAAAGGGAGAAGAATGTCCTTTAGAGTCTGTTTTCTATCTAATTGGAGCCAAAGAGGGCCCTCAAGAATGAGAAGGAGGGGATCGGTGGCTGGTGCCAGGTGGACTTGTTGAAGATTAGTATAGAATTCCCAGCTATAGCTGATTCGGACTTATCTTCTGAGAGTTGCCTTTGCGTAGTTACAGAAGAGAAAATTTTGTAACAATTAGCAATATACATACTTGCAGGCCTAGAAATGCATGTCTGCCCATTCCCTCCCTGTGGCCATTTGGTTCTGTTAAACAATTTGAATGACTCTTTTAACCACAGTGAATCCATGTTGTCTGTGCTTTTAGGTACATTTCTAACAAGACTTTTCATCTACATCATTTTTTTATTCAACTGTCTATGCTATTAGTAAGCTTATATAATCTGGGAATACCACTATGAATTATCATGCTTTACTTTAGTATTTATTGAAAACTGATTAAATTCTTCCTGAATAATAATCTTCTATTTATACCCAATTTCTGATGCGACAGAGTCTCATTTAAAAAAATATACTTATATTATTTGAATTTTGCCAAGGTAAAGAGTTGGTTTCTTGGACACAATATAATTCACCTGATTTGCCAAAGAAATTCTAGGGAAAGATAAGACTCTCTCCAAGGCCTATTATGAAGTTCAGCCTAATTAGGCAGCACATCTGTTCCTCTGTCTTACAACTTTTACAGACTTCACTCTCACTCTTTCATCATCAAAGTTCAGAAGTACAGCAACAACCACAACAGCATGAGGAAACAGACCAGAAAACTGAACTGCCTATTTAAGGAACTGCTCCAGTGAGGAGCTGGTTTTAATTGTGATCTAAGTCAAGCTGGACAAAAGATAGGGCTGGCAGCTAGCTGTGGAGATTACCTGGAGTCAGGAATAGTAAGTTTCAAGGCAGGTACTCAATCAGCTTCTGAGGAGTAGGCTCTGAGCAGGTAAGCCAGAGGTGACTATAATCCAGTACCCTAGAGAGCTTCATCAACAAGAAGATGTAAGAGCAGGGCAGGGATTTTTTTTAAGTGAGAGATATTACAGTATATGTGCATGCTGATTTGAATGATCCAGGAGAGAGTGAAAGTCTGATGATATGGAAGGGCAGCACTGCTGGAATAATTGGATGTGGGCCTGTTCTGGGAGTAGCCAGCAACCTTACTGAGGCTCAGAGCAGTGCTAATGTAATCAATTACACTGGACTCTTCTCCCTCTCTGAATCACCCTCATCTTCCCTAGCAGCACTTTACTACTCCTAGAATAGCGAACTCAAAATTTCTGACACCATACCAGTATTCCATCTTCAAGTTTTATTCTCTGTACATACTTTCTCTCCTTTCTGTGGCTGGTTGTTTCTGTTAATATTGTTAGAAATAAGTTTTAACTCATTTTAAGAACCAACATAAAGCTTTCCTTCCTCCCTGCAAGATGCCCATCACCCCAGTATCTTTTCCTTTACTATGTCACCATCATGGTAAAATGTAAAGAAAAGAAAAAAATATTTTCTGAGCACCTTGCATGTGAGCATATTTAAAGTCTATATTCTTTGTTCTGTTGCAAGTAGAATTGAACATTAAAATGGTATTGATTGCTTACAGAACCTCAAGGAAGGTTGGTGAAAAAAAGATTGAGGGAGAATGTCCAAAACCATGCTGCACAACCCATTGGTGGAGAACACCATTCCGCAGCCAAGCACTCAAATTAGACCTGCCCCAGGACCACTGCTAGTCCCAGCAATGCCATCTTCTTCAAGTCTCTCCTACCCAGAGCGAATTCTTAACATAGTCAGTGACTGGGCGTGCATGTCTTTTCAGTGAAGTGCATGTCAGCAGCAAAGGGGACCAGGAAAGCAAGTGTCTAGTAATTTCAACTACTTCAGTGGGAAGCAGGCCCACTTTTGAGGGTTTTAATTGATGAGGTTTCTGATTCCTACCACCCCAGAGTTCTATCAGTCTTGTTTTTATAAATCTTATTGCTATCTTTCTTAGAAAATATAAATGATGTATATATATGGTTGTTGTAGTTTACTTCCTTGGTAAACTTTTGAATTTCTTAATTTCTATATGTTGTCCATTTTATTTTTCTGTTATCTTTTAGGTGGAAAATACTTTCCAGATATGCCATGTCTGTAGAATATATTTTTGATCACCCACTGTGTGCCAGGAAGATACTAATGATACAAAGACAACACACTTTTCTTATCATCAAAAAACAGTCTAGTGAGATGTACAAGAATACACTTAGCACTGCAAAGCAAGGTATGCTAAAGTGGCAGGTGAAGTATAACAGTATAAAGCTGATAGCTAAGAATAGTTATCACTAATAATAATGATCTGCAACTATTTAGACTCTGTTCTTTAGATTCTAGCCTCCTGCTACTAAAATGGGTTTAAGTAACGGATCTCGCTTATTTTCTATCACTCCTAGGCCTCCAAACATTTTGTCTCCAGTCTCTCAACCAGGTATCCCAAACCTTACATTTTGATAGTTGTAAACCGAATATTTTGTGTTATCGCTTTGTTTCCTAGCTGACCTCTCTGAACACAATCTCTTGCCTTATTTACCGTATTAGCCAGTATCATTTCTACATTGCCAACCCCAAATCCTGACTTCTTCTTACTTACCCTGCACCCTCAGCATCCAAGTCTTAGCAGGATAATTGACTTTAGAAAAAACCTTGAAGCTTTGATGAATAGAATCAGCAAATAAAATTTAAAGGTAAACATAGAACTTCTGAGATTACAGTTGATAAATTTAGTAACATCTGAGAATAGATAGTAAAGCTTGTTCCAGTTTCTTGTCCAAATTGTTAAGTATTCAACAGGATGAATTCTATTGAGATGTGTCTAGCAGTTTATTCAGCGTATTTGCTTCATCTGATTTAATCCAAACAGCAATTGTGGGATGTTAAAATAGTTAAACCTGAGTAAGCATTTGAAGGTTTATGCAGAGTCCAGCGGTTCTGGCAGATTAGCTAATAAAACTTAAGCACCATTCTTTCAGAGGTTGTGGCCCACAAAGATAAATTCTAATTTGACCAGTCTGACCTCTTCCATAGCTCTTTAGTTATGTAATGAAGCTATTACTGCTCCATTTTCCCATAAACTTCAATGGGAAGTTTATTTGGTGCCTATGAAGCACCAAATGAAATGAAGATTTGCAAGAGATCTGCCTATTTGAATATGGACCCCCAAACTATAAAACTCAGGACCTTGTGTTTTACTAGCTTTAGTCATTTTACTGGGTCATTTGATCTAGCTGCCCTCTTGGATCAAGTTAATTAAATAAGTACTTAATCTATTAAGGACCTACTCATGGACATCAAACTTTACAACCATTCTTTGTTCCAAAAAATACTTGCTGATGGGGTGGAGAGGAACGGGTAAAGGGGCATGAAAATCAAGTACAATGTATTTTGAGAAGTAAAATTAAATTAAATTAAATTTTAAAAAAATACTTGCTGCTGCTGATGTCACTTTTATATATATTCCAGGTAACAATCATGTTACTGTCACATGCACAATATCAACAACATAATGTTTTGATCACTGGATTACTGGAATGTGTTCATTTTTCTGGATTAAACATGATGCTTCTATGAATGCCCCAGAAGTTAAGAACAAAGAAATAGGATTTTTTGATCCTTCTGAGATCTGAGGAAGTGCTCAAATCTTTCTTTTCTCTGAAATGTCAAGAAGCCCTTAGTCTTGCCTTGCACACCTAAGCTTTTACAGATGGAGGAAATTGGTATGACTTTCTTGCACAATTTAGAACATAAGACTCACCCCAGTGACCCTCTGGGATTCTGGCTTGGGCAAGCTCAACATGGGCCCCAGATGTTCAGCAGCATTCTCCTTACAGAAAGAGAGTGTTACCTAGAAAAAAGCAAATGAAGCTAGTTGGTCTCTCATATTCCAAAAAGTGTGCTATAATTTCAAATAATTTAAATGCAGAATAGAGTTTCTCATTTTATTACCTATGTCAAATTTTTGTGAAATTTCATGACACTGGAAGGCATTTGCATATTTCTTTCTGTCTGGATGGAATTAGTGTTTGAGAGTTCTTTGCATATTCCAACCTGAGTTTACTATCAAACAGTATAATTTGCATATTTTTGTCTTATAAACCCAAAATAAGTTTTGATCATATCTGAATTGTGTAAGTCGCTTTTTTTTCTCTTTGTATCATTTTACTCACCAGGAAGATATCTTTGTTTTAAAAAAGAGTTACATAAATAAATAATAAATAGTACAATGGAATTAACAACCTTAATTTTCTCTATTTTAGTCACTTCAGTATTTAATCTGCAGTTTGCTGAATTAAACTCCTATCCCTAACATAAGCAAAATCAGGATAGCACTTATGAAATCAGGATTATGTGTATATAGCACTTAGCACAACACTTGCCATGGTAAACTCTCAACAACTAGTAATAATAGCAATACAGCAGAAGCAGTCTTTTAATTCAATTGCTCCTCAAAAACTATTGAGCACCTAATAGGTTCTGAGTTTGTGATCCAGTTTGTGAATATGATCCATTTTGTGGCACAGATACAAAGTAAGCCACAGTTCTTGGGTCAACAGGTTCAGCGTGTAGTGAAAGAGACAGATAAATAAATAATCAAAATGAAATGCCATACAGGTCAGGAGCTCTTTGTGCAAAGCCCTTTGGGTTATAGAGGAAATGACTAACTATGGGATGTGGAGGTCTGGAAAACATTCACAGAGCTAGGAACTTTGAGGCTTACAGATTCTGTGCGAGATTTTCCAGGAGATAGAATTAGTCTACTTAGCAGAGAGGGTCCTTAGTGGGAAGTAAAGATTGCTGAACTACTGATCTATCTCCAACAACATTGGGCCCAAGTTTTCCAGATATCCCTTGCTCTGATACCCCAGGGATGAGACCATCTCCTCACCACTACCCACCTCCAGCTGCAGGCAAAGTCACCCACCCCATGACTTCAGTCATGGTGTTCTGTGGCTTCTGAAATACATCCTATCATGCTTCTAATACCAGCTCACCTGTATCACCATCAGAAGTCAGAGTTTCAGAGATCACCCAATTTTACAGATATTCATCACCATCCTGCTCTCAGCATCTGCTAATCTGATCACATCTCCTATATTCTTCGTCATCCAGGCCTTTCTACCAAAACTTGTTTATTGTCATGAGAAAACTCCTCTTCTCCCTTAACTTCTTCACTGAACATTTCCTTCAGATGTTCACAAAATTCAACCTGGCTCATGAAATTACTGCTTTCCCTAAAGCCCTTCAAATGGAGGATGTTTTCAATTTTTTCCTCTTATCTATAGTATAGTTGTCTCTCAGTATACACAGGGGATTGGTTCCAGAACCTCCTGCAGATACCAAAATTCACAGATGCTCAAGTCCCTGATATAAAATGCAAATATGTATTTGCACATAACCTATGCACATCCTCCCTTAATCATCTCTAAATTACTTATATCACCTAATACAATGTAAATGTTATGTAAATAGTTGTTATACTATATTGTTTTTTATTTGTATTATTTTTTATTAGTTTCTTTTTTTCAAATATTTTCCATCTGCAGTTGGTTGAATCCACGGCTGTGGAACCCACACACACAGAGGGCTGACTGTGCTACGTATGTCTACAGCTAGAGATAGTGTCCTCTGTGATTCCTGTTGCTACTTCCAAACTATCACTCCTCTTTCCCCCTTCAAAACTGACATGTCTTTTGAAATATATGTCCTCATACTTTGCTACCCTCTATCCCCTTGTTAAACCACTTCCGGATTTTTGACTTATTGCTCTTCATTCATTTACATTTTTTCTGTCATCATGGTTATCCACAGTAGTCCCCCTTATCCTCTGGGAGTATATTCCAAGACCCCCAGTGTGTATCAAACTCTGTAGATACTATGTTTTTTAATCTGTTAATCAACAGGGCTACTAAGTGACTAACAGGCAGGTGGGGTGTACAGCATGGATACTCTGGACAAAAGGGTGATTCATGTGCTAGGCAAGTTAGAGCAGAATGGCAGGAAATTTCATCACACTACTCAGAAGAGTGCCAAATTTAAAATGTATAAATTTTTTATTTCTGGAATTTTTCATTTATTATTTTCAGGCTGTGGTTGATGGAGGGTAACTGAAACCCTGAATGAATAAGAGGGAATTACTGTACTTCAAAATCCAACCAGATGATTCAACTAACACTTTGGCCTTTAAATTCCTTTGTTTTCTTGGTTCTAATAACCTTGTCCTTCATCTCTTCTCCATGACCTACTCACATTTCATACCTAGACTTTGTCATCACTCTGTACCATATCTGAATTTCCATTTCAAACATTTCATTCTGTCATGTCCTATTCTTCCAGCCTACTTATTCTGGTAAACCACTCACACAGTTCACCATCTCAGCAATACCACCAATTCATTGACCTTGTAACTTTTCTTTATTCATCATAACTCCATGTCCGTATGTATTGCCTTATCCTGATTGTTTTTTATGATCCAACACTACAAGTACTTTTTTTTTTTGGTGGCTGGCCAGTATAGGGACTATAACTACTTTCTAACATATGCCCTTAACTCCCTTTTACCTTTCTCCATCAATCATTCTTTCCTGGAAAAACCTAAACTCTGGTCTAATCCACCCAACTGTTAATCTGTTTCTGCATTCAAGTGGCTGGACAGTGCTAGAGAATATTACATAATTATGTTTACTGGACTCAATATGCACATCTTGCCCAAAGCAGTGACTAATTGTATGCCTTCATCTGTCACTTCCTCTTGGAATTTTTTTTTCTCTAGGTATATTATCTATTATTGTGTGTTATACCCTTGAGCATGTCTGCATTTAAAATGATCACAAGTTTGTAGAGGCCTGGAAGCCACCAGGCCCACATGCCCTGAGTCAGCCATGCTGGAAAAGACAAGTGCCGTGGGACCCCCAGCCCAGGCTAGTCCCCACTGCCCAGAATAAGGCAGTCCCTTCCGGATCTGGACCAGACATCAGGGTGGAATGAGTGAACCATAATACCCCCTGCCACAATGACTAAACACCAAAGGAAAGTTCCCAGAAATATGAAAAATCAAGAAAGTACATCACCACCAAAGGAAAATAATAACTTTCAAGCTCTAGATCCTATAGAATAGGAAGTCCTTGAAATGACTGACAAGGAATTTCGAGCAACAATTCTAAGAAAATTAAATGAGATACAATAAAACTCAGCTAGACAAGACAATGAAATGAGAAAAAATATACAGGACCTGAAAGAAGAAATGTACAAAGAAATCGATGCCCTGAAAAAGAATGTAGCAGAGCTTGTGGAGCTGAAGGATTCATTCAACAAAACAAAAAGCACAACAGAGAGTCTAACCAGTAGGCTAGAACAAGCAGAAGAGAGAATTTCTGACCTTGAAGACAGGCTGTTTGAATTAACACAGGTGGACCAGAAAAAAGAAAAATGAATTTTAAAAATTGAAGAAAATATAAGAGAGATAACAGATCACCTTAAGCACTAAAATATCTGAATCACTGATATTCCAGAAGGGAGGAAAAAGGAAATGGCATTGAAAACATAGTCAATGAAATAATAGCAGAAAACTTCCCAGGTATAGGGAAAGTCACAGATCTTCAGATTCAGGAGGCCCAAAGATCCCCAAAAATATTCAACCCAAAAAAGTCCTCTCCAAGACATGTTATACTCAAACTGGTTAAACTCAAAGAAAAAGAGAGAATCTTAAAAGCTGCAAGAGAGAAGAGACAAGTCACCTATAAGGGAGGCCCAATCAGACTAACAACAGACTTTTCATCAGAAACCCTAAAAGCCAGAAAAGAATGGGATGATATATTCAAAATACTAACAGATAAAAATTGCCAGCCAAGAATACTTTACCCATCAGGCTATCCTTCAGAAATGAAGGACAAATAGTATATTTCTCAGACAAACAAAAACTGCGGGAGTTCACGACCATACAACCAGCCTTATGAGAAATTCTCAAGAGAGTACTGGGTTTGATACCTGAAAAACAACCATCACTGCCATGAATACTCAAGAAAGAACAAAACTTACTAGTAAAACAAAAATGCTAACAATAAAGAGAAAAAAATAGTTTATCTACCACCCCAAGAAACCAACAAACACAGAAGACAAACAGAAAATCAGAAAGGAAGGAACAAAAGATACTTAAGACAACTAAACAAAAATCAATAAAATGCTAGGAGTAAATCAGAACTTTTCAACAATAACTCTAAATATAAAAGTATTAAATTCCCCACTCAAAAGACACAAACTGACTGACTGGATTATAAAGATGGACCCAACAATATGCTGCTTTCAAGAAACTCACCTTCCCTGCAAAGACACACATAGACTAAGAGTGAAAGGATGGAAAAAGATTTACCATGCAAATAGAAATGAAAAACGAGCTGGAGTAGTTATTCTTATACCAGATAAAAAAGACTTTAAACTAAAAACCATAAAAAGAGATAAAGAAGACCACTATATAATGATGAAAGGATTTATCCATCAAGAAGCCATAACAATCATAAATATATATGCACCTAATGTTGGAGCAGCCAGATTTATAAAGAAAACACTATTAGATCAAAAGAATGAGATAGACACTAACCCATAATAGCAGGGAACCTGAACACCCCCCTCTCAACATTGGACTGATCATCTAGGCAAAAAATCAGTACAGAAACTCAAGATCAAAAAACGCTATAGACCAATTGGACTTGGCAGATATCTACAAAACATTCCAACAATCTCAGAATATTCATTCTTCTCATCAGCACATGGAACATTCTCCAGGATAGAACACGTTTCAAAAAATTCAAAAAATTGGAATTATTCCATGTAATTTTTCACATCACAGTGCATTAAAATTAAAATCAATAACAAATGAAACTCTGGAAACTATACAAACACATGGAAATTAAACAACATTCTACTTAATGACATATGAGTCCAAGGAGAAATTAAACAGGAAATCAAAACATTTCTTGAAATGGATGAAAATAAAGACACATCATACCAAAACCTGAGGGGTACTACAAAAGTAGTACTAAGGGGGAAATTTATCACATTAAATGCTTACTTCAGAAGAATGGAAAGACGGCAAATAAACAACCTAACACTTCACCTTAAAGAACTAGAAAAACAAGAACAATCCAAACCCAAAGTTAGTACACAGAAAGAAATAATTCAGATCAGAGCAGAACTAAATGAAAAAGAAATCTGAAAAATGATACAAAAGATCAATGAAATAAAAAGTTGGCTTTTTTAAAAAGATAAAATTGACAAACCTTTAGCAAGCTAATGAAAAAAAGAAGAGAGAAGACCCAAATAACAAAAATTAGAAATGAAAATGGTGATATTAAAACTGATACCTCAGAAATACAAGGAATCATTAGAGACTACTATAAACAACTATATGCCAACAAATTTGAAAATCTGGAGGAAATGGATAAATTTCTGGACACATACAAACTGCCAAAACTGAGCCAAGAAGATATAGAAAATCTGAACAGGCCAATAACAATAAAAGAGATTGAAGCTTTTTTCAGGAAACTCCCAACAAAGAAAAGCCCAGGACAGGATGGGTTCACTGCAGAGTTCTGCCAAACCTTCAATGAGGAATTGATACCAATTCTCTACAAACTATTCCAAAAGATTGAAACAGAGGCCCCTCTCTCAAACTCATTCTATGAGGCAAACATCACTTTGATACTAAAACGAGACAAAGATACATCAAAAATAGAAAACTACAGGCCAATATCTTTGATGAATATAGACACAAAAATCATGAATAAAATACTAGCTAACAGAAAACAGCAACACATACACAAAATTATACACCATGATCATGTGGGATTGAACCCAGAGATGCAAGGTTGGTTCAACATACACAAATCAATAAACGTGATATACCACAAAGACAAAACTATGTGATCATTACTAAAATAAAAGCAAAGACAAAGACTATGTGATCATCTCTACAGATGCTGAAAAAACATTTGACAAATTCAACAGTCACTCATGATAAAGACTGTCTACAAGTTAGTTATAAATAGAATGTATCTCAACACAATTAAAGCCATATATGATAAGCCCACTGCCAATATTCTCCTAAATGGAACAGGAACTAGACAAGGATGCCAATTCTCACCACTCCTATTCAACATAGTGTTGGAAGTATTAGCTAGAGCAATCAGAGAAGAGAAGGAAATAAAGGGCATCCAGATCAGAAAAGATGAAGTCGAACTGTCCCTGTTTGTGGATAATATGATCCTATATATTGAACAGCCTAAAGCCTCTACAAAAACATTCTTAGAGTTGATAAATGATTTCAGCAAAGTTGCAGGAAACAAAATAAATGCACAAAAATCAGTAGCATTTCTATACTCCAACAGTGAACATGCAGAAAAAGAAATCAAAAAAGCTAGCCCATTTACAATAGCCACCAAAAAAATAAAATACTTGGAATAAAGTTAACCAAGGATGTGAAAAATCTCTACAAAGAGAACTGCAAACCGCTGTTGAAAGAAATTAAAGAGGACACAAGAAGATGGAAAGTTATCCCATGCTCTTAGATTGGAAGAATTAACATTGTGAAAATGTCCATATTACCCAGAATGATCTACAGATTCAATGTAATCCCCATCAACATTCCAATGACAGTTTTCTCTGAGATGGAAAAAGCTATCCACATATTTATTTGGAACAAAAAAGACCACACATAGCCAAAGCAATCCTGAGCAAAAAAGATAAAACTGGAGGCATAACACTGCCTGGCTTTAAACTATACTACAAAGCTATAATAACCAAGACAGCATGGTACTGGCATAAAAACAGACACACTGATCAATGGAATGAAATAGAGAACCCAAAAATCAACCCATACACTTACAGCCATCTGATCTTTGACAAAGACACCAACTCTTCACACTGGGGAAGAGACTGCATCTTCAGCAAATGGTGCTGGGAAAATTGGATATTCATATGTGGGAGAATGAAAGTAGACTCATACCTCTCACCACATACCAAAATCAACTCAAAATGTATTAAAGAATTAAATATACAACCTGAAACAATAAAACTCCTTAAAGAAAACGTAGGAGAAACACTCCAGGAAGTAGGAGTGGGTATGGACTTCATGAATAGAAGCCCAAAAGCACAGGAAACCAAAGGAAAAATAAACAAATGGGATTATATCAAACTAAAGACCTCTGCACAGTAAAAGAAACAACCAACAGAGTGAAAAGAAAACCAACAGAGCAGGAGAAAATATTTGCAAAATATACATCTGACAAAGGATTAATATCTAGAATATACAAGGAATCCAAACAACTTTACAGCAAAAAAACAAATAACCTAATTAAAAAATGGGCAAAGAGCTGAATAGGCATTTCTCAAAGGATGATATATGAACAGCCAACAGACACATGAAAAAATGCTCAACATCACTCAGCATTCAGGAAATGCAAATCAAAACCATACTGAGATACCATCTCACTCCAGTTAGGATGGCTAATATCCAACAGACTGAGAATGATAAGTACTGGAGAGGTTGTGGAGAAAAAGGAATTCTTATTCACTGTTGGTGGGGCTGCCAAATGATGCAGGCTTTATAGTAAATGGTATGGAGTTTCCTCAAACAATTACAGATAGATCTACCATATGACCCAGCTATTCCACTGCTGGGAATATATCAGAGGAATGGAAATCATCATGCCAGAGGGATACCTGTACTCCCATGTTTATTGCAGCACTGCTTACAATAGCCAAGAGCTGGAAACAGCCCAAATGTCCATCATCTGATGAGTGGATAAGGAAACTGTGGTACATCTACACAATGGAATACCACTCTGCTATAAAAAAGAACAAAATACTACCATTTGCAACAACATGGATAGACTTAGAGAAAATTATATTAGGTGAAACAAGTCAGGCACAGAAAGAGAAATACCACATGTTCTCACTTATTTGTGGGAGCTAAAAATAGATAGATAGATAGATAGATAGATAGATAGATAGATAGATAGATAGATAGATAGATAGATATACAAACAAAGGGTAGGGAGGGAAGAAGACACAGCAAGCACAACAATTCCTTGAACTTGTTAAGACAAGTGAACAGATATGATGCAGTGGTGGGGTAGGGGAGAGAGGTAGGGGGAAAGAGGAATGGGTAAAGGGACATGAAAATCAACTACAATGCATATTGAGAAGTTAAAAAAAATAAAATGGTCAGTTCTTTTTTATATAAAATAACATACTTTTATATTATTATGAATTGCCTAATAATAGAAATAATGATATATTTCTAAATTATTATTAAAAATAACTCCAGGTAATATTCTTGAGCCAGTTACATGACTGGCTCTCTCAACTACTCCTTTTCAGCTTTCAACAGAGTAACAAAAATGTAGAATTTTCTCACCACTCACTGAACCAAAAAATTTAATTGCCAGAAATTGCTACAGAACACATATTTAGTACATCAGGTGTTTGTTTTCTGTTGTGTTTTGCTTTGTTTCACCACTTACAGACTTTAAGAATCTATGACCTATATCAGCCTTTAAATGTCTAGTCAGTTAATACTGAAATCCACTAACCACTTTATCTCTCCCTGATCCCCCACACAAGATTTTACACCATGTACAATTTCACAGCTTCCAACTATCAGATATTGTTAAATAACATTAACTTCCTACTGTCAGATGTTGTTAAATGTACTGACCTCAGAGCTTACAAATCATGCACTCTCATCTGGGATCATTGCTTTGTTCTAGATCTTCAATTCAATAAGCTTCAAAGCTTGAGCCATTCCAGAACACATCTGCTTTAGAAAAACTGCATTGTGTCTGCCACAGCCTTCATAGAATAATCTGGGGGGCTGTGGGGGGGGGACGGAAGAGGGGAAAGGGTCTACAAAGAAAGGCTCTGTTTTCTTATCGGTAAAATAAGAAGAATAGAGCGAAAATTTAAGGTTTTTGTGATGTTTCAATAATTTAACATATATATGCGAGTACTTCAGTAAGTTCATGGAAGGATTCGTATTATCTTTTAGTTTCATTTTTCCACAGACTTTTTGAAGTAACCCCAGATATATGTCTCAGCAAGTATCCAATAAATGTTGTCTTTATAGTAATAATTATTATTACTTAGTCTAGTCTCTCAACTCTTGGCTTCACGTTACTGAGTTCTTGCAATTCTGTCCAAGGAAAGAATACTTATTTTGTTCTTCTTGTTGCTGTTGGTTCTCTTTGCTCTGTTGTCATCTTTTCTCTTCTTCTCTCTAGAGAATCTCTTCCAGTTTCCTATTGGCTTCTCTTCCCAGTAGGTATTCTAAGGGCCTCTTCCTA
Organism: Cynocephalus volans; assembly: GCF_027409185.1. NCBI lineage: Eukaryota > Metazoa > Chordata > Mammalia > Dermoptera > Cynocephalidae > Cynocephalus > Cynocephalus volans. The sequence goes on along the minus strand of NC_084468.1, from coordinate 99,541,437 downwards.
TTATTCATTCCAATACTTCAATTACATTATCTTCCACTTGCACTAAAATCTGCTGGGAAATTCATCAAATGATAATTGTAAAATAACCACCCTAATGGTAAAATTGTTTGAAAGTAAAGATTCCAACAAACACTAAAGTTGGTTTTAATTGTAAGATTTGTTAATCACATGAGGTCTATGGAGTCAGTGTGTCTATTTCTATTTTCAGAATTTACTAGATAGAAGCCCTTAATGAAATGTCGTCCATCAGTATCACTAGATTATTAACATGGATCACAAATTTCAGGCCCTCTAGTGGTCAACACCATGTTGCTCATTCTCTAAAACTGACAGTATTCTTCAAAGAAAGTGAAAAGTTACCATACTTACAAAAATATTTCCACCAAAAGATGATTGGACATTATCCATGTCCCCTAAACAATGTACCACTGCTGAGGCTAAATTATTCACTATACCAAAAAAAATCATTGGACACCAATGTTAATTAATTATTGAAATAGTATCTTTATTAAGAATAAGAAAAAAATCAAGAAGCCAAGATAAATTATCAGTACTTTCTGCACTGGTGTTGGGTCCAATATTTTAGTAATATAATAATTTTTTTTTATTATGGTATATGATATAGGCTTCAGGACCAGATGAGACTGTTTATTATTTATATATGTTAATTAGAGGAGCTAATAAATATTTCTAAGCAGCAGTTTCTAACAATTTTTTTTAAAAATCTAGATCAGAATATCTAATAGGAGCTATGAAAAGGAAACAAGATTAAAATAAATATCTTAACTAATATACTGCATGGGATAGAATAGGTGCTTATCAATCCATGAAATCATCATGGTAGCATTACTTTTGAGTAACAAAAAAATTAAGATATTTCTGTAATTTTTTATAAAAATCAGACTCTTACTGGAATTGTCTGATTAAGTTTAAACCCAAGTGCATTTAGTGTGTACCTGAATAATAATTATTCCAACCTTTTAAATTATATATGACTTAATAAGATAGTTACCGTTTTGCAAAAAATGGCAGAGAATGCCATTTTTTTAAAAGCAGAAACACCTCTCTTCAGTTTCAAAAACTGAGGACAAAATTAAGCAATTAAAAAAAAAAGTCTAATTATAAATAATTGCAGTGATTCTGCATAATTAATTTAAGATTATTACAATATTTAAAATAAAAAGGAAAAGTAAAAAGAGACATGAAAATATTAATGTATGGAAATACCATCTAACATCTTCCTGCTTGAAAAAAGTAAATTAGCTTTTGATGAAATTATGTACTATTTAGTAAAATATTCTTACTCTACTGTGTGACTGAGGACACAATATAATACTATGAAAATAATACAACATGTAATTTGTTGAGCTCCTTTACTTGCCTGCCTGCCACCTGCTCTTTTACCTGTAATTCTGCTGACTGGGCCAATTGTCTACCTAGGGCTGGTCTGGAGCTCACAGACCCCTCAAACCTATTGTACAGACTGGGTTACAAACCCTTCACATGCCAGGCTGGGTACCCAGACCCCTCACACGCATATCTATGAGCTAGGTAACCAGCAAAAAGGTCCTTGGAGCCATAGGTTGGAGCATTTGGCTGTGCGCAGACGCTCGAGGCAGATGCCAGCCAGGTCACGACGCTGCACATGTGCACTAATTTCACCCACCCACACACACAATTTGCTTACAAAGAATGCACCACACCACCCCCAAACCAGACAGGCAGGTGAGGGGGCCTGATTAAATTATTCTATCTTCCCCAACATGATTCTTCACTCATTTTTTTCCACTAAAAGAAACATACAGGCCTTCTCAGTCATATAGACCAGGTAATCATACATCATATTTTACTGTTAAGTCACTAGGCCAAGTTTTAATGACCTTTAGAAATAAGGATATATGTCTGTTCTTATTTCCTTGACCCCATCCATCCCTCTGCCAAATTTAGATCTGGAAACTTGTAAAAACAGTAGGGATTTTCTTCTTCAACCCCCTTAAATTCTGTGTTAGTCCATTTTGTGTTGCTATAACAGAAATACCTGAGACTTGGTGATTTATAAAGAAGAGAGGTTTTTTTGGCTTACGATTTTGGGACAGCTGCATCTGGCACGGGCCTCAGGCTGTTTCTACTCATGGCGGAAAAGTGGCAGGCAGCCGACGGGTAAAAGCAGATCACATGGCAAGAGGAAGGGAGAGAGAGAGAGAGGAGGTACCAGGGTCCTTTAAACAATCAGCTCTGGTGGGAACTAATAGAGCGAGAACTCACTCACTACCCTTCCTTCCCCAGGGAGAACATTAATCCAGTCATAAGGGATCTGCCACCATGACTCTATCAGTTTCCAACACTGCCACATGAGAGATCAAATTTCCACAAATTTTGGAGGGGACAACACATCCAAACTCCATCAAATTCTTAGTTGGAAATAACCCTTGAACAAAAAGACAGATTAACAAGAGAAAAACAAATTTATTAACATGCATATTTCATATATACATGAGAAATGCCCAGTGAATGCTTTGAATTCCGGCGTATATAGCATCTTCAACAAGGAACAGTAAATTTTTAGAGAAATGACAAGACAAAGGAAAAGAATTTTGAACCTCTATGGGCAGTAACTTACGGGAAGGCAAGTAAATGGCAGATAAAGGCCAGTTAGCAAAGTTTGTTAATGTAGATTCCTCTGATATCATCTTCAGATGATAAGGGTCTGAAATTGCCTTCAGTGGTTTACTTTTGTGTTCCCTGGTAGACGGTGGGGGTGAGGATGGTGTGGCATGGGGAATGGGAGGGGGCAGGATACCTTTTATCTGTGTAAATCTATGTCCTGCTTTTAGGCGGACAGAGAGAGGGCAGACAGCTTTCCCGCATCTGCTTCTTCTCAATTGACTTCAGCTGAACAATCCTTCATATTTTGGAGTGGCATATTCTGGTCTCATACAGTAATTCTATAGGTTTCGATGTATAATAAAAAGGAAGGAAGGTTGCCAGATAAAATAAAGGGTGCCCAGTTACATTTGAACTTTAAACATGAATAATTATTAAATGTAAATATGTCCCATGCAATAATTTGTTGTAGTATATCTAAGTCATGAGTATTGCATGGGTCATATTTATACCAAATATTTATTCGTTATTTATCTGGAATTCAAATTTAACTAGGTGACCTATATTTTTATTTGCTAATTTTGGTGACTCTAAAAGTAAGATAAAAATTATTTGGGGAGCAAACATACAAAACAAATATTTCTACAATTATACCTTATATTTTAATTGAAAAATAAGTGGATCTTAAGTCCCCTTGAAATGCAAGGCCAACACGTAAATGAATGTATTCATATGGAGAGAAAAGGTTTTTAAAAAACTAGCTCTTGCTTCAAATAACTGCCCTTTTCACCAAATTCTATTCAATTCACATTTTAATAATGTATCCTTACTTTCTGAATCACAGCTAATTGAGTCAGGAATGGGTAGCACATTCAATGAAAATTTCTTCTCTGGTGATTTGCAGTTTGAACCATATGCATTTTCTTGGGGTGGTTGAACCTGAAACATGCAAGCCCATGGCCATTTGATTGGGCCTCGACTTGGCCATATGCTGCCTTTTAGAAGCTAGAAAATATACCCTTTCTAGGAAAACTTATCCCTGTGGGTTCACAGCTTGGCTAGCAGAACCGGGGCTGTATTTTAACTCCCTCAGCTGGGCACCCTTGTGTAATGAGCAACCTGTACAACCTTGTGGGGTAGTCTTGACATTTTATATCATGAAAAATAAAAAATAGAGCACAGAAAGAAGTGCATAAGAGAGATGGAGGAAGAATACTGCTAGATTTTTGATTTTTTTTACATTTCTAAATTCTAAACTCTTTTGAGACAAGGATTATTCCTGTCATTGTGTTTTTGTAAAAAAATTTTGAATCTTTATAGTAAGTTCTTCCATTCTGCTTAAGAGAGATCAAACTCCTTCCCTGCCACTTGAAATAAAAAAAAAAAAATTGTAAATAGTTAACATAAATACTGGCTTTAAAGTAATGTCTTAGGAATCACTGGCAGATTCTAATGAGATTCTGGCAATAACCTACATTTAATTGACATTTCAATCCACCAAAGTGCCTTCTTTTTACTTCTGGATTGATCTCTTGAAGTCCTTTTCAAATTCTGGGTCTCTTAGGTTTCAGAGACTGATGAATCCTTCTTGAATATAGTGAACAAAAAGGATTGCCTTCAAGTGCATCCAGAATGAATTTAATTTTCATTTACTTCTTATGCATAATGGGTTCCTCAGCTGGACAATAAGCTGTGCTGTCTGATATAAAATGCCTTTTCTTTCTTTGGAACAATTTGTAAACATAGAATTGGAGCGGTGGTATAAAAAGAATGAATCAAAAGCCTATGCAAAAACAGATTAATGGCATGAAAGAAACAAAGAGGAAGCAGAGGAATAAACAAGAATGAGATTGAAACCACTTAACTAGTTAATAAGACCTGTCTGGGTAGTAGCTTACAGCTTACCAAAGCTTTTTGTTTTGTTCTGTTTTATTTTACTTCTATGACTGTGAGATCCTGAGTGTTCACAGAGCCATTTTCATATACATATTTACTTTCCTTCCAGCTGGAGGAATAGGGAGTTGCTTTTTGTTTTCTTTATCATTGTGCATGAGAGGCAAACTCACCTGAGTACATATTTAATCACAGACATCTTATGTATTCATGTGTTTACAAGCATCCATTTTATATGACGTCTTCCAGAAGATGTCCCTGACATTGTTTGCAGTGTGGTAAAAATTGATTTTTTTTTTCTTATAGTTACAATCACAGTTTAGGTCTAAATAAGTAAACTTGGCTGACATAGAAATTACCATTTCCTAAATCTGAGCTAAGAAATTTAGAATAAGTTAAAGTATCGATACCTATTTTCTTGTAATTATACTTAATTTCATTCTATATCAACAAAAATCTCTTGAGAAAAAATTTCTTAACCTCTTTGGAATGATTTTTAATTTTTTCCTAATACATGGTGACAAATATTTTTTATTTTATCTAGTGATTGTCAAGTATTTTTATTTCATGTAGTGATTTTCTAATATATGCATCTTGGTAGTATCTTACATATTAAATTCTCAGAACCAGCTTTGAAGCCCAAGAGATCTGGATCAAATGACAGCTCTGTCTGCCCTCTAGTAGGTGTAACCTTACAAAAGCAAATATACCATTAATTGAATCTTGTTTGCTCAAATGTACAATAGGTATGATAAGCTTTACTTTTCAGGATTGTTGAAAGGATTAAAAATGATATATGTAACATGGTTAGCAAAGTGTTTGGCACATAGAAGTTGCTAAATAAATAATAGTTATTACAGAAGGTTTGTAGATAAGCCTGGAAATTTACTTCAGGGCCTGATTTCTTAATTTGGCCTCATTTATAATATGGAAGGTGACTAATGGGAATCATAGAAGACTGGAGAAGTAGGGTTTGGAGGAGGAGGCGCAGTAGGTGAAATAGTCTGTTAGGAGACCATGGCAGTTACCAAGCTCCAATGCAGTAAAGACTTCCTCCATGATGATGATATAAAGTGGGAAGGAATTAAATCCTAAAGGGCCAATAAAAGAGATATTTTTAATGCAGAATCTACAGGATTTGGGTACTTGTTGGGAATGAGGAAAACAAGGAAAGAAATCAGTCAAACATTATTACTCCAAGGGTTGAATTTAAATAAATCAGGAAATGATACCATTAATAGAAATTGAGACTTTAGAAAGGATATAATTTGGAAGCAAAGCAACAAGTAGGAAATAAGAATGAGCAACTCAGAAGAGCTACTGGGGCTAGAGATCATGGTGCGGGAGTTGTCTTATGGAGATAATAGACAAGGGCTCTGGCAGTGTTATCCACTCCAATCCAAAGTAGTGGGAAAGGCCTAAATTTAAAGAAAAAGGAAAGGAAGAAGAATCAGGCAGAAAAGTGAATAATGAAGGCACAATTCATAGCAATAGGAAAACCAGGCATCACGTGGGAGCCCCAAATCTGCAAGGGCACTCATAATGTTTGCCTATTCCCAAGAACTCACCTGGTTGTCCAATGGGTAGAGACATTGGTTTATTAGGTTTATGAGAGTCACTGACAGTGGCCAGTCAGAAAATCCATGCTGCCATGGGGTACATACAGCAGTTAAATAGTGAACAGATCAGAGTAGGGGTGTAAATCATTTTCAGGCTTACATGCATACCCTCAGCCAGCTCACGTAACTCAGAGCATGCAGGAGATCTGGCTGAGCATACAATTTAATCTACTCACTACTCTACTGGTGTCAGAGTGCTTGTTCATTTTCTTAGGGTCCCTACTCCCTCCAGCCTTCTGTTTGTCTTAAAGGGGATGTGCCTTTCCTTGGGTAACTACCTTGGGGTAGTCTCCCAGGGGTAGTCTCCCAGGGTGGAGGAGGACCTCTGGTATGCATGTGGAGGTATGAATGGGACTATGTCCAGCATTTACTTATACCAGGTGAACTGGAATTGAGGAAGTCCAAGGAAGACTGGTCTTTGTTCCTAGTTCCTGGTACACGGCTCTTGAAACCCTTGGATTCTCCAGAGTTATGAGTGTCTTTTGTATGCCAATGATATGACTGGTGGCTGTGGTCCCCTAGATAGCTTCAGAATGGGTGCTGGTCGCCAGAAAAATCAAGGTGTGATTGGAGGGCTGGAACTTTCAGCCTTACCCTCTGACCTGCAGGGAGGGGAGAGGGACTAAAGATTGAGTTAATATTAAATGTCCATGATTTAATCAATCATGCCTACATAATAAAACTTCTATAAAAAACTCTAAATGACAGGTTGGTGAACTTCAAGGCTGGTGAACTTCCACATGCTGGGAGATGGTACAACCCAATTCCATGGAACAGAAGCTCCTGTGCTTGGAATTTTTCTGGACCTCTTCAATTGGCTGTTCATTTGTATCCTTTATAATACCTTTTATAATAAACCTGTAAGTAACGTGTTTCTGTGAGTTTTGTGAGCCATTCTAGCAAATTACTAAAGCAGTGGAGGGGACTGTGGGAACTCCTAATTTATAGCTGATTGGTCATAAGTACAAGTGGAAACCTCGGACTTGTGACTGCCATTTGGATTGGGGGCAGTCTTGTGGGACTGATTCCTTAATCTGTGGTATCTGTACTAAGTTTGGGTAGTTATTGTCAGAGTTAAATTGAATCGAGTAAAAACAATTCAGAAGTGGTAATTGGCTGTGTAGATTTCTACAGATTCCCATGTGGATGAGGCTTACGTCAATTGCTGGATTTGGTCACTGGAGTCTTTGGTCATTAGGATCCTCAGAGAGGTAGAAGTATGGAAGCCAGATCTCACAAATTTAAACAGAGGGCAGTAGTAGATATTGATAGAACCCATATGAATGTAAATCCTTCCTTTACATTTCTGAGGAACACCTGGATTCTGGCTTTGCCAGCCTATTGGAAGATTTTGGATTAAAGATTAGAAAGCAGACCTTGGAAATGTGCTAAGGAATTGAGATGGGATGGGAACATTAAGGAAAGGTTTGCCTCTAGTAACTGGGGTATCTAGTGAGGATTTAGGAATTCATCATTCCCTTTTCCCCTTACCACATAGTCCAGATTTGCATAGTTTAATTTGGATTAGTCTAAGATAAAATAGGAAGCTAAGCTGAGGAATGGAAGTACCAGAGCAGGGAGAAGTAAAAACTGAAGATGAGGCTTAATGGGGAGAGAAAAGATGGCCTCAGCCAAACTTCTGTAGCAGGGAAAAGATGGCCTCAGCCAAACTTCTGTAGCAGGAGGCAATAGCTACAGAAGCAGTGTGTTTAGAAAACAAGTCACTTATCTCTCTGGAAAAGCAGTTGTTGACTGGTTGATATTATTTGACACTTAGGGACTAGGCTAGCTAATTAGTGTAGAAGGAATTTCAGCTGGTTTCCTCTGAAGGCAAATCTCTTCTGTTGTGCACTTGCTCACTTCACCCTGCCCCTCCCCTGAAGAGCAGCCAAACCTGAGTAGCTAGACATTTTCATTATTACCCATTTGAAACATACAGTATATCTCTAAGTATCTAATTATGGCATAGAAAAATGAATGAACATATTGAAGATAATAGATAATATGATGAAAAAGACAGTCTCCGGGCTCAGCCTACCTGGGTATGATTCCTTACCTTGGACATACATGTCTGTGCCTGTTTCCTCATTTGTGAAATTAAGGTAACAGAAAACTATCTCAGAGCATTGTGAGTCATATAGTAAACACGCAACAAATGTCACCTATTGTTATCTTAGACACTCTTGAGCATAAAACTTGAATCGATCCTTGTTTTTACTAAGAAATAACATTATTTCAACATTTAGTGCCCCAGTTTCCTCATCCACAAAATGAGAAACATCATATGTCTTATAAGATTGCTATGAAACTATGCCATGCAAGGAATAGTTATTACTATTTTCTATCTCAAGGAAGAAACCAAAGGGCTTGCAAAATCTAAACATTTTTTTGGTTCTGTAATCCATATTTCAATGTACAAATATATGTAAATTCAAAAGTCGTATCTCTTTATGGCACTCATTGCTTTTACTGTGCAAGTAAAATGAATTTAGCAAAGGAAAACCATAACATACTGGAAAAAATTCCTTCATATTCCTACCTCCATAGATAATCACAGTTAACATTTAGGAAGTTTTACTTAGAAAATTTAATATCCATTCATCCATCTTTCTATCTATCTATCTAAACAACCAAACAAACAAAACTGGAGTTAAAATATGTAAACTCCTCAGTAACTTTTTTTCTTTTGATATTGAATAATTGATTGTCAATCTGTTTCACCAGAAAAAGTAATAATAAATATGTAAATAACCATCTTAACTTTAAATAACCTCAGTAACTTTAATTTTTAATTAACATATTGTGACATTTTTCTATGCCAATACTTTCCTACAGCATAGTTTAATGCAATAATAGCTACATTTATGACATTGTATCACTATGCCTGTATCTGTGAAACAAATTCCTGTGTTTCATTGTTGAACTCCTTAAAATATCTTCAGACAAACTGTTATCTTAATAAAGCACTACAAACTCATTACAACAGGGAGAATACCATCTTGACAGAGTTTTAGTGTTCTAGAAGGAAGTCAGAGGTGAGATATTTATAGGGTTTGGTGTCTGGCCTCAGGTGGTTCAAGGAAATCTTTCAAGAAGGGGAATTGATTGAGAATTGGGCAAAGTTCATGATATAATAGTTTAAAATTGGTGGATACAGTGAAGTAAGTCTTGATAATTAAACTGATGAGCAAGCTCTTTGACCAATGACAGATTATTGTCTGTAATAACTTGATCTGAAGAAATTTTGTGAAGCAAACAGTAAAGTTATTTATTGATTTATAGTCTTATATTTCCTGGGCAGAGTTAAAAAAAAGAAATTAAAAAATCTGTTATGCAAACATAGATAGTAAACAGTGCTGTCTAATTTATATGACTAGCAGAAAAAGAAATCAAGAAAGCTAGAATATTTACAATAGTCACCAAGAAAAATAAAATACCTAGGAATAAAGTTAACCAAGGAGGTGAAAGATCTCTACAATGAGAACTAAAAATCACTGTTGAAAGAAATTGAAGGGGACACAGAAAGATGGAAAGACATTCCATGCTCTTGGATTGGAAAACTTAACATTGTGAAACTGTCCATTCTACGCAAAGCAGTCTGCAGATTCAATGCAATCCCCATCAAAATACCAATGACATTCTTCACAGAAATAGAAAAAAAAAATCCTAATATTCATATGGAACAACAAAAGACCCCAAACAGCCAAAGCAATCCTAAGAAAAAAATTAATAAATAAAGCCAGAGGCATAACAATACCTGACTTCAAATTATACTACAAAGCTATAGTAACCAAAACTGTGTGGTATTCACATTAAAAACAGACATACAGACCAATGGAACAGAACAGAGAACCCAGAAATCAACCAACATACTTACATACAATTGACCTTTGACAAAGGCATGAAGAACATACATTGGGAAAAAGACTACCTCTTCAATAAATGGTGCTTGGAAAACTAGACATCCATATGTAGAAGAATGAAACTAGACCCAGAACTCTCACTATATACCAAAATCAACTCAAAATGGATTAAAGACTTAAATATAAGACCAGAAACTATAAAACTTCTAAAAGAAAACAGAGGGGAAACACTAAAGGAAGTGTTTGTGAATAAGTCTTTATGAATATGACCCCCAAAGCACAGGCAACAAAAGAAAAAATAAACAAATGGGATTACATCAAACTGAAAAGCTTCTGCACAGCGAAGGAAACAATTAACACAGTGAAAAAGACAACCTACAGAGTGGGAGAAAATATTTGCAAATTATGCATCTGACAAAGGATTAATATCCAGAATATGTGAGGAACTCAAACAACTTGACAGTAAACAAAGGAATAACCTGATTAAAAAATGGGCAAAGAGCTGAAGAGGCATTTCTCAAAGGAAGATTGCAAATCAAAACCACACTGAGATATCATCTCACCCCAGTTAGAGTGGCTGTTATCAAAAAGACAGAGAATAACAACTGCTGGTAAAGATACAGAGAAAGGGGAAACCTCCTACACTGTTTGTGGGACTGTAAATTAGCACAGCCATTATGGAAAACGCTGTGAAGTTTCCTCAGACAACTACAGATAGAACTGCCATATAATACAGCAATTCCACTGCCTGGGTATACACCCAAGGAATGGCAATCATCATGTTAAAGGGATACCTGCACTCCAATGTTTATTGCAGTTCTATTTACAATAGCCAAAACAAGGAAGCAACCTAAGTGTCCATCATCAGATGAGTGGATAAGGAAAATGTGGCATTTTTACACAATGGAATACTAAAAAGAATGAAATACTGCCATTCACAGCAACATGGATGAAGTTGGAGAAAATTACATTAAGTGAAATATGTCAGGCACAGAAAGAGAAATATTACATGTCCTCGCTCAAAAGTGGGAGCTAAAAAAATAAGCAAATAAATAAAAGAAAAAAAGAGAGATACAACAATCACAATAATATACTGAACTTTCAAAAGGAGAGAACAGAACTAAGGTTACCAGAGGTGGGAAAGTGTGAGGGTGAGGGGGGTAAGGGAGGAATTGGTAAAGAGCTGTGAAAATTGATTATATTGTATAATGTTGAATACAGTAATTATACTGATTTGAGCATCTCATATTGCACATGGGTATTGATATGCAATGCTGTATCCCACAGATATGTACAATCAGCTGTGCATCAATAAGAAAAATAGTTATATTGTCAAAAAACAAAATTATGACAAATTTAGTTTAAAGATCTCAATTGGCTTTATCATGATTCTAGAATTGGGTGGCACATTATTCCATAAAACAAAATAAGAGTTCCAATGAACTGAGCAAAGGAGGTTGATTTTACAGATAGAAAAAGGCTGAGGAAAGCAAAACCAAAAAAAAAAAAAAAAAAAAATGCAGATCGGTCATTTCAAAGTTACTTTCCTTGGAAAGTGGGAACAGGAAGACAGAATAATAGAAAAATAACAGAATAGTTAATATCAGGCTCTTTCTTTTGTGTAAGAAAGCAGAGGGAACGTCATTATCATATCTACTGAAAATTTAAACTAGCCCCTTTGGAAAACTGGCTGCTATCTCTTTCTCCCAATTTCTGGGAAGGCCAGACCACAACCTAAGTGACCTGTGGAACTTAGCAGGGGAAACTCCATTTTGTTTTTTAGTCTGGTCTGTTGGGGCCTAGTGCAAGAACTTAGTCCAAGACAATGGCCTCCTATAATTTTATTTAACCATATTAACACAGATGGTCTCAATAATGAATGTTTTACTTTATTTTTTTAATATTAATTTTCTTAATGTACTTTGAATATTTATTTACCTTTATTTTTACCACCACCACCTAAATTCAAGCTATCACTTTCTCTAACCTTGCATTTTAAGCTGATCACTGTAGATTGCTAAAGTTCATTTTTACACAAGGCATCCAGAATAAATTTTATGATATAGAAATGTCACAGCCATTCTTAAATTTTTTCAGTGTTTCCACGCTGTTCTTCATATAATTTTAACTGCCCCATGAGATTCTCTTCTGCCCACTCCTGCAGACTCATTTTGCTCAGTGTGTAACCCACCGTACAGGTCTCCTAAACGCCCAGGCACTCACCACTGATAAATGGTCCAAAACAGGAAGTGAACCTGTCATTACCCTTTGTTCCGAGTTTCTGTTCTTGCAGGAGGCAGCAGGAAGTCATGAACCATGAAATACTAGACTGTCCTTAAAATACATCAGCTGAAACTGAAATACAGGCCCCAGACATGAACTTTGGTGAATCTCCACCCAAAGAGGAGCCAGTATCTCCACACCTACCTGCCCCTAATTTATGTAATGTGTCAACCACAACAGGAAATCTTGATTCACCATCTATGGACTGTAACATGTACTAGCCTAGTCCTCAAGGTTTAGCCCATGTGACAACTTCCTGAGGTTCCATTGTTGCCCAAAAGCCACATTTCTTCCCAGGTCCAAATGCAAATTGGTTGAGCTGACTGGTGAACTCCATCCAAATGCAAATTGGTTGAGCTGACTGGTGAACTATGTCCCCATAGTCAACCAATCCAAATTCAACAAGCTTGTATCCTTCTTTTTGGAAGGAAAGTTAGGCAAGAACTTTGGCTATATAAGACAACTCTTTTCTTTTGTTCTGGGAGACACTGCTTTGGGATCTCTCCCCAGGGTTTTCCTTACTTGAAAGTAATAATGCCTTTTCCTCCTACCCTTGTCTTGATTGTGCTCCCCGTTGTCCGGTAACAACTGAACCCTAACCACATTGCACATCTTTGTTAAGGAACTACATTGGTTCCTTAACTTTTTCATGTTCCATCTAGTAAAACGGTTTTCCCTGTACTTTCTCTTTTATCTAGTTAATTCCTATTCTCCTTTGGATGTCATTTTGTTCATCCTGTCTCAGAAAATCCTTCTGTGCCTGCTCCACCAAGACAAATATGCACTCTCATAATTCCCTGTATTCTTTCTTTATATTGCTTAAATTTCTTATGAATAATTGATTTTATGCCTATTTGCCCCACTTAAAAGTAAACCCAATAAAAATGGAGACACTATTTTCTCTACATTCTATTCTAAAAGTGCCTGGCCTAGTGTAACCCCCCCCCCCCCCGCCCCCCCACCACACATACACACTTAATGACACCATTCTTCACATTTAAGCTGCAGGGGTACTTTGTTATGTTTTCTATTACTATGTTCTTTGGCAACCCACCTAGCTTAATTACTTCCACCTTCAAAAACACCTTTTCACTCTTAAGTTGAGAATATACCTTCCTTGTTAAATACACTAAGCAGTTGTGAAAAAGAGGTGTTGCTCACAAATAATCTACTAATTGAGGCTTTTTTTTTTTTTTTGCATGAATATAATAAGTGAAATAGAAAAGCATTAAAAATGTAAAATAATAGGAAGGTTTTAAAGAGAAATGTGCATGGCCTTTTCCAGTGGTATTGTCATAGCTTCCAGAACCTCTAAAAATCTGTTTCCCCTATTAAATGAAGATCACGTATGTGGGAGTGGGGTGAGAATGGAAAATGGGTTCTTTTGACGTGAACTATACAGAGACTTGTTCTGACTAGAATTGGGCCATTCTACAACATAGCTAACTCTCAGTTACCAAACTAATGAACTGGCATAACATGAAAAAAATAAAACATGGCTATAACTCACATCACATTGTTCCTATTTATTCATTAGTTGTAATTTTACTACTAAGCTTTGAGTTATAATGATAACATATTTGTACAGGATTTTTGATTTAAAAAAATTTTTTTTTTTACATACTGTTTTAGATAGGATAGGCTAGATTACATAAACAAATAGGATCCTCAAAATTCAGTTCTGTAAAGAAAAATAAGTTTATTTCTTTGGTCCAAAGTAGGGGTTCCACATTAGCAGCAGCTCTGCACTATGAAGATGCAAGCTGACAGTGACTCTGCCATCTTCAACGTGCTACTTACAAGATTGCCCTAGGAATTGCCATACCAGTCATTCAGAGACTCTGAAGAACATTAAAGAAGACATGTGATAAGTTTTCAGGGACCAGGTCTGGAGGTGGCGTATATCACTTCTGCTCACATTCCCTTCTAAAAAACTTAATCTTGAAGTAGGAAAATCTGGTAGATATATTCCAGCTATGTGTTCAGCTCCAAACATTTCTGGAGCAGGATGGAACAGATCTAGGTGGATAGGTTTAGCCACATGCATTACATAATTAGGCAAGCAAATTTTTAAATCTTTTGCTGCTTTTTGAAGGAATGAATGAATAAGTCTATAACCAACTTTGGGAAGAAAAAAGCAGAGGAATAAGAAATATCAAGGGACTTGATGATCAAGGAAATAAATAAGTAGTACCTGTGTAATAACAAATTAGCTGGACCTCTCATTATGTAAGTGGGACAGAGGTGCTATAATTTTATAGGTTTGGTGATAATAGATTAAGAAAATATATTCTAAAATCTATTCTGAGTACAGTTTGTATCAGCTACCTGATACCTAGAATATAGTGAATACTTGGCATTGGGCTTACATGATGAGAAAATAATTTTCAACTTTTGATAAAGGTAATTTAAAGTCTAAGCCACTTAGAAAAAGGTAAGTTTTGAAAATAAAAAGTGATGAGGGAGATGCTGCCCTTCTCTAAAGCTATAAAAATTGAGAGAAGATTGGCACAGGAATAGACAAATATGAGGGCTCTTCTAAAAGTTCATGAACTGATTTGTATTATCTTCTAATTCCACTTTTCCACAATTTTTTCGAAGTACCCTTGTTAATAATTATAAGATAATAGAGAGTAATGAAGCAATCTCATGTATAAATGAATATAGAATTTAATAAAAGGGAGAAAAGATGGGCTTTCAGTTAATGCATTGGCAAAATTAGCTATCCATTTGAGGGAAAAAATAAATGTAGATCCCTGCTTCATATTATTCACAAAATAAATTTCAGACAGATTAAAACAGTCATCATGGTAAATATAACAATATTAGGAGAGAATATAAGAAAATTTATTTATAACCTTAGGGATAGGAAAGTAGGAAAGGCTTCTTATGTAAGAAGCAGAAACAGATCATGTAGGATTTTATAAAACATGAAAGATTTTGGTCTTTATTTCAAGATCATTAGAGAAGTGATTAAAATATTTTAGCAAGGTAATTATGGGATCAGATGTGTTTTCAACAGATAATTCTCTTGGCTGCGTGTAGGAGATGGAAAAGAGCATAAGCATTAATGCAGTCTGGAGGCTGTTTTAGCAAACTGATTGAGAGAAGATGATAGTTTGATCTAGAATGCCAGTGATGAGAAATGGGGAGAAGCGGATAGATAATTCTAGAAACATTAGGAGTTAGAGTATGGTGTGGGGACAAGAGAGGAGTAGAAAACTAAGCAGAACCCAGACCTGGGATAGCCTGGTATAGTATATAGTATACAAAAGATTTTGGATTTTTTTTCTAAGGATATATGGGGAGCTAACAATGGTATATATGCTGAGAAGAGCTTCATTAGGTTTCTTCAGTGTGAATTCATTAGACAAGTGTTACCTAATGTCTAAATCCAAGTGAGAAATGGTGGTGGCATAAACCAAGGCATTTACAGTGGGAGTGGTATGAGAAATGTGGACTTGTGATTGATTGTGGAAGTAAGAGAGAGGGACAGTTACAGGTGACACTCAAATTCCACTGAGATATGGAGGAGATGCAGGCGTAAAGGGAAGGCAAACTAATTTTAGATATGTTGAAAAGAATGATATATCTTTTTTCATGTAAGTTTTATACTGATGTTTCCGGACCTTTTCTTCAATGCTGGTTTTCAATAAGCTTACAGACATGCACTTAAAACTAGAATTTCAGCACTGTAATGATGAATGATGAGAGATGAATTTTCAGCTGCTTCATTTCAGTGAACCAAACCAAATTCTGAACTAGGATAAAAAAAAATTGTTTAGACATGTTGAATCAGAGGTGGGGATTCCAAGAGGAAATTTCCAGTAGGGAGGTGGCCACACGTGTCTGAAACTTGGGGAGGGATCTGAGCTGAAGATACAGATCTCAGTCATTAGCATTTTGGTATCTAGCTGATTCTGTCGGTGCTTCCCTTCCCAATCTCTGGAATCTCAGTTCTGTGCCCACACCCCAGTTCTGTGTGCATACCCCGTTCCTGTAGTCTTTGTTGGCAACGGCCTTTACCTGTGATTTTTTTTCCTCAGCAGCATACCCTGGAGCTACAGGAATGAGGGCTTGACCCTGACCCTGTGAGAGTTTATGTCCTTTTTTCCCTCCCCCATAACTGGTGGCCAATGACTGACTGGTGAAGGCACAGGAAAGCCCTCGCCTGGAGGGAAACAAAATTGGATATAAGAGTGGTCTTCAAAGTTCATGGAAAGATTTGTATTATCTTTTAATTCTATTTTCCCACAAATGTTTTGAAGTACCGTGGTATACTCCAAAGCTCCTTGAATATCAGACTGATGCTAGGACTTTGCTTGAAGGCACATGCTGCTTTTTGTTTTATTTTTGTCCTTTTGCTTCCACTTCTTAATTTAGAAAGAGTCTCTCCTTGACCAAATTTTAGTTGGGCTCCTCTGGATTCTTTTCCCTACCCTTGACTTTTGGACTTCTATGTCCATCTTTGCACTGCCCAATTTTAGCAAGAATCCTAAGTTGGTTTATCCAGAATCCCTCAGTCTTCCTTGAGCAAGAATACTACTAGATGGGTACTGTGGGTTGAATGCCCCCCCAACTCATTGAAGCTTAAATTGTGTCCCCCAAAGTTCCAGGTATTGGAAACTTGGCACGGACTGTGACAGTGTTGAGTGGGAAATCCTACCATGGTGATTGAAAGGTGGGACCTTGAAGAGGTGATTAGATAGTAGGACTATGCCGTAATAAATGGATTAATAATAATGGTGGTCAGGGGTATGGTTCTGAGGGCATTTTCTGCCATGTGAGACCCCTGCGTAGGTGTAAAGCCACCACTGAAAAGACCTTCACCAGATGTGTCCCTGGACTTCGGATGTCCTAGCCTCAGAAACTGTAAGCAATAAGTTTCTTTCTTTTTTATTTATTTATTTATTTATTTATTTATTTATTTATTTATTTATTTATTTTTACAAAGTACTTAGTTCAAGTATTTTGTTATAAGCAGTGGAAATGGATTAATGTGGTGGGTTTAGCCTGAATACCCCCTTACCCTTGATGTTTCCTTTCAGTAATTCCAACTTTTCCTTGTATTCAGAGTTGAGCCCAATCTCTCTCCCCTACTGCAAACCCCCATTTCAGTACTCCCTATATCTATCATTATAATCCTGAATTAAGTCTGCCTTACCATGCTTTAGCAAGTTGTGTGGATTGAACGCCACCCAAAAACTCATTGAAGCTTGACTCCCATTATAACAATGCTAAGAGGGTGATAATTCTGAATATTGTATTTGAAAGGTGGGGCATTTAAGAAGTAATTAGATTGTGAGGACTGTGCCATTGTGAATGGATTGATCCATTCATGGCGTAATGGGTATGGTTCTGATGGCTTTATAAGGAGGGCAAGTGAAAACGCTGGCTCTCTCTTGCTCATGCCCATTTTTCTCACCATGTGATACCCTGCGATGCTGTAGGGAGTCACCACCGAGGAGAAGTCCCTCACCAGATGTGCCATCTAGGCCATGGGCCTCCCAGCCTCCAAACTGTAAAAAATAAATTTCATTTCTTTATAAATTACTTAGTTTCAGGTATTCTGTTACAAGTAACAGAGATGGACTAATACAGCAAGTGCCACTGAGTAATTTTTTCTTTGACATTACCCTTGTCCCTGGGAACATTGCCTTAATGAACCCCTTTTCCATACATTCTTGTCTCAGGGTCTCTACATCTGGAGAACCAAATTTAAGACAGACAATAATTAAGACAGTGCAAGTTATTAAGGTAGCCCAGGAAAGGTGTGTAAAATAAGAAAAGGGGCAGCCTAAGATGAAATGCTGAACGGACTACTATTTACGATAAAAAAGAGCTCAGGAATTAATCTGAAGAAAAGAAGAGGCAGAAATGTTTTGGGGGTGGGTGAGGTATAGAGAATGTAGGATCAGACATGGAAACCAACATCAAGAATTTCAGGTCAAGAGTATGAACTAATATAGAGAAGTCAAGTTTCTTAAGGATTGAAAGGATCTATTAGATACAGCAACAAAGAGTCTGTATTAAACCCAAGTAAAGATTGAGCATTTTTGATATTTTAGAAAACAAAAACTGGTGATAACATATATTCATTTTTTTGAAAGGTAATTTTTAGCATCTACTATGGCACAAGCCCTGTGCTAGTGCTGCAGGGGGCACTGAATGGTAGTCTCTGCCACAGTGGGGCTGATGATCTAGTTACAGTCTAGTGTGAAAAGTGTTACAACAGCAGTAAGTGAAAATCATTATGGGTGCAAAAAGAAGACTCAAAATATGCTAATTCATTTTTTTTCAATTTGTCAATGACTCCACAATCTTTTATACAGTTATTTTTATTTATATATTTTATTTAATGTAATTTCCTCCTACAATTTTTTTTAGCAGAGTGTTAAGTATGCATGTATGTTCCTGGAGGATGAAGTAAGTTAAACAGTATACTTGGAAGTAACAGAAAAGAGCCATTTCTTCATTGTGTGGATATCACTTATTTTCTTGTTTATTTACACATTTATTTTTATTTTTGGGAAAAAATTTTTTTCACCACCTGATGAAACAAACAAAATCTTTTCTGTTATTAGCATTTGTTTTATGAATAGTTTATTTCTTTATCTGCAAATTCGTTTGGCACTAATGGCTGGTCTGGTGAATAGATTAACAGTTCATCAGTACACTACATCTGTGTCTGGCTCTGTGTGGCTAACCATAATAGCTTGGGAAAACTAACTGGAAAAAGCAACAGCAAGTTGCTTTTTTCCTCCTCGCCTCCAAATCTGCAGTGAAGACTAGCTATAATACAGTCCCTGCTAAAATTTTCATAGTGATCTACTTATTACTGAGGGATTCTGCATTTTGGTGAGCTACGGAGATAACATTATCTCTTCATTGTTTCTTGTCTTGTAATTTTGTAGCCAGGGCAGTCAATGAATGTTAATATCTACCTTTGTTTACTTAACTATTAGAAACTCATTTCTTCTGAGTGAGACTACTGAAATCTTGCAACTATTAATTCCAAGTAGCCAAATGAGATACAGAAAGAAAATGCATACGGGCCGAGCCCTTGGCGCACTGGGGAGAGTGCAGCGCTGGGAGCGCCGCGACGCTCCCGCCGCAGGTTCGGATCCTATATGGGAATGGCCGGTGCACTCACTGGCTGAGTGCCGGTCACGAAAAAGACAAAAAAAAAAAAAAAAAAAAAAGAAAGAAAATGCATAGTACTTTTCCATCTACTGACCCCCATCCTGCTCCTTGGTTATAAATCTGGACTTGTCGTTATTGGAGTCAAGTCCAATTTCTCTCAACCACTGCAAGACCTGGTTGTAGTGGTCCCATCACCATGCCCCCTCTTGAATAAGGAGATCCCATTACCATGCCCCCTCTTGCCTTAAGGTATATAGCAAGTTTCATAAATATTTTTTTCTTTAAACAGCTAACAAGCACAAACAAAACCACTGCGACCTGTGTGACCTGATTACTGTCTTAAGGAGTTTCAAACTTCAGAAATAAGTGTAAATATTTGTTTAAATAAGAGAAATATTTTGGGCCGGCTGGTTCTCAGTTGGTTACTGGTAACATCAAGGTCCAGGGTTCCATCCCTGTACCAGCCAATAGCCACACATACAAAATAAAACATTTTAAAAAATAAGAGAAATATTTTAATTAGTTCAAAATATAGATTAAAAACCAGAGCAAATACAGATTAAACAATGTTTGTTTCAAAAATGTTATGTTTATTGTCTAATAATACATTAGTGTTAAAACTCAGTTACATTTCCTTTATTTGTACTGCATAATTATCACAACCATTTACAATTATTCGCAGTTTAACTGAGATAAATATTGTAATTATGTAGACTTCATTACATGAATATTTAAGAAACAATTTTCTTCTCAGAGTTGTAAAATTTTATACTACCTTTATTTATGGTTTTAATTTTACTTTTTCTGTTTCATTTTCGGATTCAAGGAAGGATATTAAATTATTTCATTATAACTTAGAGACATATTGCTAAATATTTAAGATGTATATTTAAAAACTTCAGCCAAGACCAAAATTTTCCCCCAATTTATAGCTCAGTGATTAATATTTAGACACCATGTTTCTTTCCTTTATGCAGTTTTTGGTATCATCTTTTTTTATATCATTTCATTTCACAAAACTCATTCTTGCTTTTCACGGCTGAGAATCGAAACACGTACAAACTTCAATTTTGTTATAATAAGCGTTAAAATTTACGAACATTTTAGGTACTTCAGTAAACCTCAGTCATTGGCAGAACAGCGTTCTCCAGATCCGGAAATAAGGGAATTAGGATTATGCGTGACAGTGGGTAAGCTAATTTATTACTTAATAGCAGCCACTGGGAGCGAGCTACAACATCTTTAAATCTTAAGTTCTGTGTAACTACGTTATCTTTTATCTTCCAGCTGTGAAATTTTAAGTCCATGATGTAATACTAATGATAAGCAAATTAGCAACGGGATTGCAAGGTTTTTAAGGTCTAGTGCTGTAGAACAAAAGGCAGTAATTTGAAAAAGGCCGTTCATAACGTTTTTGTTTGCGGTTTGCCTGTAAAATTGCAATTGCGTAGTTTATTAAAAACCTAGAACTGGAAGGAAGGCCCAGAAATTGTTTCAGCAATCAGAAACAATTAATTTAAACGTAGTGCATAAATTTTCTATTTACCGAAAAGAATAACAAATTTTGCCAATGAGTAGGACACACTCTTGAACTGTTAAGTGGTTTCTCAGACAGCCATTTACGGAGTATACTCATGTGCCACGATCTGGCCGGATCTCTGAGCATGCCAGCAAAGCACACACGAACTCTCCTTTGCCTTTTTCCCTTTGCAAAGCGAAACAAGCTAGACGTGTTCACGTGACGTGAGTGACGTCAGCCCCCACCAGGTCGCGTGACCGACACCCAACCTTCCTGTTGCCCCATCCGCGCCGCGGGAGCGGGTATTCTCGCGAGAACCCGCCTTACTATCAGAACTTACTGAGGTTACGGGGGAGTTACTCGGAAGAGAAGGGCAGGTGTGGTCGAGTGGTGG